>NC_133167.1:16813000-17114500 GCF_040802235.1 Manis javanica | reverse complement strand
AAAATTTAAACAAGCCAATTACGAGCCAAGAAATTGAAGCGGTAATCAAAAAACTACCCAGGAACAAAACCCCTGAGCCAGATGGATTTACCTCGGAATTTTATCAGACATACAGAGAAGACATAATACCCATTCTCCTTAAAGTTTTCCAAAAAATAGAAGAGGAGGGAATACTCCCAAACTCATTCGATGAAGCCAACATCACCCTAATACCAAAACCAGACAAAGACCCCACCAAAAAAGAAAATTGCAGAACAATATACCCAATGAATGTAGATGCAAAAATACTCAACAAAATATTAGCAAACCGAATTAAAAAATACATCAAAAGGATCATACACCATGACCAAGTGGGATTCATCCCAGGGATGCAAGGATGGTACAACATTCAAAAATCCGTCAACATCATCCACCACATAAACAAAAAGAAGGACAAAAACCACATGATCATCTCCATAGATGCTGAAAAAGCATTCAACAAAATTCAACACCCATTCATGATAAAAGCTCTCAACAAAATGGGTATAGAGGGCAAGTACCTCAACATAATAAAGGCCATATATGATAAACCCACAGCTAACATCATACTGAACAGCGAGAAGCTGAAAGCTTTTCCCCTGAGATTGGGAACAAGACAGGGATGCCTACTCTCCCCACTGTTATTTAACATAGTACTGGAGGTCCTAGCCACGGCAATTAGACAAAACAAAGAAATACAAGGAATCCAGATTGGTAAAGAAGAAGTTAAACTGTCACTATTTGCAGATGACATGATATTGTACATAAAAAACCCTAAAGGCTCCACTCCAAAACTACTAGAACTGATATAAGAATACAGCAAAGTTGCAGGATACAAAATTAACAGACAGAAATCTGTGGCTTTCCTATACACCCACAATGAACCAATAGGAAGAGAAATCAGAAAAACAATTCCATTCACAATTGCATCAAAAAGAATAAAATACCTAGGAATAAACTTAACCAAGGAAGTGAAAGAGCTATATCCTGAAAACTGTAAGACACTCTTAAGAGAAATTAAAGAGGACACTAACAAATGGAAACTCATTCCATGCTCTTGGGTAGGAAGAATTAATATCATCAAAATGGCCATCCTGCCCAAAGTAATATACAGATTTGATGCAATGCCTATCAAATTACCAACAGCATTCTTCAATGAACTGGAACAAATAGTTCAAAATTCATATGGAAACACCAAAGACCCTGAATAAGCAAAGCAATCCTGAGAAAGAAGAATAAAGTGGGGGGGATCTTGCTCCCCAACTTCAAGCTCTACTACAAAGCCACAGTAATCAAGACAATTTGGTACTGGCACAAGAACAGAGCCACAGACCAGTGGAACAGAATAGAGACTCCAAACATATATGGTCAATTAATATACAATAAACGAGCCATGGACATACAATGGGGAAATGACAGTCTCTTCAACAGATGGTGCTGGCAAAACTGGACAGCTACATGTAAAAGAATGAAACTGGATCACTGTCTAACCCCATACACAAGAGTAAATTTGAAATGGATCAAAGACCTGAATGTAAGTCATGAAACCATAAAACTCTTAGAAAAAAACAAGGCAAAAATCTCTTGGACATAAACACGCATTATTTCTTCATGAACATATCTCCCTGGGCAAGGGAAACAAAAGCAAAAATGAACAAATGGGACTACATCAAGCTGAAAAGCTTCTGTACAGCAAAGGACACCATCAATAGAACAAAAAGGTACCCTACAGCATGGGAGAACATATTCATAAATGACAGATCCAATAAAGGCTTGACATCCAAAATATATAAAGAGCTCATGCACCTCAACAAATAAAAAGCAAATAATCCAATTAAAAAATGGGCAGAGGAGCTGAACAGACAGTTCTCCAAAGAAGAAATTCAGATGGTCAACAGACACGTGAAAAGATGCTCCGCATCGCTAGTTATCAGAGAAATACAAATTAAAACCACAATGAGATATCACCTCACACCAGTAAGAATGGCTACCCTCCAAAAGACAAACAAAAACAAATGTTGGCAAGGTTGTGGAGAAAGGGGAACCCTCCTGCACTGCTGGTGGGAATGCAAATTAGTTCAAACATTATGGAAAGCAGTATAGAGGTTCCTCAAAAAGCTCAAAATCGAAATACCATTTGACCCAGGAATTCCACTTTAAGGAATTTACCCTAAGAATGCAGCAGCCCAGTTTGAAAAAGACATATGCACCCCTATGTTTATCGCAGCACTATTTACAATAGCCAAGAAATGGAAGCAACCTAAGTGTCCATCAGTAGATGAATGGATAAAGAAGATGTGGTATATATACACAATGGAATATTATTCAGCCATAAGAAGAAAACAAATCCTACCATTTGCAACAACATGGATGGAGCTAGAGGGTATTATGCTCAGTGAAATAAACCAGGTGGAGAAAGACAATACCAAATGATTTCACTCGTATGTGGAGTATAAGAACAAAGAAAAACTGAAGTAACAAAACAGCAGCAGAATCACAGAACCCAAGAATGGACTAACAGTTTCGAAAGGGAAAGGGACTGGGGAAGATGGGAGGGAAGGGAGGGATAAGGGCAGGGGAAGAAGAAAGGGGGCATTACGATTAGCATGTATAATATGGTGGGGGGAAGGGCAGGGCTGTGCAGCACAGAGAAGACAAGTAGTGATTCTACAGCATCTTACTATGCTGATGGACAGTGACTGTAATGGGGTTTGTGGGGAGAACTTGGTGAAGGGGGGACCCTAGTAAACATAATATTCTTCATATAATTGTAGATTAATGATAACAAAATTTTAAAAAATACCTTTTCAATATATAAATATATAAATATATATTGAAAAGGTATTTTGCTAACCTATGAAAAGTGGGTTTTTTTGTTTTAACATATGTATTTTAAAAATCTCATTTTATGAAGCATTGTGTCCCCAGGAAATGTTTTAACAACCACAGAAATGCTCTTATTTAAGTTTTACAAATCTGATTCCTATTGTTGGGAGAGTATTAATCTTGGAGAAGCACCTCAAACCTGAAATTCCAATAAGTGGGTCTATTATGGCTTTCATTTCTTCTAAAGCAACACTTTTAGTTAATCTTTTTGCAGATTTTCCCCAACATAATAAAGAAAACTCTTGGGGTTTAAGATTCATTGAAAGAAATAACTTTTTAAATGCAAAATCTTATTCTCGCCTTGAGACTTTTTACTGTTTTTCTTTTAAAATACCTTATTGGTTTTTTAAATTCAAAAGCAATATTTATAAAACTCCCAGTAATAAAATATTGTCTCACTACCTCCCATTCCCATCCCATTCTCCTAAATAAGCCTGACAGTTTGGTGTGTATTCTTCCCTATTTTATGTAGAAACATGCAGATAGACATAGGGATATGTAGGGTTTCCTTTCCCTACTAAGATAGCACTCTTATTCTTCCTTTTACAGAAGGGCAAATTGAAGTACAGAGGAGTTCAGTCACCCGCCTAAAGTCACTCAGCCAGTAATCATCAGAACTGTGATTTGACCTTAGGCAGTCTGGTCCCCCATGCCCACCTTAACCACTTGCACTGTGTTGTAGTGAGATTCTGAAATTTTGTTATTCAAAGATTCTGTCATTCGCAAGTTTGCTGATTCTGTAATTCTAAATCTAGGAGTCTGAGATTTTCCTAGACTCAGCAAATGTCTCAGGGTGGGAAGATACTATCTAATCTAACCCCCATCATATCTTACATTTATGCTGCACCTGCCTTCTTCAAAGGGAAGGACACAAATGGTACCAGGTGCGCCAGGCTCTGAACAAGCGAATGCTGAAGCCAGCTGAGGCTGCGCTCTACGTGGATGCTCTGAACGAGGTGGTCGATGACTTCATGGCTCGGCTGAAACTGCTACTGGGAGAGAGTGCCTCAGGGGACCAGGTGTCTGACGTGGCTTTCCATTTCTACCACTTTGCTTTGGAAGGTACCCTTGTTGGGAGAGGGCCGGGTGGGCATGGGTTCAGGAGTGCATTGTACTCCCCTGCAAAGCCTCCTGGATTCTGTGTGCCATGGCACTGCCTTCTGTGATGGCCTTTGTGCTCTGTCAGCTGTTTGCTACATCCTGTTTGAAAAACGTATTGGCTGCCTGGAGCGCTCCATCCCCCAGGATACCCAGGAATTCATCAGATCTATTGGGATCATGTTCCAGAACTCAGTTTATGCCACCTTCCTCCCCAAGTGGACCCGTCCCCTGCTGCCCTTCTGGAGGCGTTACCTGGATGGCTGGAACACCATCTTCTCTTTTGGTGAGGAGTCCTGGGAAGGAAGGTGGGGGATGGGTCCCAGGGTCTGCACACCAGCAGTGTGTGCAGACATCCCTCATGCTATGTGCTGTCGAGTGGCTCTTGGTCTTTGGATATCATGACTTTTGACTTTGGATTTCTCCTTTCTCCACTGTCCTTGTAGGGAAGAAGATGATTGATCAGAAACTCAAGGAGATAGAGACCCAACTGCAGGCAGAGGGGCCAAATGAGACCCAGATATCTGGCTACCTGCACTCCCTGCTGACCAGAGGACAGCTCAGTTATCATGAGGTCATGGGCAGCCTGCCTGAGCTGCTCCTGGCTGGGGTAGACACGGTGTGTGATGGGGGCTGGTGAGGAGACCAGGGGCTCTCAGCCCCAATCCTGAACCAATTCCCCATTATCCTCCACTTGAGCCTACCTTCATCCCTCCTTCTCTTTCTGTAGCATGGATGTAGAACTAGAAGGAAAACAGGGCCATTCAGTGCAGGGGAGGTGGGCAGGGAAGGGTCCTTTTGTTTGGCAGATTCCATCACCTCTGTGAGCCTCTCTCAGACAACTGAAAATTTCATCTTGTGCTGTCATTTAAGTGGAGAGTTGAAGAGTTGGTTCACAAGCCCCTTTCTTTGTGGGACCTCTTTCCAGCCCTTTAGTCACACTGGGCTTCTCTGTTAGTCTCCTCTGTCGTAGAGTGTGATTCTCCATCATATGGTCCTGGTACCACTATGGAGTCATGTTAGCATGGAGGGTCCCATGAACCCCTGTGTCTTATTTGGCCGCACTCGTGACAACTTAAGTTTTCTCCCACATTTTGCATACACCCACTCATACAAAGAAACACCTGACTGGCTTCTTTGCTTGAAATCCCATCTCACTTCATCTCTCACTCTTCCTCTCAGACGTCCAACACGTTGACGTGGACTTTGTACCATCTTTCAAAGAATCCAGAGATCCAAGAGGCCTTGCATGAGGAAGTGGTGGGTGTGGTGCCAGCCGGGCAGGTGCCTGGACACAAGGACTTTGCGCACATGCCCCTGCTCAAAGCTGTGCTTAAAGAGACCCTGCGGTAGGTTTCAGGGTTTGTGTTGGGGAGACTCTGAGATAGGAGTGGTAAGTAGGGGCTGTCAGGCTGGGGCTAGGGCCAGGGTGAGGTTGAAAGAGGGGCCTGAGGCACCAGAGAGGCAGACCTGCATTGTCTTTTCCCTGCAGCCTCTACCCTGTAGTCCCTATGAACTCTCGGGTCATTATGGAAAAGGAAATTGAAGTTGGTGGCTTCCTCTTCCCCAAGAATGTGAGTGGGCCTAGAGAGCGGTGGTCCCCAGGGGTGCCCCGAAGCCCTAGCCTGATGCTCTGCATTCTTCCTCTGCAGACCCTGTTTGTATTGTGCCACTATGTGGTATCCCGAGACCCTAGCACCTTCTCTGAGCCAGAGAGCTTCCAGCCCCACCGCTGGCTGAGGAATAGCCAGTCTGATAACCTTAGGTCCCAACACCCATTTGGCTCTGTGCCCTTCGGCTATGGGGTCCGAGGTTGCCTGGGCCGCAGGATTGCAGAGCTGGAGATGCAGCTGTTGCTATTCAGGGTGAGTGGGGACAGGGCAGGTATGTGGGCCAGGAAGGGCTGAAGGAAGGGAGGCACAGGGTGGGAGCGTGCAGAGGAGGTACCAGATGAGAGCATGGATTCTAACCGGGATTCTAACCGCCCCTGCCCCATGTACAATTTACCTCTCAGCTGGTCCAGCAGTACAAGATGGTGCTGGCTCCTGAGACAGGGGAGGTGAGGAGCTTGGCCCGCATCATCCTGGTTCCTGACAAGAAGGTGGGCCTGCGTTTCCTGCAGAGATAGTACTGAATTGAGCCCTCACCTTGCCAGGGCAGCCACCTTCTCTTCCTCCTTGGCACGGTCATTCCTGGCCACTGCTGTGTCTCAGGCGAGAAGGGAGAGAAGGGAGCTCCCAGGCATCAGAGGCTGGAGAAACTCAGTGTACTTCCCTCAGAGCCCTGAGCTTTTGCCACTTTTATCACTGTGAGCATCTCCCTCTCAGATAAAAGTCCTCCCCCATGTCATATTGCTATCCTTGGGGAAAATACAGAATAAAATGACTTTAATTGACAATTGGAGACCTTTGTTATTCTTTCTGATGGCCCAGCATCTGAAGCCCTTTCTGTGTTTGGGGAACCCTTTACCACTCGGTGAGAGGCAGAGCCATGGAAACTGAGAGCATCGTGCACTCTGCCAGAGCTCACAGAGGGGCCTTAGCTTCACCTGGGGTTGGCTGAAGCCCCACCAGATCAGGAGCTGCAGTCTGACTCTCTGGGCACTGTGACTTAGAAGACTCGTGTTCTGGCACCCTGCCCTTCACCTGCCACCTCCCTCACCAGCCCCCCACCCTTGCCCTATAATTCTCTGTATTTCTCTGAGCACGTTATGTCTCTTTCTGGCTTCAACACTTTGTTCTTAATGTCCTCTCTCCTTGGAACACCCTGTTCATCTCTACTGTGGTGAACTTCCTTAGAACTCAGTGTCGCTGCTTAGGAGCTCAAATATCACTGCTTCTTCAAAGCCTTTCCTCACTTGTCTGGGCCACCTCCTCTCGTGCTCTCCCCACTCCCCACCCACCCCTCAAGGAACTGAGCACTGCATGTTCTCTCCAACCAGCTGTGAAGACCCTGGAGGGCACAAGCAAGCTTCTTTCAGTTTGGATCCCAGTGTCTAACTCTGTGTCTAGCCCTTAGGAGGTGATTAATTAATATCTGTTGAAGGCAAAGAGACTGGAGTAGGACAAAGGGAGAGGACAAGAGGGGAGGGTGTGGAGCTTGCCACACTGAGAAGAGAAGCCTGGAGAGAATTGGGAGGAATTCCCTAATACAAGGGCATTGCTCTTGACACCATCTGTGCAGAGGTTCACCTGTGAGTGTTCCTTATAAATGCAGAGTGTGAGGGCTGAGTTTGGGGGATGCCAGAATATCTGTCACCAAGTCAATCAGAGCTGACTTCTGCCTTTCCCAGTGTGCTGCTCCTTCAGATCACTGGGGCTGGGCTGCCCAAGCCATGCTAATGCCTCTGTGCTGGTGCTTGGGTGAAGGGAAGTATGTGCAATGTGGCTGGGACTGGAGTTTTGTAGCAGTTGTCCAAGAATGTCAGCATTCATGGTCTGCAGCTTAGTTAAGGAATTTATAGGCTAATCTCACATCAAAATCTATGAAGATCTGTATATCTACATGATAGAATATTATTCTGCCATAAAAAAGGAATACTACTGATTCATGCTACACCAAGGATGAACCTTGAAAACTTTATGCTAATGAAGGAAATCAGACACAAAAGACCACACCTGGTTTGATCCACAGACATGAAACATCCAGAATAGGTAAATCCATAGAGACAGAAAGTAGATTAGTGGTTGTGAGGGGCCAGAGGAGAAGGGAGTTAGTGGATATGGAGTTGCTTTGGGATGATGAATGTGTTCTGGAATCAGGTAGTGGTGATGGTTGCACAACTTTGAAAGTATACTAAATACCACTGAATTGTACACTTTGAAAGAGCAAATTTAATGGTATGTGAATTATATCTCAATTGAGAACAAATCTATGAAGGTCAGTTTGGTAAGATTATTATAAAAACAGCTGCCAATGTAAGTAATAACCAGAGGCACCACAGGAGATTCTGAGACAACAGTGCCCTGCCGCTTGTGCCTAAAATCTGAAGGCCAGTTGGAAATCAAATGCACAACCAAAATAAGAGCTAAGCAGATTAATGGCATAATCATGTCTTTGTGAAGATTCATTGGAAAGCTGGCTATATATTTCCTCACATTTTGATGGTGGTAGCCACAGTTTCAGAGGCCCCCCCTGAAAACTTTTGCCATCAGTGACAAGTGAATGTTTTGTTTTACAAGATTTAAGAGCCAAAGAGCTATTAACGCAACTATGAAAACTTGCCCAGAGAGGCTGCTACTGAAAAGCCCACAGACACAGCCCTAGGAGAAGAGAATCAAAGGCTCCTGCCCCAAATAGAGAACAACAAAACAGCATGGCCAAAGAGGTTTTATACTCAAGGTTCTTTTTTTTTTCCAAATTTTTAAAAGTTTTTTAGGAAATATACCTACAGAAAAATGCGTAAGCCATAAGGATATATGAAGTTCTTTTGCTTCTCTTGGGAGTTGACAATGGCCTCTGTCAGTTTATATTCCATCGCAAGGCCTGGACAAGACTGATCTAATGTAACTTACTTCCTCTGTGATTCATTCAGACACATAGGGTAGCTATAGGATGGGTGTGATGGAATAGCGTGGACTCTCTCCCTTGCACCTTTCTCTCTGGAGGGCAAAAAGCACCAGCCCTGTTTTGAGAGTTGGCAGAAATCCCTCCAATGGCCAGTGACAGCACACTTCCAGGGTTTGAGGTATCAGGGACTCTGGGATGCCCCCAAAAGTCACAGTGAAGGGACGTCACAGTGACAACTCACCCTGATTCTATAAGAAAAGAGGAACAGTGGGATTTAGGAGAATTACAGAGGAGTAGTGTGGATAATATGAAAATTCCTGTGGCCAGGATTCTCACCTGGCCCTGGTTGGCTAGCTCACTACACACATGTGGGCAATACGTTGCTATTGACTCTACATAAAGAGCTCTGCCCAGTGCTCTGGGTGACTGACAGGGTGGCACGGCTATAAGGCTGCAGGAGAGCAGAGGTTGGAGTCAAGGCATCGCTGAGGACAGAGGCCCAGAGGACTGCTGTGTGGGCAGAGAAGCCCAGAGGCAGAGACAAGCTTGCTGCATGCAGACTCACTCTGAGTGAATGGGATTCTAGTGACTGACCTGCCACTGTGGAAATAAAGTTGGGTATAACCCTTTCACCCCAAGAACGTTCTGCTGTCATTTCTTTGGTCACATTGAATCCATAGTGAACTTGCCTGGGGCTGAAACCCACTGGCAAGACAGTAGATATTAAAACATTTAACTGAAAAGAATGTGCACATCTCACTACCTATTGCACCTAATTTGAATTCATTGGCCAAATCAGGATCCATATTTTTGAGTAAGACTTGAAGAAAATACCTCATCTTTTTGAACAACTATGCAGCACTACCAGGAATAAAATAAGAGTGTCCAATGCTTTCTGACATGCTCATGTTCTATAGAAGTTTTAGCTCTGAGTGTATTTTGTCTTGGTAATATGAGTTTGTTTCCAGGTTATTATTTATGATTCCAGTTTTAATATGCATGGTAACCACATGAAGACACTTGTCATGATGGAATGGGCATACATGAGACTACTGAATTCTGCATGTAAGGATGTTTAGAAGAAGGGCAGTGAGGATGCTAACAAATAGTTTATCTTCTTTATGATGCCACTACTCAGCCAGCACTTCTTGTAAATTATCATAATAAATAAGATAGACTCAATAAAATGATTTTACTAATTATGAAAATGAAGCATCTTTATTTCTCAGCAGCACACCATCATGCTCATTACATGTTATTAATCATAAGCCTCTAGTTTCTACAGCGAATGAACAGTGGCCTAAGTCCCACCCCCCCATCAGGATTAGTATCTCTAGGAATGGGACCCTGGAATATGCATTTTATAAAGCTTCCCAGGTGATCCTGTCACACATCCAAGGTTGAGAACCAGTGAGACGGTGTGAGCGGGGAGACAGGGTAAAGAGGGGAGTCTATGGGAGTCTGGCTGGCAGGCTACAGAATCTCACAGGGGCCTCTGAGGTTAGGGGAAGAGTTTGGGACAGGAAGGCAATGGCTCCTGGAAAACTCGGGCGGCCCCAGGTTCATGTATGAACAGAGGCGATAGAGGTCTCACTTTTATTCCAAGCCAGGCACAAGAGCTGCAGTTCCCATGGAAACCTTTGCCTTTCTTGTAGCAGCCATGATGTCAGAGGGCTGGTCAGGAGCTGGGTGTGGAGCTGTGATCAGAGGTGGAGGTCTGAGGCAGGGAGGTGACATGGTTCCTTACAGAAGGGCCTAAGGGGGGAAACTGCTGGGTCCTAAGAATAGCAGCCGCAGGAGGGTAGAGACCGATTAACTCTCAAAGGTGCCTCACCAAGTCTGCCCTTTCCTCCTAAAGACCGAGTTATGACCTCTGAAGTTCTGCAAATGCAGTATAACCCAGGCTCTGCCTCAGAAAACGGATCCCGCTGCATGTTCCCTGGAGCCACTCACAGCTGGGGGCAGCCTGCCCCGGGCCCCCCAAGGACACTGTCACTGGAGACGTGCCCAGAGAGTACCCCCACTCCATCCTCCACTTGAGCTCAAGACTTGGGACCTTGCCAGGTAGGAACAGCAGAGAGCCAGCACTGGCCCATGGGTTATGGCAAAATCGGAAAGACGCTGAGTGTCTGTGAGAAAATGCCTTCATTTGCTGTCTGAACACAGATGTGTCCCCTCTGTTGCTGTGTCAGGTAAATGGGGTGGGATAATATTTTAGAAATACTAACCTACTCTCTGCCCACTGGTCAGCAGACTTGTAGTGTCCATTGCCACAGGGGACGGGCGACACAACAGAAGCCCAGTATTCACTTTGAAATTTCAAAGGCCTGACCCTCAAGGTCGGTGGCAAGAGCTCAGGACACATACAGTGGCTGATGGGTTAGAGGAAAAGGCCCTCTTTTTCACCACTGGGTAGAGATCCCACAGGCTGGTGGGGGTAGGGGAGACATTTCTGGGGTCCCTGAGATGGGGGCTATGGCTGAAGGGAGCGGGGAGAATGACAAATCCTCCACAGAAGTTTGGAGGTGATAAGGTTAGAAGAGCCTGGGTGCCCTGTTGTTTGGGTAGAGGCTGGGAAAACAGCAAAATGCAGAGTAGAACAGACCACTTGCTGTCCCTGTCAGCAGGCGGACTTGGGACTTGGCTTCCTAAAGCCCAGAGTGGGTACAGGGCCAGGAGCTAGGATATCCTCGTGCCTGGGAGCAAGCAGGCTCAAAGAGGCTCATGGTAGGTAGTGAGGAAGCACGGAGCAGGTGCCGTGCCCACTAATGACCCACCAAATGACGAACAGATGGGAATGCGATGTTTTAACAGGTGTTGGCATGGATGGGTGAGGATGACTAAGGAACAAAGTTATACTATTTAAAGCTTGATTGACTGAGACTAGTTTCTACCACCTGGTGAAGTGGGGTTCCTAACAGAAACTATGCTCAATGTTAGAAAAATAAAGTTATGTTTCTTGCAGATTAGAGTTTGTGGACTGAGTTGTACCTACTGTGTAAATACCTAATTAATATTTTCTTTATGATTTTGTTACAAATAAAAGATGAAAAAGAAATTTCGGTGGATTAACTCTCTGCATGCAAAAGAAAGGTCCCTTGCAACGTTCGTCAATTACAGGTCTGCTTTCTTGTCTTTGAATTCAGAAAGCACGGGGGTCTTGGCCACAGTTCAGGTCAAATGACTAGCATTTTTCTGAGTGAAACTTATAAAATGTAAGTTCATGGGTTATTCTTTTTCTTTTTCTTTTCTCAATCATTCATCTTCAGTGATCCAAATACAGAGCCATCGTTGGGGACTGAGAACGCTGTTCACTGGTGAGAGCTAAGGACAAAAATGGAGGGAGGACCTCATTCCAACAAGCAGCTCTGCAAATAACTGCTGCTCCACGATGACCCCCAGCAGCCCAGGAACGACAATCCTGGGCAAGCAGGAGGGCGGGAGCAGAGTTGTGGGAAACCACTAAGACAGTTCCCGTGGGGCAAGACCAGCTGGGACTCCCAGGAGCTGGGGCCCTGAACAGTAGGTGGTCCAGAAGCCAAGGAATCCAGAGCCCCTGACGGAACCCACAGGCTCATTGCCCCAGTGGGGCCTGTCACGACCCAGGTGCCAGGGTAATCCCAGTGCCTCTGGTTCGGAGATCTCCAGGCTTGATGCAGCTGTTCCCCTTAATTTCACCATCCCATGATACCCTGGGCATTCCCGAGGGCTTCCGGGAGCACAGACAAGGCAAGGACAATTAGTGAGGGCTGGAGAAGCCTGTGAGGAAGTGAGAAGGGGAGACAGTGCCTAAGCCAGGAGGGAGGTTGCCTTTCAAATAGGGGAGGCTCAGTCTTGCCACCCACTGCCAAGTGGGTGGAATCTGTGTGCCCCCCCTTCTGCAAGCCCCTTGAAAATGTGCTACCAGGAAAGAGTCTGAGATCCTGTCAAATTTATTGAGATAAGTACTTAGATAGGAGCTCTCTTAGTTCTGAGAGGGGAATTCCATTCAACAAAGGTTTCTTACCTTGCTTGCTTCCCCCTAGTAGAATTCCAAGCAGGTGGGAATGGAATTGCAAGAGGGCGGGTCAACCTCTCCAGAGCACCTGAAGTCACATCACTGCCCTTACCTTGACCTCAGCCCATGTCCACCCTCTCATGAGGGCCCCCATGACCTCAGCTGAGAATGGGGACTCAAAGTGGGAGCCCCACAGTGAGTCCTGACGCTTGCAGTGTTCATGGGGCTGCTCAGCTGTGAGCTGAGCCACTCTCATCCTCAGGAAGCCCCAATCTGAGATCTGGGAGCCCAGAAAGCCCCGGGGGCTGGTGCTGAGGCCAATGGCCCAGGGCAGAGCCTACCTGAACTAGAGCCAAACCAGCCAATGGGGGTGGGAGAAGATGAAGACTGAGTTCCCCGGCTCCCTTCATTGACTTCCACAGGTGGAAGGTGGTCTGGGAGTGAGGACTCAGATATTCTCAGGCGCTGAGGGCATCGATGCCAGCAGGACTGAGCACCAGAGCCTGCAGGATGTCAGAGAGGGATACCACACCCAGGAGATGCTGGCTGTCATCCACTAGCACCAGCCGGTGTACCTGTGGGTCCACAGAGGGTCAGTGAGGGGGCACAGTCATGAAGCCATGGCAGCCAACAAGGTTGGCACCAAGAATCAGAGGAAACAATTTGACATAATGGGGCAGCAAGAGAGTCTTCTAGAAACCACTTAGGAGTGGCTCGGGCCATTCTATCGTGGTCAGCTGGCTTTGGCCCTTGGCACCAGGGCCCCATCAACAGGACCAGTTGCAGACCAGTGCAGATACCAAGAGCTTGGAAGTGGGAGGACAGGGCAAGTGCCTGATGTAGAGGGAGAGGTGGAGGTGCTTACGAGAAAGACTGGGCCATGCATGTTGGGAGCATGCCTTAAAGGACACTGGGTACCTGCTCCCGGGCAATCCGGTCGATGACTTCCCCCAAGCTCTCATGGGGCTGGCAGGAAAGGACCCCTTCCAGACACAATGTCCTCTGCTTCAGTGCTTCTCCCACACTTACGTCTAGGTGGTTGTAGGTTTGTTGGGCAGCCAGGTGCTGGGGCAGGGAGGGAAGTACCACTCTTAGTCACCACCTCAGCCAAGCTCCAGGCCCACACGTATGCCCCTCTGTACACTTGCAATGTCCTCTCTGATCCAGAGATACAAGTCCCATCGATCCTCAAACCCAGTATCCCTGTGGCACCCCCAGACACTTACATACGCTTCCAATCCCCACAGACACTTACAATCACATCAAAGCGGGAGTAGAGGCCCACGACCTGTCCTGCAGGGTGAGGGTGGGGGTGGGGGTGGGAGAAAGACAGGGAAGAGGTTCAGTTCAGAGCCAAGATGCTGTTCAACAGCCTGAGGCAGGCTTTTGGAATGAACTCCTTGACACCCGCCTGCCCCTCCCCAGGCTACTGGCTTCATAATGAGTCAGCAGGCTGCCACTACCTGAACGCACAGACCAAACAGCATCACAGACAGAGGGAGACCACCTGACATCTTGCCTCCTAATGTGACTCAGTATGAGTACATGGCGTCACCTCTGAACTGTTTTAGCCTCAAATGTACAACCCGAATCTGATCAAGCCTTTAGGTTTAACTTTCAGTTTACAAGAAACACAGGACTAGGGGGACAATGTCAAGGCCACCTGTAGAAAGCTAACAGACAAATACGGGACATTCTATAGGATGACTGACCCAGGTTTTTCATCATGAATGTCATGAAAATTAAGTGGGGAGAGAACTGCTCTCAATGAAAGAGACTTAAGGGACAAAAGACACAAATGCATCATATGGACCTTAACTGGATCCTGGTTTAAATAAACCAACTGTAAAAAAAAGATATTCTTGAAGAAAATGGGGAAATAAGAATTAGGATAGGATATTTGATAATATTAATAAATTACTTACGTATTTTTAGGTGACACACAAAATATATGTATTTAAGATATGTAGATTGAAGTGTTAAGGGGTGAAATGACATGATGTCTATAAATTGCTTCAGAAAAAAAAAACACAAAAAAAGAGCTAATCATGACAATATGTTAACAGTCATTAATCTAGGCAGTGGATACATGGGTTTCATTACAGTTTTTTTTTTCATACATTTGAAATATTTCATAATCAAACACAAAACATTTCTTGATATCTAGCCTCATTAGGGAGATTTTAATTTTGAAATAGTTTACAAACATCGTTCAACTAAAGAAATAATCTTGTAGTACCTTGAACCCTTTCTCAGAGCAAGAATTGCGGTCTGGCTGGGTCCTGTGGCTTATGTAAGAATGAAGAAAAATTAAAAACCTCACCTGCTCTTTCCTCTCACCATGCTCATTTTATTGCACATAATCCTTTTAAGTCATTCTGTGAAGCCAGAGGATGTGTGTTAAGATTCCCAATTCACAAACGAGGAAATGGAGGCAGAGAGAGGATTAGTAATTGGTCCAAGGCTCAGAGAAGGCAGATGCTTCTAGCCCCAGCTCCACCGTGTTCCCTGAGCTGATGCTGGGTGGACCCCTGCCACTCAACCCCTCCCCAGCCAGAGCCCCCGTCCTGGGTTTAGGTACCGGCTTCGTTGACCACAGGCAGTGCAGACACGCGCCGGTCCACAAAGATGTCCAGTGCGGTCAGGATGGGTGCCGTGTCCAGCACCACGGCCAAGTCTCGGAATGTGCCGATGCCCAAATCTTGGATGGTGCGGGAGAGGAAGGAGGGCTGGGGCAGCAGGGCACCCTGGTTGGGTTAGGGACAGGTGGGGATCAGGGTGGACTAGTCCCAGAGGCTCCCAGCTGCTCCCTCCCCAGCCCTTAGGGCTGAAGTCTGCTCAGCCCCTCAGGTCGCCTCCTGGGCTGTGCCAGGGCTCACAAAGATGTGTAGGAACTTGAGCAGCCGCTTGTGGGTCAGGATGTGAAGCACAGCTCCTGAGACCGGGTCCAGGACTGGCAGGCGGTGGATCCGGTTCTTGATGAGGCTGTAGACGGCTTCGAACAGGCTGTGAAGGTGGGAGCTGTGAGCCCGGGGCAGCCTTGGAGAGATGCTGCATCCCAGCCCCCAGAAAGGGGAAGAGGTGGCCTTGGCTGCCACGGAGGGTGAACTGTTGAGTTCAGAACCGGGGAGCTGGGGAAGGGGGTACTGCTCAGGGCAAGGAGACTCAGGTGGGTGGCTGGGGCTGCTACCTGTTGTTGGGGGAGATGGAGACCAGGGGCTTGAAGCAGCCTTGAAGGTAGATCTCTGCAGGAAGATCCGAGTCAGGCCGGGGGCTTTGGGCATCCTACCTCACCCGGCAGTGCCCAGACTGTGCCCTGACCAGGCCCCTGGACTCCCCATCACCCTTTCTTTTTCCCTTCCCCTGCTTCTTCCAGGAAATCTCCACTGCCTATCCTCTGCCTCAGGTCCTTGGCCCCCCACTCACCCACACACCCTCAGCCCCTTCCCAGGACCCTTGACCACTCACCCCTCCAGGTCTCAATCTTATGTTCTTCAATCTCATAGATCTGGACCTAGAGACATCGACAGGACTCCAGAAGTCAGATGTGGGCCCACTGGTCATCAGGCTGCCTGAACTCCCTCTGCCCCAGTCCAGGTGGGTGCCCCCAGACTCCCAGCCCACTCCTTACCAGGGGGGACCTGTAATAGCGATGCAGCACCAAGATGAAGTCTGTGATAGTCAGCATCCCTGCATGGGTGGGGGGGTAGAGGTATAGGAGGTCAGCCTGGGCCTTGTGGTGGGGGGCAGGTTGGGGAGCAGGCCCTCCTCCCCCACCCTGCCAGAGTCCTAGTACTGGGACAACAGTGGGAACTGTGACAGAGAGGAGAGCAGCCCTTGCCATGCCAGGGGAATGGGGTTCTCCCTTTCACGCCTCCCCTGTAATTTCTCCCTCCCTCCCCTGCCTTTCTGAGTCTCCTAATTTCTTCCTTTCCCTTTTGTCTTTTTCTGCTTAGCACCTGTGACGTGGGACCATGGGGTGGTAGAGCTGGAGGGCTCAGCTGGTCACAGCTATTCCACAGATGGGGCCCCTAGACTGGGCCCAGACACTCCCCCATGCCAGCCCGCAGCTTGGCCCCTCCAACATCCGCTCAAGCCTGTGGCATATCAGAATCACCTGCCAGGTCCCTCCTTCCCTTCCCCACCACTTCTGCCTCCCCCGCTCCTCCTTACCCACAAAGCTCTGCTTCTTGCTGTCCCACAGAGGTGCTGCCCGGATGCCATTGGCCACCAGGGCGAAGAAGGCCTTCTTGATCTGAGGGCCAGGAGACAGTTGATGGGTGAATCAGTCTCCCACTGCCCCTCAGTGGTTCCCTATCCCCACCAGGATTCTTCCAAGGGCCTTCTCCTGGGTTCTTTATGTAAGCTTGCCTGCCTTCCTCATGTCATGGCACACACTGGACATAGTCTTTGTTGGGTGCATAAAGCTGATGGTGAGGCACTGAGGTGACCCCCTCGCCAGGCGCAGCAGGGTGTGGGAAATGAACTCAGTGCTTCCATTCAGAAGTCGTATGTGTGTAGACAGTATAGTTTTGGCTGTTAAGTACTAGAGGTATAATTATTTACAAAATATTTTTCTCTAAATAAATTTTACAGTGACTCATTTTGGCCTCATCCTAAGCAATACTAGCTATACATGCTGGTTGTATTTTTCTAATACATAGCAAAATAAATACAAAGCTACTAAAATAAACATATTGGTTCATACCACTAGAATCAAATAGAGGCATAGCTCGGAGATAGCGTGCGTTTGGTTCCAGACCACTGCAGCAAAGGGAATATTGCAATAAAGCGAGGCAAGGGTTGTTTGGTTTCCCAGTGCATAGAAAGGTGATTTATGCTCTACTGTAGTCTATTAAGTATGCAATAGCATTATGTCTAAACACAATACATAGCTTAATTTAAAAATAACTGCTAAAAAATATTAAGCATCATCTGAGTCATAATCAGCAAGTCATAATCACTGATCACAGTTATCACCATAACAAATAAAATAATAATGAAAAAGTTTGAAATATTGTGAGAATTACTAAAATGTAACATAGAGATATGAAGTGAGCAGATGCTGTTGGAGAAATGGCACCAGTAGGCTTGCTGGTTTCAGGGTTGCTCCAAACCTTCAGTTTGTAAGAAAGCATATCTGCAAAGCATGGCAGAGAAAAGTGCAATTAAAGGAGGTGTGCCTGTAGTGTATTGTGGCTGTTACGTTACCATGGCTGGGAAATGCTGCTCAACTCTACGTGGTGTTAGCAGTGGAATCAGGCACTGTGTAGCTTAGCTACTAGAAGCACGAGGACCAGAGCTTGTCCTATTTTGCTGTTTCCAAGAGTCCCCTGCTCTTTGTCCTAAACCACTTTGCAATGTCTTCCACTTATTTCAGGGTTTGCAAAGTTCTTCCACTTATCCTGGGTTATCCCAGGAGTCCTTAGTAAGGCAAAGCAGGCATTCCTGGCACCATTTTAGCGGTGGGAGAGGTAAGGTGACCAACCCAAGATCCTAAGATACTAAGTGGCAGAGCTCAGATGACACTTCGGGGGTACTCCCAGAGAGTAGGAACCCTCCTCCCACTGGCCTCCATGGTGCTAAGAAGGAGTTCTGGAAGGGGCCTCATGGGGGGGGCATGACCCGGCAGGGCATCCTGGAGGGTGTGCATGGTGGCTGCTGCACCGTGAGGTTGGAGGTGGGGCAGAGCTGTGGCCTCACCTCCAGCGTGGTGTCGAAGATGACCAGCTTGGAGCTGGTCGCCATGGCATCATAGCAGGTGTGCTCCTGCATGAAGTGCATGTAGACCTGGGCCCCTGGCTTCTGCAGCTCGTCGTCCCAGCCCAGCCTGGGAAACAGGGCCTGCGGGGATGGGCACGGGCACGGGGCAGGCTTCTCTTCCACAAGGCCGAGCTCACACCCCCAGGCTCCTGTGCCTGGGAGCTCTAGGCCCAGCTCCAGATCGTCTGTGCTGGGGCCGGTGGCTGAGGCTGCACAGGCAGGGGAGGATATCCCACTCTGTTGGTGGGATGCCCACCCTGGCTAAGGGAGCATCATGGGACAAGGGTATGGCCTCAGGGAACATGGCTTCCAGCCCGGTGGACTCAGCAGCTGGTCTGGTCTGGGGACTTGTTCGGGGGGAGAAGATGGTAACTCCTCATCTGCTGGCTCAGGGCATCCTCACAGCAGCGTTGGGAAACCTGGATGCTGTGGCCCCCACTTGGCAGGTGAAAATGCTGAGTCTCAGAGAGCCACACAAGACAGTGGCTCTATCCTGAACTGGCCAGGCTTGCCCTTGGCTCTGTGATGCAGGTGCCCTCTCCCATGTGGGGAGACTGAGGCTACAGGTGAGGGGTGGGTCCAACTCTGCGTGACAGAGGTTCTGGGGCTTCCCTCTGCTCCTGCTCCCATCTCCCCAGAACTGGCCCTCACCTCACCTTCCCCCAGGCCTTGAAGCTCCCTTTCCTCCATAGCCTCCTGCCTTGTCCATCTTGGGGCCTTGGCCCTCTCTTTCCCATGGCTCCTTTCTGGGCTGGTGGGCATGGCTGGTGATGGCCAGGAAGTGCTATCTCCTTGCTCTAGGAAGCTCACCTCTGGAAGGGGGAATGGGGCCTGTTTGGTTAATAGGGAGTAACACAATAAAATCAATTAAAAAATGTTATTAATTATAGTATTTAATATTTGCAAGATTCCAAAGAGCTTTTCTCCAACATATTCTCATTCAAATCTCATAGAAATCTTATAAGGGAGGCATTATTACTATCCTTATTTTACTAACAAGGGAGCTGAGATCAGAGAAGTTAAGCAATTTGCCACAAATCACACACAGCTAGTAGGCGATGAGGTCAGGACTAGGCTCCAGGTCTCAGACTCTACAACCCTGCCCCTCTGCCTCCGAAAGAGGAAGGAGGAGGGGAAGACAAGGAGGAAGAAGGAACAAAGAGAACAAGGAAGGAAAAGGAGAGGAAGACAAAGCCAGGCTAGTGGAGTGGGGAGATGGGGGCCCAGAGATGTGGAGACATAGCATTTGGGAGGAGAGGCTAGGCCCCCGAGGAGGGGCAGCCCCACCTACCTTGATGCTCCAGTCCCCCAAGGCTGCTCCAGGATGGGGTCTGTGGGGAGAAGAATGTCTGAGCGGTGGGGAAAATGCCCTAGGCTCCCAAGCCACAGGTTGTTCCCCTTGTCTTAGTGCATATACACACACACACACACCACAAAAACACATTCACCCCACAAGCACACACCTACATATATACACACATAAGCATACACTGATACACAAACACTAATACACACTCAGAAGCACACGCACTCAACCATTCCCAGAACACACAGAACCACATACTCAGAGAATATACACGCACAGCCGTGTGCTTATATGCACAGAGAAAATCTATGCCCCACCCCACCCCCCACACGCACACGCACACATGCATTCACACGACGTGGTGGTGTGCTCTCAATCCTCTGGCCTCAGCTGCCCCGGCTCGCTGTCCCAGGACCCCAGTACCCTGTGCAGCGTGTGCTCCAGCTCAGGCTCCATGCAGCCGGCCTGGACCGACTGAGCGCAAGTGCGCAACACTGGCTGGGACGCGCTATTCTGGGCCCGGCCCCTGGCACCCTGCCTGCCCCGGATCGTTTTCTCTCTGATTGGGTGTCAGGCAGCCGAGAGGAGAGGGGGGCCCACCAGTTCAGCTGCTCCAGCCCAGCAGCCTGGGGGCGGGGTGGGGAGGGAAGGGGCGCAGGGGAGCTTGATGTCTGGTCCTGGGCTGCCTCCTGGCTCTCCCAAGGACAAACTAGGAGGACCCTGCTCACAGGAGGTGGCTTGGAGAGTTGTGGAAGCAACAGGGTGGGAGAAGGTGGGTCCTCAGAACACTGGGTTACTACTCTGAGCAACCCTCTCACCTCTGTCAGAGGCCAAAGGAGGGAAATGGAGGAAGGTTGAACTTGGCTTTCTTCCTTGTACAAACTTCAGTCGTGGGTAGTGCTGAAATTAGAGGAAGTTGCAGACAGCTGAAAGGCTGGGGAGAAGTGGTCTGTGAATGGTCCTGGCAGAGAGGCAAATGTGTATCCAGATGTCCCCACCTGAGTCCCAGGAGTCTATTCCTGCCTCTGGAATGGGATGGTTTGGGCAGGTGGGCTGCTGAGAGAATCACCTTGAAGGTGTGTAGTGTGCTTACAGGTGCAGGGCCTGGGCTTATGCACAGGGTGACACCTGTTTCTACCTATAGTCCAGGGGTAGGTCTGGATGTGCAGAAGCTGCAGTCCCACCATCCCTCTCCCTGTGCTGTCCCTACATCTCCCGGTGCCAACAGGATCCCGGCCTGGCTCTGGTGGCTGCCCACCCTCCTTCCCTGGCATTCCTGAGGCCTGAGTCAATGTCCAGATCAGGAATGCTGACCCAGCAGCTTCAGCTCCCCTCTCTCTGCCCCTCCCTTCCTCTCTTCCTTCCAGCCTCTTCCATCCTAGCCTCTGGCCCTGGAGTGGACGCTTAATAGTGGATTGTTGGATTTTTTGCAGAATACATTGAACATTTTGTCCATAATCCCTCAAAGCTGCTGTACTGTCTGTTGGGAGAGTGGAGAACAGCCCAGGGAAGGCACCTGGCTTTTCCATGTGTGTCTTGGCTAGTACCAGGGTGAGTGCAGCTCTCCTGCCACAGGGCTCTTTGGCCTGCTGCTGTCTGGGCCCAGATGATGAAATCTATAAGGCACAGCCATTGGGGCACCTCAAATGGTAAAAAGGTCAAATGGACCATCCCTGGAGATATGCAATGCATCAGACCTCCCTCCCCTTTATGCTCCAGGCCACTTTCACAGACAAGCCAGATAAAGAATAAGCTCAGAACACAACATTGCCTTCTCTTGCAATACTTCATCCTTCACTCCACCTCAGACATGTTGCACCCTATGGGGCCACTGGGAAGGGCTCCTGTTTAGGAACATGTTCCCCAATTGCATCACTTGCACTGTGATCTCCTTATAGTGCACATCTCAGTGTACACTGGGCTGGCTTTATGTAACTATTCATCTGGGAATATCTTTTCTCCCCAGTCACCTTGTTGACCAAAATATGTTGGCTGGATGTAATGGAAAGCCTGTTTTGGGGTCAGATGGACTTATTTAAAATTCATGCTCTGCCATTTGTTTGCTATTATGACCTTGAAAAACCTTGTTTTCTCTGAGTCTGTTTGCACAAGTGTAAAATGAGGATAAAAACATTCTGTGGCAGACTGCCAGTTGCCTCCCAGTATTTATTTTTCTCTTCTTCCTTTAGTACTAGAACCACTTGAATTTTAGCTGGAATGGCTGCCTATAATAAAGACTTAGACTTGCAACCTTCCTTGCAGCTAAATAATATGACTTTGCCTTGCAACTAAATTTGACCAATATGATGTGAGTGGAACTGATGTGAATAACTTCCAGGTCAGGCCTTTAAAGGAAGAGGCGTGAGTTTCCCCTTCCTTTTTCCCTTTTGTCAGCTGGAATGCTAATGTGATGGCAGGATCCAGAGCAGCTATATTATACCTAAGATGGAAGATGCTAGTGAAGAGTTTCAGATCTACCCTACCAGCTTTAGACTGTCTACAGACTATTATATGAGAAAGTGTCTTGCCAATGAGTTTCAGCCCTGGGCAAGTTTCCTATGGATTCAGTGAGACTGAAAAATGACAATGGAACATTCTTGGGGTGAAAGGGTTATACCCAACTTTATTCCCGCAATGGCTAGTCAGTCACTAGAATCCCATCCACTTAGAGTAAGTCTGCATGCAGCAAGCCAGTCTCTGCCTCTGGGCCTCTCTGCCCCCAGAGCCGTCTCAGTCTCTGTCTTTGGCTCTGCCACCACTCTAGCCTCTGCTCTCCTGCAGCCCTGAAGCCGTGCAGCCCAGAGCACTGAGAAGAGCTCTTTCTATAGAGTCAATAACAACACATTGCCCACACATGTGTAGTGAGCTAGCCAACCAGGGCCAGGTGAGAATCCTGGCCATAGGAACCTTCACTTTCTCCACAGAGAGAAATAAACTTTCTTACATAAATCACTCTTAAATTGGGTCTTGGTTACAACAACCAAACATGTATCTTAACTAATGCAGAATTTGGTACCTGGAAGTGACACTGACTTAAAAGCCTAAAACAAGTGACATTGGTTTAGAGACTGGACAGCAGACAGCAAGGAAAAATATTGTATGCCAGGTAAACTGGTGACTGTTCTTATGTTACATCAAAACATATAGCATGCCTGTTATTTATGACGCCCTGAAAGGTAAATCATATGCTAACAAAGCCTGTACCTCATGGAAACTAGACAGAAATACTCAGTAAACTGGTGGTGCACATTGGCTGTTGCTTGAGCTGACCAGCAAAGTCCTGCCAGAGAGATGTGCTCAGGCTAGTTGTGAGAGGTGGTTTGGAAGGGGCTCCCTTAGCAAGGGTTGGACCTGTGATCCCAAACTTTTCTCAAGTTGACCGACAGTGGGAGCCAGCCCAGTGGGCTGCACAAAGGAGTTCACAGCCAAACATACTTTTTCAGATGGCCTCAAAATAGTCAACATCAGTTTGAGAGAAAATAGGAAGTATACCAAGTCCAGAGTATTCAAGCATAAAAATTATGTCTATGTGAGACCACTGATTTGGTTCTCAAATATGGGACCAGTCAGAAGTCTTCTAAGACTCTGAGAGCAAAGACACCATAAACCGGGTCAGCAAAGCCTGGTTTGATTCCCCAGTTATCCCCAGCCCCCCAAATGCACACCAGCAGGAAGAGGGCTGTGAACAAGGTCTGCAAAGATGAACATGTCCTCCAGTGAGGCCACAGAGGATATTTGGGATGGAGTCACTTCAGGAGGCAACACCAGAGGTCATGGTGGAGGACAGAAGGGGGAGGGGCTCCCAGAGCCCAGAACCTGGGCAGCCAGGTGAAGTGCCTGAGAACTTGCTCTGTTGCTGGTTAGCATCTTTGCAATTCCTGCCCAACTGGATTTAATTGTTAAAATCTAGTTACTGCCAGGTTTTTGCCATTCCTTCCTGTTATGAGTGGATATTTTAATTGAGTTTATCCTATTTTAATTGAGTTTAATTGAGGGAGGGGCAGATTACCTGTCATTTAGTTTGCAGGTCACTAGACCATGAAGGGCCCATCCACACCTGGTCCCTCAGGGGTCCTGGGCTCTGAGCTGGTACTGTGTCCAGATGGAATGCTGCCTTGCCTCCTTTCAAGGGCTGCTGAATGTGTTTTTTGTGGGGCGTAACCAGATAGATGGTGGGCTCTGGCACAGCAGTATCTACTCCCCACTTCTTCCTCCTCTACTCATAATCCCCATAAATTTAACTAAGTATAAGATTATATTTCCTAGCTTCCTTTGCAGATACTATAGCCATGTGACTAAGCTTAGCCAACGGGATCTGAGCAGCAACATTATGGGCAACCTTTAAGGGCACCTTAGAAGGGAGGGGCAGATTTTCTCCTTCCTACTGACTGGAATTACAATGTGATGGTGGGAGCTGGAGCAGCCATTTGAACCCAGTGGGGAAAATGCAGGTAAGATCTTCTCCACCTCCACTGCCATGCTGGTCTGTCTACCTCTGGACTGTTACGTTATAAAGAGAAATAAACTTTAGTCTTGTTTAAGTCATTGACAAATTGAACCTTTGCTGCAACAGCTGAGCCCCTCTCTCATTTACATTGCAGATTGAGGTAGGGTTAGAAATTGCAAGTGTATATAATGATTCTTCACATTTATGCAGCACTTACTATCTATCAGATGCAGAAAACATATATGCAGTATCTCAGGTAATTCCTCACAACCCTATGTGGTAGATAGTTTAACTGTTACAATTTTACAGATGAGAAAATTGAGGCACAAAGAGGTTAAGTAACTTGATCAAAACCTCAAAGCTAATGAGATGGAGCTGATACTCAAAACTAGAATTTCTGGACTCCAGCACCACATTCTTAACCACTAAGTTTAATGTAAATAAAGCATAGGCCTGCCATGTAATATATGCTCAGTAAGTGGTTACTATAATTATCACCTCGTAACCTGCTTTCAGTCCCCTCAGACACCCAGCTACAAGGCTCTGAAGGCTGGCAGGCAGTGGGTGGGGTGGGGGAGGAAGAGGACTTTGACTCTTCAGCAGTCACCCATGGTGACACCAAGGGTCGGGTGGAGGAGGGCTCTAGCTGGGGCAGACACCTGTGCTATTTGACCCTAAAATCATAGTGATTTTCTAGTTGTAAGAAAGGAGCTCTCTGCCCTGCGCTTGCCCTTTGCTTCTCAGAGTTCTCGCACCTTCTCTTCTGCCAGCCCAGCCCCACCCATCCTCTTTGGCAAGGTGAATCAGCAGAAGATACTGGCTTTGGCTGGAAAATAAATACTCCTAGGCTGTTTGCTTTTAGTGTCTGGTCATGGCATCATATTTCTCGAAACCCTACTTCTTAACTCACTCTTAAAACTGAATGTAATAAGGATCTTGCATCCTGACCCTAGGGAGAATTTGGCTGCCATCTCTGGATAGCTGATTTGTCTAGGACATGGGGCAGGATCCTGTTTAAGTGTTATTTTTATATCACAGGGAGAAAAACAGCTTGAGGAAACCAAGGTGAGCAGCCTGATAAATTACAAATACAGATCTCTGTGCCAGAGTGGTTGGGAGGCCGTGAGAGCAGCCTTCATGTCAGTCACCCAGACACTCCAGCTCCCATCCTGTCTGTGTGGCTTGGATGGAGCAGCATCTATGCCAATGTCTCAAGGACCTGGACGGAACCAGTTCCTTGTTAATGCAATTTAATCGGTCCCACGGGCCCCATCACTGAGCCCTTTCTATGGGCTGTTGGAGATTGAAGTGGACAGATGGTGCTTTTGTCTACCTAGTATCCACTTATCCTTTTAGCAACCCCTAACCCAAGTTTTCCTTCAGGGAACCACAATTCCTCCAATCTCAGAGCACATGATTTTCTGAGGGGCTTAATTGTGCATTCCAGGAAGTGTACCTCTCATTCAGACTTAGCCCATCAACACTTCAAATTCTCCTGACCATAGTGAGAAGGGTATTGACTAAATTAGCCCAATGGGATGAATCCCGAAACTTTTGCTGGAGATAATGAGAGCTCTTTCCCACTGGATTTGGAGTTGTGAGGATGTAAGTGTGGAGATTCTGCTACCATGCAGAGTGGAGCTGCCTGAGAATGAAGACAAAACAGAGGGCAAAAGATATGGTGATATAATGAGAAAGACCAGGTCCTCCTGAGATTCACTGAACCCTTGGATCAAACTGTACCTGAAGACCTCCCACTGGGTTTTTTAGTTATGTTAACCATTAGAATCCATTTTTGTTTAATGCAGTTTGAATTGAGTCTTCTGAAAGAGTTCTGATAGCAGATTAACAAAGAAACAAGACCTAGACACCTTCAATGGTTTCTGGGGGTAAAGTCGGGTCACTGCACTTTCCCAAGAAAAAGTGCACACTTGAAAAAGCAGTTAGAGTAAACCAACAGGGCAAAATGGTACTTGGAAAAAACACAGTAAAAGAAGCATTGGAATGGGAAAAAGTTAATGAAGGAAGACTTCCCAAAGAAGTGAGTATGGATATAGAAATAATAATCATGCCAACAGTAACAATTTACTGAATGCTGACTATGTGCTGGACGCCAGGTGAAGCAGGTTACATCTGTGGTGGGATAGTACTTTGAAATAGTAACTAAATTGAGCAGTACTTCCTTATCTATAAGCCCTTTTCTCACTATAGCCCTTTGCTCACTCGAGTTTCCTTGTTTATTAACTTGGAATAAATGATACAGTGTAAAGAACATCATTTGGCTTTTGAGTTTTCTGGGAGGAAAGGGAGTGTATCTGGCTTAAACAAAAGATTTGGACGTTTTGGCAAGTTATATTATTCAGAAAACTTATTCCACTAAAAACAACTAAAATGCTGGATGAAATATAAAGCACATCTTAAAAGCACTGAAAAGGCAAGATAGTGAAGACTTACTAGCCTAACTGAAAGGAAAATTGGCACACAGTGAAGTCAGTGAAAAGGAAAGTGGTTTTGTTTTAGGCCACTGCCAATTCTAGCAAGAGCCATATGGGATGATGGGAGCCCGGTAACCACACAAGTTGGAAGTATGATAGGAGATCCCATCTATAAAAAACTGGATCTCAAAGGACCACACACTCAGAGCAAGTCTAATCCAGAAACAAACTAGCTCTTACATAGATTTACGGTCAAGGTTTTCCTCATCTGAATGCTTCAGAGTGCCAAATCTTTAACTTGGTTTAAGGTGGTACTAAAGTGGAAATGACCCCAGGTGCCTGGCAGAGCAAAAGAGCAAACACAAATGCTCTCTGGAGAGAGTTACTGCTTCCAATGCCACAGATTATTTCAACAATACCCAGCATGTAGTTGAAAATAACTAGACACATAAGAAAACTAGAAATTGTAAGCAAGATCCAGCAGAAATATAGCAGGAATAAACCCATAAAAACTTCAGAAACTAGAATTATCAGACACTTTATATATAACAATATGCTTATCATGCTTAATGAAATATGAGACAAGTATGAAAAAATATGGAGCAAATAGGAAACTATAAAAAGCAGCATAACAGATTTTTAAAAAATCAAACAGAACTTCTAGAAATGAAAAATATATTTGTGAAAGTAAAAATTTCATAAAATAATTTAACAGCAGATTAAATGCAGCTGAAGAGAAAATTGAATGTTAGGTCATTGAGAACTTACCCAGGGTATAATAGACCAAGTTAAATATATATATTAAATACATACAAAACAAAGTAAGAGACTTAGAGTCTGGAGTAGAAAAGTCTAAAACACATTTAAATAAAATCTCAGAAAGAGAGTTGAGAGAGAATATGGTAGAGGCATTAGTTGAAGAGATAAGCTGATATTTTCTGGAACTGACAAATAATAATAATCCCTAGATTGAAGAAGTCTATGAATCCCCAGGATGATTTAAACAAACCCATATGTAGAAATATCATAGTAAAAACTGCAGAAAACCAATAACAAAGAGAAAAAATTGAAAGCAACTGGGGGGAAAAGATTACTTTCAAAGAAATGACAATTTAATATTGACTTCTCAATGACAAATGGAAATCCAGAAGACAGTAGAATATCTTCAGAGTGCTGAAAGTAACTTCCAACTTATAATTCTATATAAAGGGAAAATTTACAAAGAAGATGAAAATGTATTTTATGAAAACAGAAACAGAGTTTGTCGCCCCAGTAGAGGAAATGCCTAGAGAAGATGCTTCAGGAAGAAAGTGATCCTACATAGTAGATCTGAGAACTGAGAAGGTACAAACAATAAGGAAAGTGGTAAAAATGTAGATAACTCTAAATTAACCATAACTGCAAAAAAAAAAAAAAAGAATTATAATGTCCTGTAGGGTTAGAATTAAAATACTGCCAACCATAACACATAAACTAGGGGTGGTGAAAAATTGAATATTTAAAATATTTGAAAATCTTTGTACTATCTGGGAAGAAGAAAGGTTTTGATTAACTTTAGATTTTGATATATTAATCATGCATGCTGTAATATCTAGGAAAAGCACCAAAAGAATAGAGACAGAGTTAGTAAATAAGAGAGAAGTGAGAGAAAAGAGAAACAACAAAACAGGTGGGACAAATAGAAAGCGCAAGAGACTTCGAGAACAAACAGAAATTAGAGTGAGACTTCCCAAGCCCTAAGAGGAGATAAAGATCTCTTAGATCGGCAGGAAGAGGACTCAGATAGGAAGAAAGAATGAGTAGATGTGGGTCCCTAAAGAAGGAGGGCCTTGTTCCTTGATGCCTCCCCCTGGCTGGTTTGTGGGATCTGGGAGCAGAGATGGTCTGTGCTTCACTTCCTGGATAGAATCTAGTGTAGAAAGGGCTGCATGGTGTATTTGGGGAGATAGGACCTTAGACAGAATTTCCCCAGGCGTGGTACAGTAGGGGAGCTTCAGAATTATCCCAGCACCCAAGAACAATGCAGGATGAGACCAAGCCTTTGAAAATCATATAATTTTTCTATGACAGGGCATAGCACCCATGCAGCAAGAATGTTTACTGTGTGCCCACGAGTGGGACGGCAATGGAGAGAGAGAGCCGATGGGAATAAGGAACAACACAACAGCAACCTGTATGGCCCATCAACTAAGGACCAGATGGTTTGATGGATACCTCAGGGGAAGCCAGTATGGAGAGATGACTGAGGACCAAGTACATACTCTCACACCCCAAATCTCAGCCTTATGTAAGTACTCAGGAACTTAGATACATCCCTAGAGAAGCGGAGGAGACCCAGAGATAACTGAGAGAACATATCTCAGAGGGCAGGCTATATCTATCAGAATGATTTCAGGTACAAGTAATAGAAAACTCAATTCTAATTAGTTTAAACAAGATGGTGATTTATTGTGAAGAAAACAGGCTAGGGGATGGGGAGGTAATCAAGTGTGGTAGATGGGAACAGGATGGGAGTAAGATTTCTCCATGCATATATTATTATTTTTTTATTTTTTGAACCTTATAATGTGCTAGCCATTCAAAATAGCAAAACATTTCTGTTTAAAAAAATGTAAAGCATAAAGATGAGAACCTACAAAAATGGTTCATAATCTTCCTACCAGGCTGACATTTAAACAAAATTAATACAGGCATATTGTATGAAAATTCCAAATTTTATACAGAGGTATAAAATTGAAAAGTCAATCTCCTTTTTCCCATTATCCCAAAGTTTTCCCCTGTTAACAGTTTCTTGTGTTTCCTTCCATAAATTTACACATTTAGTACCTGGTGCATTATTCTTGTTTACTTCATGAGCTATATGTCTTGATGCTGTCAGTCTGTGTAGAAAGCTTGTATTTTATGGGAAGTATTTGCTGTAATATAGGTAATCATTTTCCTATTGCTGAACAGTTAGGTTGTTTCTAGTTTTTTTTTTAAGTATTACCAGTAATGTGCTAATGAGCTGTCTTGTTTAAACATCTTGAAATGACAAATCCACTTTGAACTCAGATGAGGTAAAAATGATGCATTTGAGTCTTCTGTAGAACGTGATAGTTTCCCATGAGGCTATACTTCTTTTCCCCACGTATTTAAACATGTTTTTTTTTAATGGAGGCGAGAGATTGAGGGAGAGAGATTTTGGTGGGGGGAGAAAGAGAAAGTCTAATTTTCAACCCCCACCCCACAGAGGAAGCCCTTAATGGAAGGTGCCTTTGACCACCGGCAGGCTGGTCTCTAATTGCGATTAGCCCATAGAGATAAAGCGCCTTGCCCAGAGCCAGACTGGAACACCGCTCGCCTTGTCCCTACATAGAGCTCTTTCTCTTGGGCACCTGTCCCTCCAAGTCAGTCCCTCAGGTACCCCATCTCCGAAGCTGTCACTTGTCTGTCTCCCTGGGGCTCTTTGCACCCTCTGCTGGATAGTTTGCAGGGAGCCAGGAATCTGCTACTCAGGGTCTGGCGCCCTCTGCTGGCTGAGAGCTTTTATCACAACCGTTAAAGGGGGACTGCCCCACCTGCCCTGAACTGAGCTCATTCACTCCTCCTCCACTGCCACGTGAAGAAACTGAGGCCAGCAAATGAGGAAGTGACTTGCTCAAGAACACAAAGCAAATAAGCCCTCAGGACCAGAACTTAGGCCTTCTGGCCCTTTTTCCTTTGTCCAGCCAGACTGGACTACCAGCCTGAGGGAATCCACCTTCCACACATATTCCTGGATGCTGTCAGGAATTCCGTCAGGCAGGGGACCCCTGTGTTGGAAGGAGCGAACGCTCATCTGGACTTCTGCTCTGGGGCAGTGGCCCTACTGCTATGTATGGGATGCCTCATTTCTCCCCTCAGAGCATGAATAATGCCCCAGGCATAGAATGGATTTCCTCATATGCCATCATTTGCAGGCCCCTTCACAGATTTCGCCATACCCACATACCACCGGGCTATAATTTACTTAATGCTATTCCCTAAATTCACCCTGTTCCCTGGGCGATGACCCATAGGTGCATCTGGCTCCCTAGGAATGGTCTTTGAGTCCTTATTGTCTTCATTTAGCTCATGAAGAAGACTTGCTCCTCACCCTGAATTTTTCACTTAAAGAAAATAACCATTACTAGTTAATGAGAACCTGCTATCTTTCAGGTACTGACCTTGCTCTGTGTCTTCGCTGTTATTTAATCCTCAAAACAGCTCTAGGGGGTGGGTATTCCAACCTCAGGGGAGATCAAGGCACAGACAGGCTAGTTGCTTGCCCAAAGTCTCACAGTTGGCAAATGGTTTGAGCTGAATTTGATCACACTCTCTTTCCAAAACCAACAGTGTGAGCTTGTCTTTTGAAATTAAAAGCAATGTTATACAAAGCTATAGTTAAGAGATAATTTCTGGGCAGCATCTGTACTGTGGAGGGACTCACTTGCTGCTGGAAGGGAGACAGTGGACATGTGACTGCAATGGGCTAGGCTGGGCTGTGACAGAGTAATGGGCCAGCTATGATATCTTGGCATAGAGAAACAGAGGAGGACCAGAGAACCTGTGGGCATAAGTCCAAGGAGGTGGGAGCAGAGGGAGATGGAATGGGTAAGAGACACATTCCAGGTTCGGTCCTCCTGATGCCCTGAGCAATGCCATTGACCCTGCTGGGTACCCAGTGGCATCTTTTGATCACTTACAGGCTATCCAGTAACATACTTTTCTTCCTGAAGGGATGGCTCTGCAGGGGACCTTCTCCTGAGGTAGTGATGGGCCACTGTGGGATAAGGGGGCAGGAAGGAACAGAGCTGGACTGCCAGCTGCACTGCTCCCTGGCTGTCTTGGTTGCAGTCTCATCTGCCAAATGTCCCTAGTAAACATGGAGGTGCACCTCCCAGGCTCCCCTTCCCGGAATGACTGGCTGTGGGAAGTCAGGTCAGCTGCTGGTTTCTCTAGGGTCACCTGCAGGAACACCCTCTTCCGTTTTGCAGCTGCCTACACATCTGGTGACCAAACGAGATGGGGCTGTAAAGGCCCAGTTATTTCAACCCAGCGAGGTACGTTCTTGTAGGCAAAAGTCCCACCAGAGCTCAAGGCTCCTGTGAAGATGGACACTTTGTTGAGGCTGCATGGCAGGTCCACTTCCCCCTCTGCCCAATCTTACTTCTGCCCCCTTCCTTCCCAAATAAACCCCTTGCACCCCAACTCCATGTTAGCATCTGCTTCTGAAGAACTCAAGCTGTGACCCATTTTTTGTGCCCAGGACAAGGGAGGTGTGCCCACAGTTTGGGTGAAATGATGCTGGTATGAAACCCAAACTTGAGAATTATCCAGCTCGTTAGGCCTACCTACTGGCCAATTCTATGTTCATTTTTGGTGACAGTACTGAAGGCAGTAGGAAGGTGAGGCTGTGGGGTTCAGTAACCACCTCTCTGCATGATCCGGCCCCCGGAGAACCAGGGAAAATAACTTGAAGACAGAGGGCCAAGAGGATATTGAAGGAGGCTTTTTGAGAGAATGGCATGGGGAAGATGGCCAATATTTCAGGCACTGTGTCATTTTCACTCTGTGGCTCCAGACTTTTACTGAACACATATTATGTACAAGAACTTGTGTTAGTTAAGAGGCGCAAAGTTCTGGAGAAAGCCTCAGGGAAGGCCTCTGACTATCCCAAAGAGTACATAAGCAAAAAAAACCCCTCAAAATTCTTCTTCACCGTTGAAGAACATCAACTGTCTACAAGATCTTTAATCCTCTTCTGATCCTATTGTTGCATGCTCTGTTTCTACTGTACAGTCCTTGTTATGAAAATAACATTTGGCTGCCCTTTTTGTCATTTGTCATTATTTTATAGAGACTGTTCCTTGCTTCAATGCAATGAACATATTTGTCATTTTAATGCCTATACAATATTCTATTGTGTGGTCAAATCATTCTTGGTTCAACTATACCTTACTGGTAGCTAGATATTTCATAAGCATCTGGCTCTTCATTAATATAAAAAGTGTAGTTATTATTGTATTTTTACACATAGAGTGGTTTATTTTTTTTCTCCTCTTAAATAACATACACTGAGCACCACTCCAGAAGTGAAACCACGCAAAGTGTATGCACAGTTTTGCTGTCATGCTTTCTAGAGAGCATGGCCAAATTTATGGCATTACCAGAAACCCATAAAGTTTTCTCCACACCTTGCCAATTTTGAGTTTTACACCTTCTAAAATTTTGTTGTTAATTTAACTGGTTGGTGTTCTTCCTGGTTCCAATTTTTAATTTGCATTTCTCTGTTCTGTAGACAACCTTTCAGAAAGTATTTTCTCTGGCAGAGCAATGTCTCATCTTGCCAGGAGATGGCGCTGTGACTCTGTGCTTAGGCTCCCTGAGAAGAGGGTTGGTGGGGGTGGTGATGGTAGCACTGGAGGACAGAATGTGAAGAAATCCTCTGGTCTCCCCTGGAGCCTCAGTTTCCCAACTGAGTTCAGAAGACCTGGTTTGGATGAGAAGGTGACACCACACCAGTTAAGAATGGTGGCCTTGCCCTGCCCCACTACCTTTCACTCTAGAAATTCAACAGAACCCAAGTTTATGAAGTGTCCACTGCAGGCCAAGCATTGTTCACACCCTCCCCAAAACTCATAATTAAGTGGGGGGGGAAATATACAGAAAAAAAACTCTAGATGTTGTGCTTCCTATAAAACAGATTCAAAGTGCTACGAGTTGTTGGAAATTAGAGAGATTGTCTCCAGCTGAAGGTATGTGGGATCTAGTTCTGGGCAGGGGAGCAGAGTGTGGAGTGGAGGGCATGGGGGCCAGGGCCTCCCAGAGCCACAGTGAGCCTGGAGCTTGGTGGAAGTGCAGGAAGATGAGCCTGGGAAGACACAGAGGCAAACTGTGGTGGGACCTGCACGCCAGGCTAAGAAATGCAGACTTGATTTGGTAAGCGAAGGTGAGCTAATGGAAGATGGACAGCAAGAAAATGGTGGGGTCTTACATACGCTTTGGCAAAAATTAGCCTGGGGCTTGACTGATACAGTGGTTTTCCTCCCGCGTTCTGTGCACACATTTTCCTCCTCATCTGACTGACCTTCAGAAGTGGTGCATTTGGTCGCCTACTTCCCTCCTCTCAAAGTGCTTTCTCCTTGACTTCTGTGAAGCCACATGCTCTTTTCTCCCTCCTGCCTCGGTGGTCCCTCAGTTTCCATAGCCTCTTCCCCTTCCTTCAGCCATTAAATACCACCCTTCATCAGGGCTCCTTCACTCTGTACTTGCCCCTGGGCAATTTCAGCCCTGCACTCAGCTTAATTATACCCTACACCAAAATGACTCAGCCCAGACCTTCTCTCTGAGCTCCAGACCCATATATCCAACTGCCCTCAACAGCTCCTTGTGAAGGTTTTGGAAGCATTTTAAATTCAGGTCCCGAACTCCCCACCTAATGCCAGTCCTCTTCTGGTGTTCCTTAGCTGAGTGGACACACCACCATTCATCCTCGTAGGTCAGTTGAAAACCTCAGGGGCATGCTTGCCACCTCTCTTTTCCTCACTCCCATTTCCAGCCTCTTCCCAGGTCCACTCCATCCTCAACACCAGTCAGACCTGCTCATTCCCTCTGCTGTTCACATGGGTCAAAGCTACAACAGCTTTTCACCTGGGCCACTGCACAGCCTCCAAAATGGCCTTCCTGCTTCTGCTCTGGCTCTTCTGCAATCCCCTCTTCACACTGTGGCCAGAGACATCTTTTCAAAATGTAGAACTGATCCTGTCACTCACTGTCCCAGTGACATCTCCATGGTGGCTTCCCACAAGGGCCTAGAGGGAGGGCTTTTTTTTTTTGAACCCTTTATTGTTAAGATAATGAATGTAGAAAAAAGCATAGAACAAATGTACATCCTTGAAAACAGCTGCCATGAAAGGAGACAGAAACTTGCCACAGCCATCCTATTCCGTGTGCCCCTCAAAATAGAATGGCCTCCTCCCCCAACCCAAGAGCAGCTACTATCCTGACTTTTCTGGTAAGCATCTACTTCTTTCCTTTGGCATCCCTAAATATTGTGGCTCCGTTTTGTCTGTTTTGTCTTTTCAATTTATGTGTCTGTTAGTCCTCCTTTAACCTACAGTTCCCCCCTCCCATCTCTGCTTCTTCTCTCTTGCAATGTCTTTGTTTGTCTTGTAGTGTTCTCATTGCTTTTAAAATAAGAAAAACATTTCCTTCCATGCCTGTAAGAATTTACTTGGTTTGATCCCCCCAAATCTCTCCAGCCTCACCTCCTACCAGGCTGCTTTTCACTCCCTTTTCAACCCAGGAGAACCTTGACTTCATGTCCCCAGGCCACAATGTCCATTCACTGCAGGGTGTTTTACAAAGGCTGTTGCCCCAGCTCAAAATGCTCTTCCCTTCTTCATCTCCCTGTTAACCCCAACTTATTTTTGTAAGCTCTCAGTGGGAGTGTTCTCTCCTCAGAAAAGCTTTCTCCACCTTCCCTGCCTTGGCCAACCTCCCCACCAGGCTCCCACAGCCCCTCCTTTCTCCTGGACAACACAGGTCAAGGGTGTGGTTTTCATTTTGTTTATGAAATGATTAATGACCATCGGTTCCTGAGAATAAGGGTTATGTTTGACTTTGCTCACAATGTTTCTCTACTGTCTATCTGGGTGCCTAGCACATAGCAGGTGTTCAATTAAAATTTTGTCGACTGCTGCCCAGGAGAAAATAGGCAGCAGACACCAACCACAGTTAGGAGAGTCTAGGTCCGTAGAGACCCCAGGGCCTAGATTGAGGCCCTGATTGCCTCAGAAATAAGTTAAAGCAGTGTGGGTAGGTGGTGTTTCTGGAGAAGAATGGAGCAGTGAGAGAAGAAGTGGGGGAAGCTCCTCCCCAGAATACCCAAGGCAATGCCAGTGTCCTGCTGTCCAGCCCCCAGCCCATACTCAGAAGCCAGGTTGGACTGGGACTGCTGGAGAGGATCCTGGGTCCAATCATCCCCAGTCCAGGCCACTGGGACTGAGATAGGTGGAAACAAATGTTCCCTGGCTTTCCCAGCCCAGGCCTGTAGGCTAGCAGCCCTTCTCTCTTAGCCCTTCCCCCTCTTCTGAGCTCCCCCTACTCTGGGTTCTTTCTCCTTTGACTGATGGGGTGATTGGAAGACTGGGCATTGGTAGGGTTGAAAGATGTGGAAGATGTGGGGGCAGGTGGGCCCTGTGGGGACCAGGTCCTGGGGGCAGGGGGCAGGTGGATTCCCTTGGACTAAGGCCCAGAGAGAGTCTCAGAGCAAACTGGGCCTGCAAAGCTGTGATGAGACTGACTAGAGCTAGGAACCGGGCATTTAGCTCCCACCCTGGGCTGGAAAGGCACATTCTCATGACTTCAGGTGGACTGGGAGAAGCTGGAGTGGAGCGTTCTGCCATACAGAATGAAGAGGAAAGTGACTCTCTCTCTCTTTTTCTTTTTCCTGCCCTTCGTTTATCTAGAGGGCTGGCCTTTCTTCTGTCTGTTCTCCTGGGACCTAGAGACCCAAGGCCCTTAGGAATCCTCCAGTCCCGTCACCACCCTAAAGGAATGAGAGTTAGGTCCCATTGCTGGGAAAGAGGGAGGGAGAGAGGGAGGTTATTGGAAGGGGAAGGGTCACAGGCCCAAATTCCCAGGCTCCTGCAGCTTCAGTCATTTCTGAGAAACAAAGAAACAGAGAAAGCGATTTAGAGACAGACACAAATAGAGACCGAATTATGGAGATGGGAGAGATGTGAAAAGACAGAATGACAGTGCGAGAGAATCCGACAGAGACTGAGGGCTCTGCTTTGGCCTGCAGCGATTCTGATGTTATCTGTCTCCAGCTGCCTCTCTCCCCCTCCACAGTCCCCACCTCTGCCCCTCCTTTCTCTCCAACCCTACAGCCAGACACCCATGTTGCTCCTTCCCTGTGTCTTTTTTGCACCAGAACCTAGAAGGGGAGTGAACAGGGTCTCAAGACTTAAGGCAGAGTGATGGAGGAAAGTGAGGAGGGGGCCCAGTAGAGGGGCATCAGAGTGGCACCACCCTACTCATGCTGCCTAATTCTGGGCTGCTGGGCTCCCATTCTAATCTTTGGGAACATTCCTCTACACACATGTCTGTGCAGAGGTGGTGTGTGTTTGTGTGTGTGTGCATGTGCACACATGTGGTCTTCAGGGAGTCAGGCATGTGTCTTAGCCTGAGCCAGCCCGCCCATCTGTGTATCCATCCATACCTGTGGATGAAAGTTATCCAGCATTGTCTAGGGGAGGCGAGGGTGGCCTGTGGTTTCTATGGGTTTATCTGGAGCCTGTGCCCAGTGGTGGGTGGGTGTGAGTGTGCATGTGTGTGCATGCATCTTGATTTGCCTTTGTGTGCCTCTGTCTCTAGCTCCTGGTCCCCTGCCCTGTTCTGTGAAAAGTCTTCTAAGGTGACAGTGGTGGAATGAAGTCTCAGGGACACCTGAACTCATCTTCCTGAAGCTTTGGAGGGTAGAAGTCATTGCTCTGGCTCGGCCCAGATCCTAGCCAGTCTCTAGATAGGGGTGCAGAGAAGGCAAAAGGGAGTAAGCAGAGACATGGTAGCCCTGGGAACTGAGGCCTGCGCATCACAGACTCCAGTGACCTCTTCCCTGACCCTACGCTTCTACAGACACTACTGGGCTAACTGATTCTGGAATGGGACTCTGGAATGGGGGTGCGGGGGAGGTCGAGGGCTTGAAGAGTCCAGGGATGGCCAAATATTCTGTAAGATCTGGTCAGAGAGTACTGCAGGAGGGGTGGGGTGATCTGTGTGTGTTTGTAGGAAAGGTGGGGGGTGGGGGCAGAAAGGCTGCCTGCGGGGGAGAAGGCTTCTTGGCAAACGCCCCAGTTTCCTGAGCTGATCCCTGCTCCCTGCCACTGCTCCCAATTCTGTTGTTTCAATAACATCATTTTTATCCACCCCACAGAGAGACTGTGTCTTAGGAGGGGGAGGTGAGGGGCAGGGCCAGGCACAAGGGGGTAGTAATGAAGAGAGGTTGGGGTCTGGAGGCAGCAGGGGCTAGATTTGGGGCGCTCTTTCCTCAGGCAGAGGCAGGGCGGTCCCAGAGCCCTGGTCCCCTGATGACAAAGACAAATACATTAAAATTCTTGCCGTGGAGAAGAATGCAGGACAGGGAGAGCATTTCATAATCTGCAATAACAGTAGCAGGGTGGGGGCAGGGGCAGGCAGGGGGCTTGGAAGCCAGGCAATGGTTCCCAAGGGGCTGGTCCTTGATCACCTGCAGCCTCCAGGGACTCCCAGACGCCTGTTTGGTACCATCTGGCCTGAGTCTATGCCCAACCTGGGTGTGTCTTTGAGTGTACAGTGTTCAGAGTTGGCATTGCCCTGCAGAAATAGCAACTGTACAAAAATTAATAGGTGCAGGGGCTGTGTGTGGTGTCTGGATTAAAGGCTAAAATGGGAGGGGGCAGCACTTGTGCCATGTCCCCCTCACTATCTCCCTCAGCCACTAGCCCCTCCCACAGAGTCTCTTCCCCTTCTCTAGGGTACTTCAGCCCCTTACCAAAGCTCTCTGTACCCTGTACAAGGCATTACTGACACAGCCTGGATACCAGGGCCCTGGAATGAGGTTCCCAGCAAACCTAGGGGTGTCCCTATATGCTACGGCAATGTTTCTCCATTCGCCCCTTCTTCCTCCCCCAGATCTGCCTCCTCCCCTGTGGCCTAGGAATCTGTGGTCTTTTTGTTGCATCTCTTGGGTCACCCAGCTTCATCTTGATTCACTTATACCTCCTCTCTGGGGGACTCAGGATCCACCTTCTCTCTGCTCACCAAGAGTGTTTCTCTCTCTTGTCAGTGGCCTTACTCTCCAGTTTGGTTGCTGTCCCACTCCAAAAGACCAGGAGCTTTCCTCTGGGCCCTGAAGTTTCCGCCACTGGGCTTGAGGTCCTCACCATCATGGGACATCCTTAAAGGCTGATGGCTGCTCTAGATGGCTTGGTGTGGAATGTCCAGCACCACCTGTCCCTCGACACACCTGGGGCACGTGGGGTTGGAGGGGAGGAGCAGGGACTGCTGCGGCTGCCAGCCCCCTTGGCGTGATGAATGGAGCTGTCCCTCCTCCCCATGGGGTCTTTGATCTCCCACCACTCCGTGGGGAGGGGGCCAGGGGCATCAAAGACATTTTTGTGGCATTAGAGAATCAGATAAACGCCATCTCACCTGCAGCTGGCTCTCCTACCCCTTCTAGCCCGGCCAAGTTGAGGAAGCAGTGTGAGGCAGGGACCCACTGAAGGGCGAGGCCCTGGCTGCAGCGAGTTCTGACCCTCAATCTCTTGCAAGTCTGCAGGCTCCGCTCTGTCACTCATTTACACATGCGAGCGCCTGAGCGCAGGGATCGGGTTTGAAGAGGCAGGGTGGCTGGGGAGAGCCAGTGGAGGCCTAGGGCTTTCTCCTTTCCTCAAGGAAAGGCTGGGAAAGGGGCGTGCGGCGCGGAGGTGGGCGGGTAAGAGGTGACCCCTCCAGAGTCCGCCAGTCGGACGGTCGAGTTCGACATCCCTCCCAGTAGCACCCAGCGCCCCAGGAGGATTCCCTCCCTTGGCCCCCGCTCCAGCATCTTCCTCCGCACTCCCCCCGTCCCCCAAACTCCCTCATTCCTGGGAAGTTTTCTCCCTTTACAGTCAACAAACCTGTCAAACGTCTCCCTTCCAGCCCGTCCCCCATTCCTCAGTTCCTCTTCCCCCACCCCCTTACCCCTCTCCACCCTGCTTCCCCGCCCCCTCCTTGCCCCCGACTCTGAGCGGCGGCGGGGGCTTGCAGTCCGCGAGAGGCGAGGTGAGGGGGTGCGGCAGGCGGTCCCGCGGCCACCAGCGCGCTCCGGCCCCGCCCCGGGACCTCGCACCCGCCCTCGGCTCAGCTCCGCGACTGCCGCCCCGGGGCGCACAGCTCCCTCCCGAGAGTCCCGCCGCCTGACTGTCGCAACTGCCACCCCCACGGCCCCCCGCCCCCGCCCCCGCTCGGGCCCCGCTCCCCTTCCACCCCCGCCCCCGGCTCTGATTTCTTCTCCCGAGCGAGCTCGGCAGGAGACACAGGCGCTGGCTGCCCCGTCCGCTCTCCGCCTCCGCCGCGCCCTCCTCGCCCGCGATGGGCCCCCCCGCCGCCGGCGGAGCCAGCGCCTCCAGGCCGCCGCCGCCGCTGCTGCGCTCGCCCTGAAGCCCGGGCCCGCGCGCGCCGGTTCGTCCCGCGGTCTCGCCGCCTGCCTGCACCGTCCGGCTGTGGAGCGCTCACGATGCTGCCGCCCGCGCCCTCCCGCCTCGGGCTGCTGCTGCTCCTGTGCCCTGCTCACGTCGGCGGACTGTGGTGGTGAGTGCTGCGTCGGGCTGTCCCGGCGCTGCTCCTGAAGTCCGAGGAGGGGGACCTCGGCACTGACTGGGCTCTCCGAACCGCGCTCTAGCTGCCTCCGGGTTCTACCTGCGCTCGGAGCCTAGCAGCAGAACAGCTGGAGAGGTGCAGGAGGTGCGTGCGTGCAGCTCACCTGCCGGCCTCCGCCAGGGGCACGTCCGGACTGCTGCTTAGAAGGCCCTAAACCTCCCCGACCCCACACATTCTATTGTATTCCCTCCTCCAGTGTCCTGCACGCCACCACCGGCCCCCATGCCCCAGGTTATGCGCTTAGTCCAGGTCACCAAGGAATTGGAGGGCAGATGGGAAAGAGCTACCGGGGAGATAAGGGAAAGATCTGTAGTCAGAGGTCCAAAGAAAAGAGTGTGTGAGTAGGGCCCCGGATTTAGGGGAGGGGGTTGGATTTGGAAGAGAGAAACAAGGTGAGAATCCACAGACAGCTGCCCCTTCCCCGCTTCATTTTGCCTAGCCACCTACCAGTTTCTCTCTGAGCTACTTCCGAGTGGATGGTCGTGGCGGGAAAGAGAACGTAAAGGGAAACTGAGTCAGGCCAGTGGCTTTCTATTCCTCCTCCCAGAGCAAAGAAGAGGAGGAAAGGTACCCAGGTGCCCGGCCCTTCCAGATGTGGGAGTTAGGGATGAAAAAAATGTGCAGCTCGGGGGGTACTGGGAATCGTGGAGGGTCCTGATGGAAGGGATGGAGGCCAAAGGATGGGGACGTCTTCCCAGGCCTGGCCTCCCGACCTGACTTAGCTAGAGCAGACACCTAGGCAACAAAGGTTTCGCGAACTTTGAGTTTTGGTGGGTGGGAAGGTAGGTGCCGGGTCGGGACCTCTCAGAGATCTGGATCCCGCAGACTTTTTTTTTCCTTTCTAGTTTCTCCTAAGCAGTAAAGACCAGCCCGGAATAGCTCAGTGTTTAGGGAGGAGGGACTTGGACGATACTGCGGATACACGAGCCAATCGTAAGACGGCAGGGGCTTGTTATTTGCATGTAGCTATGTCATTGGCTGGATTCTTTACCCTCCATTCCTCCCATCCCCGGATTTGGAAGGAGGGGTGAGGCAGGCGGATCCCTCTCTTCCAGGGAGATGAAAAGCAGGATGCCCACACCGAGAGCTGCTGGCCGAGATCCTTCTCCCGTGGTTCGGGAGAGACGTCCCTGGCGGTGTCAGTAAGGGAGTAAACCGAGGACGACCCACGTCCCGGCTAGGGAACAAGCGTCCTTCCGTCCTGGCTTAGTGTAGTGCACTAGCAGTTTTGAATCAGACAGACCTGAGATCTAATCTGGCCCATTTGTTAAGTCAGTGACCTTGGGCAAGTCACTTCTTCCTGCTTCCCAACGTCGACTGATAATAGGGAAACAGTTCCCCTACCTGGCAGGTTTGATAGGAAGATTAGCTGGGATGATGTACAAAATGATCTGACATTGGGAGGTGCTCCCTAAATATAAGACCTCTCCTCCACATCTCAGGTTCTCTTGGCCAGTCCCCAAGGGTGAAAAGGGGAATTAATTTAAATGTAAAATTCAAGGGCCCAAGGAAAACTTTGTAAAGGGATCTCTCTCTTGTTCCCCAAAAACACCTTTCCCAACTTTGCCTTTTCTCAAGGTATAGGAACAAGGGTCTCTCCCTGGTGGTTGCCTTCCCTTCCCTCCCTTTCTATTTGTCTAAATTGCTCTCATTCTTCCAGTTAAAATATCACTTCTCCCAAGAAGCTGTCCGTCTGTCTTCTCTTTTTGGCCTTCTCTGTGCTCCCACCGTATCCCACATATTGGGCAATTACTGCATTTTACTGACAACCATCTCCTTTTGGGTCACTCCTCCCTGCTCCTGGAAGGCAAAGCCTTTGTCTTTAGGGCCCTGGAGGCTAAAGGTGCTGGAGAAGTTTCGTGGAGTGTTGCTGAATTGGCCAATTCACATTGTAGGGGTTCCTTTGTTCAGAAGGGACTGCTGGGTAGGAGCCAAGCCAGAGGGAGAGAGACCTGGTCCCTTGGAGACTGACCCTGAACTGGGAAGCAGGGAGTGGGGGAGGAGATGAGGAGGGCAGGTGTGGAGAACACAGAGGCCTTCATGGCCACAGCTGCAGGGCGGGCCGGGTGAAGAGTGAGGGGCTGGGGTGATAAGATGTGCTTCACTCAGATGCTTCGCAGAGAGAACCTGCCTCTCCCACTTGCCTTGACCTCTGTCTGTTTCTAACACTTCATTCCTTTGGTCTGAGCCCAGACTGCCTTTCTCAGGATCTTTGACTCTGTTTGCTTGCTCTACCCACCCCACCCCATCATTGCTGACCAATGGGTTGATGTCCTGTGGCTCCTTGCCACTGCTTGCTAATGTCTCCACCCCATGCCGCCACCCACCACCACCCCAAGCTTCACTTTTGCACAGAGCTCTTTTAGGTCAGGAGCTTCCAGGCTGTTTTCTGATGCCTAGGACCTGTTTGCTGGCCCTCTTTTCCCTGCCTCTCAGAGAATGCTGGCCAGCCCAGAGCTCCAGCAGTAGACAGGAAAGCAGCTGGACCCACAGCAGCCCCAGTCTGCTCTGACATTCCAGCAGCAACCGGGCTGGGAACAGAAGGACCCCAGGAACTCTGAGTGACTGGACTGTCCTGGTTAAGAAAGGAGATTCCTATAGGGGACTGGCCCAGGTCCTGGCTCCGGGTTCCAGAGAAGTTTCCTTTCCAACTTCTTTTCTCTCCCTCTTCTTCCCCCAATGCAATGCATTCTTTCTAAACTCTGCATCTAGCCTGTCTTTCTCCCATCTGTAACCATATCTTTGTGAATCACAGAATGCCAGATTCCAGGACATTGGCCAGGCTCTCTTGAGGTCATCTTGTCCAGCCCACTGCCTCCAGGCCATCCAGCTTATGTTCTCGCCCTGACAGATCCCATCCTGAGAGTGAGGCAGAAAGGGAAAGGCTATGGCTTCCTGGTCACCAGCTTCCACCCCATCCATTCTGTACCCAGCTCCCCTCCCACCCTCCAGAAGGAAGTTCTTCTCAATGTCCAACACGTCTTTATTTATACCTTCAACCAGTGGATGTAGAAAATAGTTCCCTCTTACAGAATAGCCAGATCAATTTCTCTTCTTTTCTCTTCCTTTTTTTTTTCTTTCTGCTTTATATCTTCCAGGAAAGAAACTAACCCTCCCTTTCTTTCACTAGGAAAAACACCCCTCAGTCTCACTCCCTTCCCCCGTCTCATCTCTCATCTTGCCTTTTGCCACCCCCATCCCCCTCTCTCACGGAAAGGAAACAGGAACCAGAGGCCTAGGACAGCCTCATCTCTGCCCCCAGGGAGGCAGGGAAAGGACCCAGGACCCAGGCTTCCTCCTGACACCCAGGTTTTCCAGCTGTGCCCCAACCCCAGGCTGGGCCTGGCCACCCTTTTCCATCCAGATTTATCTGGGGCCCCTGACTCTTTGTGGGCAGTCCTATTGCTGGCCCCTGCCAAGCTCAGGGTGGGGTGAAGATGGGGGTGGGGTGGCCATCCAGTGCCCCCTCCATCCCTCCCGCCTTGGCAGCTACCCCTGGAGGGAGACAATGGGGCTGTGAGCAGAAAAGGGCAGGGGCAAAAGGAGGCTGGCTCAGTCCCGGCCAGAGCATGCCCTGAGCCCACCAGAGTCCTGGCACTGTGACATTTCCTGGGGCAGACAGCCCCTCCTGCCCTGTTCTCATCGGAAGCCAGGAGTTGGTGGGGGGAGGTCAGTGGGAGGCTTGATCACCAGGGCCCAGCAAGGGGGATTCCAGAATGTGTACTTTGATGGAGAAATGCAGCTGTGGAGGGGATGAGGCGAGGGTGGGGCAGGCAGCCAGGCCCTGGTCAGGCTGGCAGTGAGGCACCCAGCCAGCCAGAGCAGGAGGTGCTCAGGGAACACAGAAGCCTGTCTCTGGGGACTAGGAGAGCGCCCTCTAGCTTGTGCCCTCCTTCCAGCCTCGGGTGGGGTGAGGTTGAGACCTTGGGTGCTTCCCCTACTCTGCCTGAGGAGGAGCTGAGGGAGAGAAAAGCCACTGGAAAGGTTCTTCTCATGTTTTCCACCTGACCTCTTTAACTGGTTCCTCTTGCTCTGAGCCCTTCATTTAATTCAGAAATCAGATCTGGGAAGAACTTAGAAATCATCTGGCCCAACCATCTCACTTACAGTGAGAAGTCCAGCAAAGTCCAGGGACAGGAAGTGACTTGCCCAAGGCCCCCCCAGAATACAGGTATCTAAGGGCTGGAGCTGGGAGTCCGCCTCCTGCTGGGTACCTCATCCTTGGGTGCAGTGGGGGTTGGGGGGTGGAAAGTGGTACAGGTTCTTCCACAGGTGCCTTCTGCTCCCCCATCCCCACCCTCACATGGGCGCTTCCCACTTAGGGAGGGGAGAGCAGAAGGCACCGGACAGGCTTCTCAGGAGATCCAGTGGAGGCTCCATGTGTCCACTCCTTTGCTTCCCACAGCCCTGACCAAAAGGAAGCCCTCTCTTGCACGGTGAAACCTACCAGGCAAGGGAAAGCCCCTGCCTCTCCCGAGAACTCTGAGAAGGAGAGAAGTGTGAGCAGTGGGAAGGGCAGTCGCCAGGACTAGTGAAGGAACCAGACTGGGCTGGTGTGGGGTAGAGTGGATGGGGAGGCTGGTGGGCAGTGGGGACGCAGGGGTTAATGAAGCTGGGGCATCACTGGCTTTGATGTGGTGGTTGGGGTGGGGGCAGTGACTGGGGGAGGGGGAGCAGTAATTACTGAGTTAGACAGAGCAGGACAGGACAGGCGGGCGGGCACAGGCACGGGCCCAGCCGCCTCAGCAGCCGTCAGGCAACATTTTTCTACCCCTTCTCCACCACCCACCTCCCCCACCCCCGTACAGCCCCCACCCACAGCCCCAGGGCTTAGGGCTCCCTCTGCTGGCTCCTGGTAGGTGGGGGTCTGACCTGGGACTCTGGGGGTGAGTTTGGGGAAATAGAGAGGGGCTGGCTATGAGATCCTTCAGAGAAGGCTGGGCATCAAAGGGGTCTGTGATCCCCTTGGCCTCAATGATCTACCCAGGAGGGCTCATTGGGGGAACGGGGAGGGGTCCTGGAGGATGCTTCCGGTCCATGGGCAGGCTGATGGGGGAGGCAGAGACATGGGATCCAAGTAAGGGCAAGTAAGTAAGGGCAAAGACTGTTCTCAAGAATCCACAAATGTCACCTGTACTTCCACTGTTTGTCCTGCACTGTTCAGGTCCAAGACTTGAATAAGGGTGTAAATAGGAAGACAAAACACACTTGTTGAAGCTCACTCTCTAGACTGGTTCTTTTTTAATGTGTAACCAAAAATGTATTCAGGCCTTGTTAGTTATTTACATTTTACAGTGGTGGAAACTGAGACCCAGAAGGTTAAATCTCATCATATGTTCAACAAATACTTTGTGCCAAGTTCACATACTAGGGACTTGCTAACATCATAGAAGAAGCAAATAGCAAAGCCCAGGTACAAACCCGAGCCTGATGGCCTCAAAGCCCTGAGTATGCTCTACTTATGACATTATGTGTCCTCATGAGGCTTTTGTCTTTAATGAGTCTTCTATCTAATTGGAGAGATAATACAAGAAAACACAACAAGATAATTATACCACTGACAGATAATGAGCATCCCCAAATGAGTGGCACCTGGAGTAGCACAGAGATGGAGGACCAGTGAGGGCTAGGGCCAGGGGAGGCACTTTAGAGCAAGTGAGGTCTGAGATGAGCTTGGAGAGAAGCTGGATGTGATTTTGATGACTTACGGGTTGGGAAGGGTAGCTTTGAGTCTAGAAATTTATCGGTGTAATCTGGGATGTAAAAGGGGCATGTGGAAGATGGCATGCCAGCCACCTGAGGTCTTCTGATACCTCTTGTGGCCATTCTCTCCAGCCTCTTTGGTTTTTAAAATATTCACCCAAATTTCTTGCAGTAAGGAACCCCCCACCCAGTGGCCAGGCTCAGTCACCTCCCTTCTCAGATTATCTGTACAGTGGGGCTGAGGTGGGTGGACTACAGGATCTCTGGCATCCTCTTTAGCTCTCTGAATCTGGGGATGGAAAGGTACGTTAGGCCAGAACCCAGGGCTTCCAGGGCTTAGATTTATGATGTTGCTAGTAGGAACTGGCTGGCCCCTGATGCCACCTCACTTGGCTATTGATTCTACCAACCAAAGCCCCTGGGAGGAAGACCTTGGCGAAAGTCAAGCTGGTTAGAATGGCAAACCTTAGGCTTGTCCCTTCTTGTCTGCATACTGATTTCTTTAAGGGATAGCCTCATTTTTTTCTGGGTCCAGGAATGGCTATTTGATTAGGATCACAGATCTACACTTACATATTTCCTACCACCACTGTGTTCCAGTCCCCAAAACATGCAGATGCTCCCAAATGGGCACATCTTCTTTAGGCTAATCCCAGGCCAATGCTGACTCAAAAGCCCCAAGAGCATAATTCATTCCCTAGGGAAGCGGAAGGGAAGGAAGGAGGGTAAATGAAAAGGGAAGATCAGGGTGTTATTTCTTGATGTACAGGCAAGGGGATGAACAGGCCTCTCATGCCAGTACTGGGGATGTAGTTGTCTCATGCTGACTCTTCACTTGTCTGAAGCCCAGAGAGGGAATTGACTTTCCCAGAGTGGCTCAACCCACTCAGAGTTGACAGAGACCAGGGTACAGAAATGAAGCTTCATATTTGCCCAGTGACCCCCCTGCCACTCCTCTTCTGAAGTTTCCTTTCTTATTAATTGAGGATGGGAACAGCACAGAGGGCAGGGAGCGAGCTGGTCCCTTGAGATTCTAGCTGCTACTACTGCCCTTCCCTCCTCCTGACCAGCTCATAAACAAGTCTAGTTCCCAGCCAGCCAGCAGCCTGGGGGGCCAGATCCAGACCAGGAACTGACTTTGGGGCAGCCCTTCATCCCCATGAAGGGCCAGTCCCGCCTCCTCAAGGGCCTACTTTTCATGCCCCTCCAGACTGCTCTCCTATCTCTGCCCCTGGGAAGCAGACAATGTCAAGAGTTTTCGCCTTTCTCTCCCCCATACCCCCACATTCTCCTATTTTTCTAGGCCAGGAGGAGGGAGAGGGATAGCAGCAGAGTAACCTTGAGAAGATAAAGCCAGTCAACCTTGGGAAAGTAGGGAGTTAGCAGAGGGCAAGGTTGGGGAAGGGAGACTGGAGAACTTAGTGACATGGGGGTGGTGTGAGGAAGATGAATTTGCAGAGCTCCACACTCCCAGGTGGAATCCTGACATGTGGGTGCCAGGAGGGGAGCTGGATGGAGGCCTGCTTCCCTGACTCTGAATCTGGGTGGGGGGGAATAATGTTTGAGGAAGCTAATTAGGAGTCATGAAATCATATGTGGACAGGGGTCAAGGCTCAAGTAAGGACCATGTCCTTAGATAGCATGGATTAAGTGTTATTCATTGTCCTATTATAGTAATCATTCATAATATGCAAATTTTCATAATAAAAATTGGCCTAAAACTCTGCCATGGGAGACAAAAGAAAATGACAGTCCTAACTTTCAAGGTACTCATAGGCCTATCTACTGCCCCTGTAATAGCTATGCTGGAAGCTGACTCAAATCCTTTTTGTAATGAGGTGGTTAAGTGGATGGAGAGGGCATAGATAAAATGATGATTAGATAGATAGATAGATAGATAGATAGATAGATAGATAGATAGATAGATAGATAGATGGATAGATGGATGGATGGATAGATAGATAGATAGATAGATAGATAGATAGATAGATAGATAGATAGATAGATAGATAGATAGATAGATAGATAGGCAGATAGATAGAGACTGATCAACCCTTAAAGGTCATTGGGCCACTGGGAGCCGGCTTGGGCTGCCCTACCCTTGGCGCCTCCCTACTGCTCCACCCATGACTTCTCTAGCGCTGGGAAAGAGTTGGAGCTGGACCTTCCCAGGCCACAGTTGGAATGCAGTGATAGGCAGGTCCTGAGCACAGAGGAAGGAAGGTCTGTACTGTAAGTCTTTCCACTGATAAAAAAACCTTGGCTCCTGCACTATTTGGGTAGGGATGATGACAATGACATGATAGGGTGGTGCGGTGTGGGGTGTGTGTATGTGTGTGGGTTGTGTAGTAGGAGACCTGAAGGACTGAGCTTATATATCTTCCTGCAACCACCTCTTCAAGCATCTCACCTCTCAGTGTTGAGAAGTTCTACCTTAAGACTTAAATTCCTCTTGCTGCTATTTAAGCCCATTATGGTGGGTCCAGAACACACCTGGGAAGCCTATATTTGTGGAGCAAATGGGGACAGTGGGGCAGATGTGCACTAAAGCTAAACTTAAAAGTGGGCCACTTGACCTTTGGCACCTATTTGCCACCATTTTCCTCTACATTTTCTTCTCCTGGTGCCACTTGCCGCCCAGAGTCTTTTTCTGGCCTCTGCTAAAGGGTTTTTGAGTGGTCTCAAATTACCCTTGGCTCCCAAGTGCTCTACCCACTCATTCCTACAAGACAGGGATCCCAGCTAAGTGTTCAAATAAGAGCAATCTGATTAAAGCAGTTCCACCCAGGTGTGAATACCTAGCAGACTTAACCTTCAGTGGTCTGGTATATGGAAACCAAATGGCAGCTCTCTCCTTAGGAGGAACAAAGGCTGGGAATGGTGAGATTTCTGAGAGTGTGGAACTTCCCCGGAAGTGGCTTTACCCATCAAGCCAAACAGCAGCCCCTTCCCCAATCAGTTATGTCACCCCAGTGCACAGAGCGTGATTTGCTGCCATCTGCTCTGGAAAGGTCACAGACCCTGGAGCAGGAAAAGGGTCAGTGTTGCACACTTCACAACAGTGCTTCAGAGACTCAGTCCTCAGCTCCTTCCTCCTACTCTCTTGTTCAGGCAAACAGAAGATAGCAGGGGGGAGGGCCCACCTTAGAGATCAAACCCATCCTTCCCAGTTTACAGAAGGAGAAACTTGGGTTAGAGAGGGAGTGTGACTTTCCTCAGAGGCTCCTTCCCTAGCTATTCTAACATCCTTGCTTTCTACATTCCTGGGATCACCTCTTTCTAGCATCAGGACTATTGAGCTGACACATGCCCACAGCTTGTGGTCCACTGAGACCAGACCCTTCTCCGACACTGCCTGCTTTTCTTTTCTTTTCTTTTTTTTTCACTGCCTGCTTTTCTTTAGAATCTCTTTATGGTACATGTTTTCTTTACTTTGGCAGCCTTCTTGATTGTCCTGTTAATTTCTTCCTTGTCTCCTTTTTGCACCAGGCCTGTTGAATGTTAACCTTGGCCTCTCTGGTGCCAGCTGCCTTTACCTTGAGTCAAATTGAGACAAATTCCTATAAGATGTGCAAAATCTAGAATAAAGTTAAGAGGGAACACAGACATGGACTGGTAAGAGAGCCAGATGGGACAATTTCAATCCAGTTGAGGGGACGGTGGTGGGAGAAGGGCATATCACAACAGCTGGCTGTTAGCTGAGGCAGGCTGGTCTCTCTCCCCCTTACCCCAAGCCCTTTGAGATACACCTTTGACCTGTTCTTTGCTTCCCAGGGCCGTGGGAAGCCCCTTGGTCATGGACCCTACCAGCATCTGCAGGAAGGCACGGCGGCTGGCAGGGCGGCAGGCTGAGTTGTGCCAGGCTGAGCCGGAAGTGGTGGCTGAGTTAGCTCGGGGCGCCCGGCTTGGGGTGCGAGAATGCCAGTTCCAATTCCGATTCCGCCGCTGGAACTGCTCCAGCCACAGCAAGGCCTTCGGACGCATCCTGCAGCAGGGTCAGTCTGGGAGCGGACCTGGGAGCCTGCTTTCTCTTTGCTAGGGGACCAGAAGACAGGGTGGGGGTTTGGGAAGGCTACCTGAGCTCCACCTCTGCCATGGTCTAGGGCACCCTTCACCGACCCTGTCTCCCAGCCACATGCCACGTGGCCTCACCCACACAGTCCCCCAGGACCCAACTTTGGTTCCTCCAGCTGACTGCCCCTCCCTGCATCTGCAGACATCCGGGAGACTGCGTTCGTGTTTGCTGTAACAGCGGCAGGTGCCAGCCACGCGGTAACGCAGGCCTGCTCCATGGGTGAACTGCTGCAGTGCGGCTGCCAGGCACCCCGTGGGCGGGCCCCGCCCCACCCCCCTGGCCTGCCCGGGACCCCTGGCCCCCCTGGCCTCCCCGGCCCCACAGCCTCCCCAGATGGTAGCGCTGCCTGGGAGTGGGGAGGCTGTGGCGATGACGTGGACTTTGGAGATGAGAAGTCAAGGCTCTTTATGGATGCTCGACACAAGCGGGGACGCGGAGACATACGAGCATTGGTGCAACTTCATAACAATGAGGCGGGTCGACTGGTGAGTATGGGCAGCAATGTGTAAGAGTGTGGTGGGAGGAAGTGTGGAAGTATGGGTGGCTGTGAAAGGATGTGGGAGACTGTGTAGGAGCCCCATCAGGTTTGTGGGAGCCAGCATGGCAGAAGGGAGCACTTGGGAAGACTGGCTGATGGCATGGGTGGGCATGTGGGAGGTAGGTGGCTAGCTGAGAAGGTGTCAGATGGGGTGTCTGGGAGGACCTGGGACTGGTGGTCCAGTGGGCAGGGTGAGAAGGGGACACCCAGGAAAGAGGACTCAGGGCTCTTAGGCACCCCAGATGGGGAGGGCATACATCTGAGACAGGACAGGCATGGCAAAGCTTGGGGTGGGTAGAGATCTGGCTGCCAGGGCACGGGTGGAGGAAGGAGACAAAGGCTGGGGATGAAAAAATGGATAGCAGCTGGGGCAAAGGTATGGGGTGTGGAGGCAGAGGAGCCAGGGGAAGTGAAGGAGGCCTGGAAAGGGACTAGAATAGGCCCAAGGGACACGGGCTTGGAAAAGAGTGAAGGATGAGGAGTAGGTCCTGGTGGAGGGGGTCAGGCAGAGACCAGAAAGCTGTGACTGAGTCTGGGCATTTGCCAAGTGGTTGCCCAGCAACCTCAGACCAGTCCCTGCCCGGAATTCTAGCAGCCTCTCTCCTTCTCTCCACAATGAGGAGGGTCCTGCGAGCTCCTGTTTATGGATAAAAAGCTGTTTGGGTCAGATGTTTCCAGAAGGAGGTGGGGAAATGAGAGGGTCTGGGATGGGGAGGAGGACACACAAGTCTGTAGATCAAGTTTGCCTCTGAACTCTGAGCTTCCCGAGATGATCTTCCTGTGTTGTCTGACCCCATAAATCCTTAGTGGGGTTTTGACTCTTAGACCCCAGGTTCAGACACAAATAGCAAACAAGGGCAGGACTCCTGGGTTCCAGTTCTCGGCAGTGCACTCTCAGTGGGCCTCCTGCGTGCACCCTATGCCTCAATTCCAGGGTGTTCTAGGGATACCTCCACACATATCCTGTGTCCTCTAGGGTTTGGCCCTGAGGCATCCGGCAGGAGAGTAAGAGGGGGCCCGGAGAAGAATGTCCGGACAGGCCCACATACCTGTCAGAGGGTTGGGGAGGGGTGGTGGAGACAGACGCCCAGGTGGGTGGCTCTGCGTCTCTGCTCAGCCCTGCCTAGGGCTCATGAGGGACAGGAATGAGGGGGCTGGCTTGGCAGACGGAATAGGGTATGACAGTTGGCACCTCCCTCCCCCCTCCAGGATATCTCACCCCTGCTGTCCATTTTGCGTTCTCCCCCATTCCCTGGCTCTGGATCTTGGAATCTCTGCCCTAGGGACTGACCCCCTCACTCCTCTCTTCTCTTACTCCTCCACTCTTATCATTATTCCTCCTCCCCTGGGGCCGTCACTCTCTGGTTTTCCTCCTCCCCATTTTGCACTTTTTTCCTCCTTCCTTTCCCTTCCTCCCTTACCATTCTTTCCTCCCTTCCTCCTTCCTTCCTTCCGTCCACCCCAACAACCCCATCTTACTTTCTGTGGGTTCTCTGGGCCTTTCCACGCCCCTCATCTGTTCCCATCCACCGTCCCTTCTGCTTCCCGCAGGCGGTGAGGAGCCACACCCGCACCGAGTGCAAATGCCACGGGCTGTCTGGCTCGTGCGCGCTGCGCACCTGCTGGCAGAAGCTGCCTCCGTTCCGCGAGGTGGGAGCGCGGCTGCTCGAACGCTTCCACGGCGCCTCACGTGTCATGGGCACTAACGACGGCAAGGCTCTGCTGCCCGCCGTCCGCACTCTGAAGCCGCCTGGCCGCGCTGACCTACTCTACGCCGCAGACTCGCCCGACTTTTGTGCCCCGAACCGGCGCACCGGCTCACCGGGCACGCGCGGCCGCGCCTGCAATAGCAGTGCCCCGGACCTCAGCGGCTGCGACCTGCTGTGCTGCGGCCGCGGGCACCGCCAGGAGAGCGTGCAACTCGAGGAAAACTGCCTGTGTCGCTTCCACTGGTGCTGCGTAGTGCAGTGCCATCGCTGCCGCGTGCGCAAGGAGCTCAGCCTCTGCCTCTGATCCGCCGCCAGGCTCTCTAAACTTGCGGGCAGAGCCGCCTTTGGCACCTGCGGGACCTCTGAACTCCAGGAGGGGGCGCTGTCCAGCCCAGCTTCTTGCTTAAGTCCATCCCAGGTCTCTGGAAACTGAGGCTAGGCGGCGGGGCTTAAAATATACGCCCGCCCACCAGACCCGGGACACCGGAGGGCCCTTCACCCCGAGAGGCGCTCTGGGGGCTTCTGGGGGAGACTGCACAGGCCCTCTCTGTCCTTGGCACCCAGATAGAAACCAAAGAGCCAGTCTCTAGGCCTCTGGATGCAGGGCTCCTGAGAACTGCTAGCCGTGGGGTGGGTGGGTGAATTTCGTATCAATAAAGATATTTGAACCAATGAGAGTGGGCCCACAGTTTTGGAGGGGCCTGGTGTCCTGTGCGCTGCAGGGGGCCAGGCTGTGGAAGGAGTGTGTAAGGGGAGATGGCTGATAGAACTTGAATCTCTGGAGTTATCCCCCTGGACCCCTGTCTTTCCTTTACCAGACTGGCCTCTCCTGGCAACAGTGGAGGAGTGCCAAATCTCTCCCTTGGCATTTTTCTTATTCACTCTTACCACACATGGAAGGCCTGGAACTGCAAGGTGGGAAGAATACCAAAGACTACTGGTGGTAGACTCAGCTCTCAGTTCAGCTCTCCTCCTAAATCTAGGCAAGTGTGTCTTTATCTGCCTGCCCTCTGGTTCTGTGACCCCTGGGGAATTTGAGGATAGACTTTTAGGGCCAACCAAGCCTATAGGGTTAAAGCACTTTATAAACTGTAGAATTGTTGAAAATAAGTTATTAGTAACATCAGACTTTGTTAGCACTGAAACTAATTTCACTTCCATTAACATTGGAAAGACTGCCCAGAACAGCATTTCTAATCACACTTAAAGGGAGATGAAGCAAAGTTCTCCCGAGATCTCTCTTGGTATCCATATTTTCTCACTTCTGGTTCTTTGTTGAGAAGCTGATGGCAAAGGAACAGAAAGGAAGGGTTTGGGGTTCTGGGTTCTCCAGAGATGAACTTCATGTCTCCACCGCCCTCCAGAGAGGACGGAGGAGAGCGTAGTCAAATGGCTGGGATTCAGAGACCCCAGTTTTCCCATAATCCAAATACACAGTGGAGAATGAGTCCCATCAAAGTATGTAGGGCAAAGCATGAGATTTGGATTCAGGCACTCTGGGTTTGAAGCTGGTGCTGTTGTTTGGAAGTTTACAGTATAAGCCCTATTAGCCTCAGTTTCTTTAGCTATACAGTGAATATGGTCCAGTTTTGGTTATCTATCACTGCATAACAAACACCCCAAAATAATTACTCCTCATGATCCTTTAGGTCAGGGATTTGTCAGAACTCAGCTTGGTGATTCTACTCCTTATGGTGGAACTATTGGTGGTGGTCAGTTCACTTGGCTGTATTCTGCTGGTGGGTGGGCTGGGCTGGATGGTCCGAGAGGCTTGAAGTTATATTGTGTGTACCACAGAGCTTCTCCAGTGGTCTCCTCTCTACGTGGCCCACATGGGCTTCCTCACAGCATGGTAGCTTCACTGTAGTAGACTTCTTACATAAGCCTGACTTTCAAAATAGACTGTGCCAAACTTGAAGGCAGAAACTGCAAGTCTCTTCTTCAGGTCCAGCCTTGGAAGTCACATAGCACTGCTGTCACTGCCTATTGGCCAACACAAGTCACAGAACCAGCCAAGCAAGAGAAGGGGAAGCAGGCTCTACCTCTCAGTGGGAGAGTGGCAAAGAATCTGCAGCCATTGTAATCCATCCCACATCCTTATAGGATTGAGGGGAAGATTTTTTGAGATATAAAAAGCACTTAGCTCAGCATTTGACACAGTAATTTACATCAAATTTATTTTTAATAAATAGTGGTTACTGTGAAAATGGGGATAGAATACTTCATGGGTATTGGGCAGGCCCTGATTGCAAATGAAGATATCCAATTCAAACTAGCTTAGGCCAAAGGGAATTAATGAATCTTATACCTAGGAAGTCCCAGGGTAAGAGTGGATTCAGGCACGGCTGAACCCAGGGACCCAAATGGGTCTAGGCTTCCCTTTCTCTCCCTCATCTCCTCCCCTCACACCTATCCCCCCCATCTGTTGTTTCTGCTTATCTCTACCTCTCTTTTCACACCATATTCATTATTCTCTCTTGCTGCAGATAGACTCTCTCTCTATGCCAGCCCTATGCCCACATTCTTAGAGCAGATGATCCCCAAAAGAATGACTTTCCCAGAAGAAATCATAACGAAGGCCCCAACTAGGTCAGCATGGGTCACTTGCCTATCCCTGAACCAATGACAGTGTTCAGAGAGATGTACTACCATGACTGGGATTGGAGGCCCCCCTAAGACTACAGGGAATGGGGGCACAGGGAGGAGAAAAGAGTTCAAGTGAAACAGAAGGGGAGCTCACCATGGCTTCCAGAGCACTGTCCTCCCCCACAATGCCCCTACACCAGCTCTATGACCTAGCCTGGCTCAGCCCCTAAGGATCATATTGGAACCCCAAGGTGAGGCATATTTGAGGAGGAGCCCTCAGGCTGAAGAGCAAAGGAAGGGGCATCTGGGTTATGCTTTCTGCCTCCTACTGCCTCCTTTGGTCAAATGCCTGGGCTTCAGGGAAGTATCATGAAGAATTTGGTCTCAGAATTTCTTGACCCAAGGGGGTCTAGCTAACTTACAAGGGAGGAGAGTAGAACTGGCATTGTGGGCCACATGGAGGAGAAATAAAGCTCCCTAGGGTAGGGTTTATATTCACATTTCTGCCTTCCCCAGAGCTCTGCCCTGTAAAAATTTTTTAAAAAAACAAGAACAAAATACCCGCCTGCACTTAACTCAGAGACCACCAGAGGGTGCACAGAACCCAGATTCCCTATTAAAGGACCAACAGTACTTGAAGGACATCTGGGGAACTCTGAACAGAGTCGTGGGCAGGAGAGGGCAGGATGAAAGGAAGCAAGGAGACCATGGACAGCTTGGATTCTAGACTGTCTGGGACCTCAGGGCTGGCCCAGACCTAAGGCTGGGATGCCTGCCTTCCACTGTCTACTGCCAGGTCCCTGTGGGGGATGGATAATGGAGTGGGTGAAGATGGCTATCCTTCTCCACGATGCCAGGGAGGAAAACTGAGACAGTAACATTAACTGACACCACCCCAAGCAGGCTAAAAGGAATTCAGAAGAAGTAGCATGATACAGTGAGAAAGGGCCTCACTAGCTTGGCCTTGATTTGAGTCTCTCTCTGAGTCGCAGTTTCCCCATAAAATGGTGGTGCCTGAAAGCTTTTTAGTACATTGTAAGAATGCATTACAATCTTCAAACTACTAGTCACAGATTAGTGGTCCATTTCCTGTGACCAAGCCCAGCAGGAGTCTGGAAACTGCCTTCTATGAAGGGTGAAAGTGGTGGCTTGAAAGGCACCAAGTGGACCATTATCCTGGTCAAAGATGGCGCTGTGCTCTTGCACTGCTGCCTGGGAAGGGGCTGGAAGCAGGGCTCAGCAATGCCTCATCCCCACACATCCCTTGCTCACCCAGCTGCTCAGCCCCAGGCACCATCTGAGCTATCAAGATTCCCCTCTGGTGAGAGATGGGGAACATGTGGAACTGGAGAGATGGGGAAAGAGCACAGAGGCACCCCAGATGTATGTGTGACCACATCAGGAACATCCAGAATGCCTGCAGATGGGTGAAGAGGCTGGTTGGAAGGCCCAGGATCAGCCTGAGGCCAAGGACTCAGGAAGTATTTCCCCTTCCCTTCAGTGACCAGACATAGGTGTTCAGGAGATGGAAGCAGCAAGCTATCCCTCCTTATCTTGCTGAGGGGTGATGGTCCTGGACACCCAGACAATAGGACAAAGAGCTCCCTTATCAGTATGAGGCTCCTTCCCTCTCTTCCTCACCAAGACAAACTTTTCTGGAAGAGCACTGGTACTGAGTCTGGCCTGGTCTGGGTCATGAGAGTCCTGCCTGTTCTCCCCTGTGCCTTCCCCAGCCCTCCTTTCCCTGCAGCCTCCTCCAAAGCCACCCCAGCTGGAACCATTTTCCAAGGGGCCTTTCATCCCTGTGCTCCCCCAACCTCCAGTGGCCCCTGTAATTGTGGTCTCAGGTGGCTGTGGAGGCGGGGGCTGGGCTGAGGACCAGAGCCCAGGATGGGGCCAGGGTGGGGCCTAGGGGGCTGCTGATAGGGGCTTGCCCAAGGCATGGGTCATCTGGGGTTGGGGCTCCAGCCGCAGACACTCTTTCTGGGTCTCATCTCCACCTGTAAGGCCCTGTACCTACATATCCCTGTCCTTCCTGGACTGAGAAGTGCCCCAGGCTTGGGAACCATGCACCACTGTAAGCAAGGCTTAGGAATCATCATTTGTTTCCAGGGATTTTCAAAGAAAGGGTCTTCTCCCTCTCCTTTACACCTCTGTGTTTCATGAACAATGGAGGGTGAGGGAGCAAAGACACCCTCCCTTGTTAGAGGGAGGCGAAGGAAAAAATAGCCGCTCAAGCAGGGCAGTAGCACTTCCCAAATGTGGCCCTCAAGGCAATCACTTGGGATCCTGGGTAAAAATGCAGATCCCCAGGCTTTGCTCCTGAAAAGGCTCATTCATCTGTGTGGAGCCCAGAATCAGTATTTCCCACAATGGCCTATCCCAGGGGATACATATGATGCATCCAGCATGGGAGATACTAGTATGAGCAAGAGAGAGTAGGGAGGTCTGCAACCTGGGTTATGAACCCATTCCCTGTGTCACCCTGGGCCTGTTCCTAATCCTTTCTAGGCCTCAGCTTCCCCAACAGCTAACGACTCCCCAGCCAGGATCATCTCTGCTGGTGCCCTCTCCCACCCTCGGTTCATGTTTCCTGGTTCTGCTCTGTCCTTCTGCATACTCTTCCCAAACTCTAGTCCCAATCTGTCCCTGTCCCTGCAGCATGGTGCCGGACAGTGGAGAGGGCAGGGAGCACCTGGGGTCAAACAAAGCTCTGGCTGACATAGATTGCTTCCTGCCCCCGGCTGTTTTCCTGCTGTCCAGCCAGACTGCTCTCCCCACTGCCCCACCCCCACCCCCAGCAGCCTCAAGCCCTTAATTCCTGACAGCTGTGGCGGTTGCAGAGATGGGGGAAAGAAAGGGGAAGCATGCTGTCAGCCTGCTGTTGCTCAGGATACCCTCACCAACTGACAGTCTGGGGACAGGGAAGGCCCCACCCTTCTCCTCCAATTCCCCAGGGATTGGTAATTCCAGGAATGGGCCCCTTTTGTCTCAGAGCCCAGAGGCTTGGGTAGTTTGTCCTTAAACAAGGAGGGGTTCTCTTTGAGAGAGGGCAGTGAAGTTGGGAGAAAAGTGTCTGCATAGAGTGGGAAGCTTGTACCCATTTTACAGAGGAAGATGCTATGGCCACAGCAGGAGAGGGTAAGATTTACTATCAGGGTCCAGGGTAGAACCAGAACCAGAAGCTGGAGCCAATGTCCCCAACCCTCTGGCTCCGAGGCCCTCATCTGGGTCCAGGATACTCATCCCACATTGAGGTGACCCCAGTGTTCATCTGGGTGGGATGACAGGAAGGGATCCCAAAAGAGGATTAGGCCTGAGCCAGGAGGCTGGTGCTGGAGAACTCCCAGACACCAAGTGGAAGGGCCTGGGCCCTGCAGGTGGGGCCCAGGCAGGCAATGATTGGTGTTGGGGCTCCTGCTGCTGTGTTCACAGCCAACAGAACTGAGTTTGGTTCCAGCTCTTCCACTAACTGGCTGTGTGATCTTGCATGAATCATGACCCTCTCTGAGTCTCAATATTTTCTTTTGAAATAAAATGGGGTGAAATAAGATGACCTCAAATCACATTTTTAGGATTAAGAGGCTTTCTAATTCCTCCTCCCAGGGTTTGCCACCCTGGGGTGCTCTACTCCCAGACAAGCATTTACTGGAATCCTGGCACTTTTTCACTGGCTCACTGACTAGATGAAGGGCCTCATTAACATCATTTCACAAAGGGGCCGAGGCTGGCTCAGGGAGCAGAAAGCACTTGTTTAAGTTCACACCGCGAAGGAGAGCAAAACCCAGAAGCTGCCAAACCCCTTTGCAAGACCCCACACCTGCCTCTCCAGCCAAGACTGGGAAGAACCTCCTGAGGTGGTGCAGGCAAGCAGAGGGGCCAGCCCTTCCCCTACAGTCCCGGCAGGTGTGTATACTGGTGGAGGGTGGTGGGTGGACTAGTCCTCAGCAGCTGTGTCTCAGCCAGACACACACACAGTAACAGTAGCACACCTTTCCTCACAAAACTGCGGGCCTCAAGCCGTGGCACTTTCCTGTGCACATGCAAACAGACCCCAACACTTCTTCCCTACCCTCCTCCCCGCAGCTCCCACCCCAGTGCTGAGCTGTCGCGGTGGCCTCGGGACACATACACGCCTCCACCCACTCCCTATCGTGACGTCACCTAGGGTAGAGCCTTGAGACACGGGGAATGGGGGGGAAGGGGAGGCGGCGGAGCTCCCCAAGCCGGGGCAGTCACTCACTCTCTGGGCGGTGGGGCCGGGCACAGACAGCGCCGCCAGTCCCCCGACCCCCGCCCGCCTCGCAAGCCCTCGGAAGCTCAGGCTTGCGGCACTGCGCTGGAGGCTCCCCGGCACCCAAGCCTCTTGTCCCTACCCCGCAGCACCTCCAGGCCCCCCTTATTCTCGAGAGGCACCAAGAATTGTCGCAGGGGGACCTCGGGAAATTCCCTGGACCCCTGTGCCAGGAGGTGCCCGGTGCGCCTGCCCGCCCCCCCACCCCGAGGGCGGTGCCCGGGGGCGCTGCCCCATGGAGCGGGGAGGCGGGCACCGTCTGCTCCCGGAGCCGTGACCCGAGTCGGAGCTGTGTGTCGCAGCCACCCCGACCCCCGTGGATCATGCGCCATCACCCCTGGCTCCCTGGTCCCACCGGGCTATGAGCCCCCCAGTCCCGGCCTGTCAAGGCCCGCCCGCCATGGGCAGCACCCACCCTTGCCCCTGGCTGCGGCTCCGACCTCGGCCCCAGCCGCGGCCCGCGCTCTGCGCGCTCCTGTTCTTCCTACTGCTGCTGGCTGCCGCCGTGCCCAGGTGAGCCCTCACCTTATGCCCCGCCCTCCTGGAAAGCTGGGACCCCCAGCCACATGAGCTTCTGGAGCTCCTGCTGGGGCAAGGAACCTTGGAAGGAGGGAGGGACAGTGTGCAGGAAAGTGCTGGTGCCAGTGAAAAACAGTGGCCTCAAAGGAGGGGGGTGACGGGTGACGGAATATGGGAAGTGCAAGGAGACAAGGCAGTGCCCAGGAGAGTGATGGCTTCTAGAAAGGGGTGTGTGTGTGTGTTGCGGGGAGCAAATGCCAATCTGGAGTCCCTGTCATGCAGGGGGAATACACCCTCGCCCCAGGAGTAAACACAACCTGCCTTGCTCTACCTTGGAGATGGCCCCCAGACAGGGCAGGGGCCTGGTGCTGGAAGGGATTAGCCCAGGTGTGTTCAGTGAGGGACTGCAGCTGGAAGGGTTCTCAAGAGTGTGTGTGTGTATGTGTATACATGTACGCAGGTGCACTTACACCTATGATTCAGTGAACCCAGCAAGCTGTGCTGTAAACAGAGGTCTGTTTGTACACATGTGTAAACATGAGAGCTCAGGGATCAATATAAGTTAAGATGAACACACGTGTATACTTGTGTCTTTGTGTATATGTATAACTATGTCTGATGAAGTGTGCATGTGTCTAAACTAAGTGTTCCTGGGTTTGTGTGCCCACCTCAATGTGTGCAGAAGTGTATCTGTGTGAATGTGACTGTCTGAAACATACTTTCTGGGGTGGTCTCCTGGGGAATACCGTGTATGTGGGCATCTATGCCTGGGGATGTACTTATGAAATACTGCATGCGAGTCATACAAGATGTGTGTGCATTTGCCTGTGTGAGCGTGCAGCTGGGTGGGTTGTGTTGGAGGGGATGATGGTGAGAAAGTCAAGGAAAGGAGAATGCTTTAGGGGCATAACTTTCAAAGGTGGGGATTGGAACAGAGGGATTATGGCCTTTGGGACAGTGTGCATTGTTAGGTGGGGCCTCCTAGTCCCCCAAAACACTCATCCACCTGCACCCCATATGTCTATAGGTCTGCACCCAACGATATTCTGGGCCTCCGACTCCCCCCTGAGCCTGTGCTCAATGCCAACACAGTGTGCCTGACATTGCCGGGTCTGAGCAGGCGGCAGATGGAGGTGTGTGTGCGCCACCCTGACGTGGCTGCCTCAGCCATCCAGGGCATCCAGATCGCCATCCATGAGTGCCAGCACCAGTTCCGGGACCAGCGGTGGAACTGCTCTAGTCTTGAGACTCGTAACAAGATCCCTTATGAGAGTCCTATCTTCAGCAGAGGTAGCTGCCCCTCACCCTTGCTCTTCTGCCCTCCCCATCCGGTACCTCCATCCCAGAAGCTACCCACCAGCCATCCCCAACCCATTCCCTCAAGCTGGCAGCCTCCCCAGGTGCCCAACTGCTAGCCATGCTGCTCTCTTGTTTCTTTCTGGTCTCGGTAAGTCCGTGGGGACCAGAAAAATGGGGCAGATGTGGCTACAGGCTGGGCTGTGTGGGCTGAGGGTGGCAGGATCCATGCCTGAGAATTGGACTCCTGGGTTATCCTGCCCTGTCATTGATAGTGCATATCTCAGGCACAGTGGAAACACTATCTGTTATCTACCTCAGTTTACTCTCTGCCTAGTACACTGTATTTAGGATGGAGAGCCCATGATAAAATACCCAGAATCAGAATGGGGAGTCGGCTAATTTGCCGGATGGTGTAGGTGAGGGAAGCGTGGGCAGGTAAAATGTCTTTACTTCTATGGAGGTTCTTCCCGGTGGGGTACTCCACCAGGCTTTGTGTCATCCTCACTGCCCCCGAAAACCCTCTCTGAATCAGAGGCACTGGGTGTGTGCATGCCTCCTGCCAAGCTGGCCTGACGGCCCTGTCAATCCCTCTTCCCCTCAGAGCCTAGAGAATCCACAGCCCAACTTCTGGGTGACCCAAGGTCCACCCTGACGATCTCTAGAGTGGCTTGGGCTGGAGATGGCAGGAGCTTTTGTCACTTCTGTCTACACCCACCTCCTGCCCTAGTGTCTTAGGCTTTGACTCAGGTCTTTTGGGAGAGGTGGGGGTCCTGCCTCCTAGAGGGGATGGGCCAGCTGGGTCGGTCTCTCAGCTGCTTGGGCGGCACACTATGGGGACCTGCCTCCTTGGGACTTGTCAATTATCAGTTGACAGTGGAGGAGGAGGGACACTGCTATACCCTGTGGCCTTAGGACCCAAAGGCTTCTGGAAGAGAGAGACTCTGCTGTACCCCAACTTCAGAAAGAGCTCAGAAAGCCCGGGCCTTTCCCTTTTCCCCAGGACCCTTCCTTGTACCCCCTGGGGCCTCAAGTCTGGGCCTCCCCAGCACCCCACCCCCCAGCCCAGCCTCAGGCCGCCCGCCCCGCCCCCACGCGCCCTCTCCCTTCCCTCCCCCGCGCGCCCGGGGCGCTGTTTCTCCCCTGCCAAGCCCAGCCCGACGCGTGTGGCGGCATGCAGCGGCGAACTAATCCCCGCGGGCCGCGGCACACGGCTCCCGGGCCCAGCCGCGCGGCTCTCGGAGAGGGCGCCCGCGACCCTGCCCCGCGCTCCCGCCCGAGCGCCTCCGGCTGTCCGAGAGCGGCCGCCCGGCCCACCTCGGGCCGCGCCCCGCACCCCCGCCCGCCGCCCGCCCTGACTGACGCGAAGTCCGAGGCCTTTGCAGCTCTCGTGCCCTGGCTGGCAGGGCCGACACTCGCCGCCGCCGTGCGCCGGCTCCCACCCCGGGTCCCTAGGTGCCCCGCGCTCCCCGAAGCCCCGTTTCCTCGCAGCGCTCGGTCCTGGCGGGGCGGACGCGGCAGCCCTTGCCGCGGTTCCGCTCACTCGGGGCTGGGCAGGTTCTGAGGTTCTCACCCTGCCGCTTCACGCGAGGCAAGGCGAGGCAAGCTCTCCATCCCTCTTCCGGACCTCGGTGTCCCCTCCTCCCCTCTGGGCCTCCAGTCCCCTCTAGACTGAGTGAACCCAGGCTTCCCGATCGCTTCGTTCACGGGAGGCCCATGTGGCCTGATGGAGGACGTGGGGTCTTTGGAGCTTGGGGGCGAGTTCCGAGCTGCGGAATCGCGCGCGGTTGGCGCGGTGCCAGGCGCTCCTGGGTTCACCTGCAGTTTAATAAGCGGGAGGTGAGCTGAGGGAGGGAGCGGGGGAGCTGAGAGGTTAGGAGTGGAGGGGTGACTTGCCGGGGCTAGCCGGGGCGGGGCGGGGGCGGGACAGCGGCTCCTGGGCTCCGGCAGGGGGCTGGGCTCCTTCCTTTGGCCTCGGAACACTGTTGTACTTCTGTGGCTCTGCCCCCGCATTGCAACAGTTCATTTCTACCTCTCCCTCCTTGGAGGATCTGGACTTCTATAAAGAAATTGCCACTTACCTCCCTCCGTGGGCCATCATTATGCCCCTCCCTCACTCCACGTCTGGGTTCACCCTCTACCGGGGCCTTTCCTGTTCCCTCTTCTCCCCTTCACCTCAAGGACTATGTAAATTTGAATCCTATGGGGCCACTCTTGGTGGCATCCAGCCCCTGCACTAGGTCCTCCCCCGAGTCTCTGTTCTTTTCAAGCTATGGATTGTCTATTGTGGGGTCAGATGACCTCAGTTTCCCCAGTGCCCAAGTGGCATATCAGGCCCCCTCTTCTGATCCAGGCTACCAGGGGGTTCTCTTAACGGTGCATTCTCCCAAAATTCAGAGACTGCGGGGAGGAGGTGTCCCTTGGGCCTTCCCTCCTAATGTTGATACTGTCATCTAACTGTCCGGACACCTCCCCTGAGATGGGTTGGGATAAGGGATAGGTTCCAAGGTAGAAGGGAGAGGGAAGGATGCTGAGCCCCTGGGGAAACAAGGGGACAAGCTGGGGAAAGCAGGCCATTCCAGAGGGCTTTACCCAGCCAAGGAAAGGGCATGAGGTGTGTTGGAGCCTGGGGGTGGGGAACAGGGAGAGGGACCTCTAAGGGGCTGAACGTGTCAGAGAAAGGCTGTAAGAGGGTTCCCCCACCCAGGGGCAGGGATGATCTAAGTGCCAAGGGACCTGGTATCCCCAGCTGTTTGTTCTCAGGACCTAGGCAGGTAGTGCCTGGGGGCTGGGCAGCACATCTGCTGGAGGAGGCTCTTCTTTGTGAGGCCTGGAGAACCCATCCATTTCCCACGTGGGATGTAGGGACTGAGGGAGATTTGAGGTAAAGGATGCTTCAGGCTGGACTAGGCACTGAACTGACAGGGAATGAAAGGCCTGAGAGAGGCTTGATGGAGGGGAGTGTAGCATATTCACACAGCAGGTCCTAGGAGCTCCCACAGAGTTAGGTACTTCCCTCCCCTAAGGCCCAGACTCATTTGGAATGGATGGAAAGAGGGGGCATGAGGCCCTGCAGCAAGCCAGGCTCCTAGCCCAAGGGAGGCCAGCAATTTGGGAGCCCAGCCTCTGGTCTCCAAGGCTCTGGCTCTTCTCCCACCTTCCATTTACATTGATCTTTGGAGAGTCTTGAGTTTATGCTTAGGCCTCCAGACTTAGGGTATGTGGTGGCACTCCGATGAGAAGACAGAGACACAGGCAGTCATATCCCAGAATCACCCAAGATTTCATCATCCTAGTGGCACCCAATAAATTAGCCAATCCATATTATGTATTTGCTGTGTATTAATCACTGTTCTAAAGCACTTAACTGTACTTTGGGGTCCTCAAACAATTCCTATTGCAGTAGGTACTTTATTATCTTCATTTTACAAATGAAGCTAAGAGAGGCTGGGTAACTTGCCATTAGTCACATAGCTTGTTAGGTGAGCTGTACAGCCAGGACTCAAATACAGGCCAGTTGACTTTAGAGATTTCACACAACACCCTGCCATACTGCCTTCCAAGCTATAAGGAAACCATGATCAACTACAGTGTGTATCTAAAGGTGAGCTGATGTAATGGAGGAGTAGTCCAAGAAATGAAACTGACATGTACATGCACATGCACACACACACACACACACACACACATACCTACCCATGTTTGTGCAAACATGTAGCCACATTCAGTGTTACTCCTAAGTGTTCCCACATGCATACAACTTTCTCCCTCTCATCTCAGGGACATTGAGCATGCATAGGTTATTTGCAGGGTTGGAATGGAGACCAGACTGTCCCCTTCCATGCTTCTTTGACTTAAGGTGGGATCAAGCTTCTGTATCACCTCCAGGTTCCCACTGGCTCCTGAATACTCTCTCCTCCACATTCCCCTGTCCTCCAAACCACCTCCCCCAGCCCCTTCCTGGACATTGCCATGGCCTGTAGCAGCAGCTGACTCCACTTAGATGCTGGCAGTCCCTGTCCCAGATCAAAGGCAGGGCGGATAATTGTGCATCCTAACGAGCACCCCACCATGCTCCAGGCAGCCCAGCTGGCCATGGCTCCACCCCTCTCCCCCTTCAGCTGTGCAGATGGCACAGTGCCTGCATCAGGCCCAGTCAGGGCCAGGATTGAAACTGGGGCCCTGAGTGGGAACTAGGGCAGACCCAGGGGGTTGGACTTCTCTACAGCCTGGATGCTTGGATCAGAGGGTGGCCACACAAGCTCTGCCTGGCCACCCCTACACATGGCTGTGATAGTTGCCAGAGGCCATGGGATGGTGTCTTTAGCTGCCTGGAGTAGGTAGGAGTGTTTTCTTCAGGCTGCTGGCTACATTTCTCCAGATTCCTCCAGGCCTGCCCTTGAATGTAACAGAGCCTAGAAAGTGGTAGTTGACTAGCACATCCACCTGGACCAGCCTCTTGGTCTTTCCTGGTGCCATGTATAGATAGGGCCATAGGAACTGGGAACTGGGTTATGTGGGTTTCTTAGCAGTGGGTCTTCCTAGAGCCAAACATCATTCAGTAGAAAGTTGCCACACCTGAAACCTAGGAGGGGTGGGGCTAGGTCTAGCTCCCTAATCCCTGTGACCTTGGGCATTCCCCTTTGGCACAGTATATGTGTTGGGTAGGAGTGATTTCTGAGGCCTGGGCACCTCTGGAGGTCTCAGTATTGCCATGTGTTCTAGGGGTGTGCTGATGACTCCCCAAGCAATACAAGAAGTGCTCAGAGTTCCACAGATAAAAGGCAAGGGATAAACATGGGTTGTGCTCCACAGGGACTTGGGTCTGCCCTGCTTCGCCTGGGCCCCACCTCCCAGAGCAGTGTTGACTCCTCTGCAGCTCCAACCAATTCCCAGCATCCCCTTTGGAGGCTCCAGCCCAGTCTGTCTTCTCCTGTCTGCTGATAGCTGGGCTCTTTATGGGAAGGTCCTGCCATTCCATGAGCTGGAAAGAGAAGAGGGACTGTCTGTTTCATGGGCTTTCACTGGCTCAAGTGATTTATTCTGGAGTGGGTCATGAGCCTCTGGGCTCTGTCCCTGACCAGGGAAACAAGGAACAGTAATGAATAAGATCAGACAGCAGAAAAAACTTCTCAATAAAGCTAATTTTTATGTAGTACTTAACTATGAATAAGATAGTAGACCAGGTTCTTCAAATTTACTAACTCATTTAATTCTTAGAAAAACAACAGAACAGATAATAATAACCCTGTTTTGTAGATGAGAAAACTGAGGCACAGAGAGTTCAAGTCACTTGGCTGAGGTCACAAAGATATTAACAGCTAGTAAGTGGAAGAGCCAAGATTTGACCCCAGGCAACCTGGTTTCAGAGTTCATACTCCTAACTCCTATACACCTTGTCTTTTTTTCACCCACTGGGCAGGGAGAGGAGGACGGGGCCCTGTGATATAGAGGACGGGCTTGAGTGGTAGGATTGAGCTAGGGTCTCTGTTCAGTTCTGGTTGGCTCTCTGGGGTCTGTGAGACCTCCAAGAGCCTGTGCTTCCAGTTGCTGATGCTCGGGTACAAGGACCCGGAGTTTTTTTCCTCTGAATCCCTGGTCTCCCCAAGCCATCAGCCTCTGGCCAGGTTCTGGGTTTCCCCCCATAGATGCCCTTGGCATAGGTAGATTCTCCTCTTTGTATAGGGGCTATTATTGCTCTTGGCTTCTCCCTGTGCCCACACTGTCTTAGATTCAGAGGCTTGTACTAGAATCTGCTCCTAGTTGGTCCTTTCTCAGATGCCAAATAAGCAAGCAGCAGCTTGTGGGCCTGGGAGTCAGACCCTCCTCTGTAAGTGTAGGCCTCCTCCTGTCATGGCCCAGCCCTACCAGGGCCTTCCTAGAGGAACACCAAGGAGGAAAGAAGTGTGGACAAGCCCTGAGCTTCTGAGAGTGGCTCATCAAGGAGTCTTTATGCCCCCTGAGCATCTCAAGGAAGGTATCTGTCCTAGTGCCTGCTTTCCTCTCTTCTCAACACTACTATATGCTTGGCCCATGCGGCAATGAGCTCACCTCCAGCATCCCTCAAACAATCTCTTTAGCTGACTTAGACTGAGCAAAGGCGGGCTGGCTGGGCGTTGCCCTTGTGTGGGCAGACTTTCTGGGATGTCCTGTGGACAGGCAAAAGGGAAACTCTGCCGGACATTTGCTCTCCCTCTTGAATCTGGCCATCAGAGAGTGTTCTGTGGTGGGCCTAATGGGGCGGCATCTGGCAGGCATCCTCGGGGCCAGGAACTTCAGGACACCATCTCCTCTTACTCACCCTTCGGCCTGTTAACGTCCCCTTGGGCCTGGAATTCTATCATTGATAATTTATTTTTTAGGTTAAATTTTGCCTTCTTTCTGTAGGCTTATTTTCAAATTGCAAATGTTATGTGATCTGTAATAGATTAACTCTCTGATCTTAAAAGAATATTTTCCCAGACACTTTCTGTCCAATAGGAGACAGGTAGACAAATTCTGAGCTTACTGAGGGTGAAGTTAATGAGACAGGGAAGGGAGCACAAAAAGGAGAGCTGTGGGAGAGACCTGCCACACCTGACCCTGTGCACAGAAGTATGGTCTAATGTCTGTCCCTCTCTGAGTCTGTGCCCTTGTACCAGAACACCCCCTGACACTAGGCCTCAGTTTCCCCTCCATAGGGTGAGAAGGCTGGGCAGGGACAGCAGAGGGATGGGATGTCAAGGTCCCAGAGCCTGTTTTCTGGATCTCCATCTGCAGGTTTCCGAGAGAGTGCCTTCGCCTATGCCATTGCTGCAGCTGGCGTTGTGCATGCTGTGTCCAATGCGTGTGCCCTAGGCAAACTGAGGGCGTGTGGCTGCGATGCTTCCCGGCGCGGGGACGAGGAGGCCTTCCGTCGCAAGCTGCACCGCCTGCAGCTGGACGCGCTGCAGCGCGGTAAAGGCCTGAGCCATGGGGTCCCTGAGCACCCAGCCCTGCCCCCTGCCAGCCCCGGCCTGCAGGACTCCTGGGAGTGGGGCGGCTGCAGCCCCGATGTGGGCTTCGGGGAGCGCTTCTCTAAGGATTTTCTGGACTCCCGGGAGCCTCACAGAGACATCCACGCACGCATGAGGCTCCACAACAACCGAGTTGGGAGGCAGGTGAGAGCCCCAGCCTCCATCCGGGCCAGTTCCAGATCCCTCTGCCTAGGCACCTCCCCTCCCCTAGGCCTACTGCTCCTCTGGAGTCCAACAGATCCCCCTAACTCAACAACTTTCTCATTGCCCTCTCCTAATTCAGTCACCAAGCATTCGTTGGATATCCACCACATGCCAGGCACTGGACTAGGTCTGAGGATGCAGGGATGAAACAACCCCTGCCCTGGACTGACCCACCCTCTGCCAAGCAGCCTGTGCCTCCTTTCCCTGTGGTGAGCAGGGGAGGGGGCACTGGCTACAGTCAGGACCTCAGGGGTCTAAGGCCTTGCTCTGCGACTCTGCCTCCTCCCCTATAAAGTGAGAAAGTTGAATGGATCATCCATAGGTCCCCTTACTTCTAATGTTTCATGACTCTGTGGTATCCTGTGCTCCTCTTCCAGCCTTTCTGTGCAGAGTGAGGGATTCCTGCAAAGGGAGATTCCTAAGTGCCACTGTGGTTCTATTAGGTGGCCTCCCTCCTTTCTCTCTACCCTCTAATATTCATATTACCTCAAAGGTCATTCATTAAAAGAAAATGAAAGTAAAATAAGAAGAAAGAACGAAAGAAAGGAAGGAAGGAAGGAAGGAAGGAAGGAAGGAAGGAAGGAAGGAAGGAAGGAAGGAAGGAAGGAAGGAAGGAAAAAAGGAAGGTAGGTAGGAAGGAAGAAAGGAAGGAAAGGAGGGAGGGAGGGAAGGAAGGAAAGGAATAATAGCTTGCATTTATTGAGTGCTTACTACATGTTAGGCACTGTCTGGAGCACTTTACTACATATTAGCCTATTTAATAATTTCACCTACCTGTAAGGGTACTAGTATTGGTTTCGTGTTCAGATATGGAAACTGAGGCACAGCAAGACTAAGAAGCTTGCCCAAGGGGATGCAGCTAGTGAGAAAGTGGTAGCTGGGCTCAGGGTATTTTTTTGTTCTATAGTGTAATGTGTACTGTACGGACATCTACTCTAAGATACCTCCTTAGCCCTCATGGTAGCTCAGCACCTCCTTGCCTAGCTATTCAGCCCCCATTCCTTCTCTCGGCCCTGCCCAGCCTGCTCAGGCCCTGTTTCTGGCTTCCCCTCACTCTGGCTGGCACTTTTCCATCTCATTCCTGTCTCTCCTGGCTTCTCAGCTCATCCCTTCTTCCTCATCTTCTCCTTCCTCAAAGACTCCATGCTGATTCAGCAATTCCCAGACTGACTTTGAGGTGAGGTAAACTGAGGCATACCCACCCTCAGTTCCCATCCAGCTCCCACCCAGCCTTGCCCTGTCCCTGTAGATCTTTTCCCAAGCTTTAGTACTATCCCAGCCCATGCCAGTGGTGCCTCCTCCACCTCGTTAAGCTGGTTAATTAATGGCTGCAGCCTGTGGGAAGCAGATGTTCTGGAGCTGTTGGCCGGGGGAGTGAGGGCTGGTCCCTACGTGGTGCTGATGGCACAAGCCGCACATCCAAGCTGTGGAGCTCTTTAAGACTTAGAGGGGCAGGGGCTCTATGGTACAGCTCTACTGCCCAGGTTTGAGGGCCCAACATCATTGCTTTCCCTGTCTGAGGGTGTGTTTCCCAAGTGGAGTAGGAGAAAGGAGAATGTGGTCAACTTCCTCAGGGGCCTCGGGTGAGAATAATGCCAAGAGGTTCTTTGGGAGGAGACTCTAGAGCAGGTCCAGGGCTGGGCAGAGGCTAGTAGGTTGTGTTTCTTTAACTGTTTCCCTTGGAGGCCAGGGACCTTCTCCCTATTTTCACTGGGCTGGAGGTCTGGCTCTCTGGATTCTGTTTCCATCCTGTATACAGGTAGAGCCTTTGGCCCCTGTGGTGCTGTTTCCTAGAAGGAGCCATGGCACTAAGTATTGGGCAGAATAAGCCCCAGCCAGTGTAACAGGGAAAAGGGATCATTTCCAGATCCTATCCCCCTACAAAAGCTGGCTACAAAAGGCTGCAGGGCCTGAGGAGGAAAGGGGCTTTCTCAGACTCCCCAAAGCCCTCACAGCCTGGAGCAAGGCCAGAGGATTTGGGGCTGGGATATAGTGGAGCCAACACCCCCGTCCTCCTGGCCCTTACCCAAAGGATGGAAGGAGAGGGAATTTCCCTGAGGATGTGGGATCCCCCCTCGGGAACAAGACCTCCAAACCCAAGGGTGCCCTGCAGCTGTTGGGCAAGGTAGACAGGAGAGGAAGATAACAAGGAGGAGGGAATTCCCGCAGGACTTGACCTGGTGGGAGGTGGATGGGAGAGCAGCAGAAGAGCAGGCTTTCTCCTGACTGCCTGGCTCAGGAGCTGCGGTGGCGGGGGAGGCTCAGCTCAATGGGAGTTGGTTTCAAAAGCCTGTGAGATCCTCTCAGGCCATAATCTGCGTCGGGAGGAGGGCAGTGGGGCTGGCCGCGGGCGTCATCCCTCACCGCGCCTCCCTCTACAGGCGGTGATGGAGAACATGCGGCGGAAGTGCAAGTGCCACGGCACGTCAGGCAGCTGCCAGCTCAAGACGTGCTGGCAGGTGACGCCGGAGTTCCGCACCGTGGGGGCGCTGCTGCGCAGCCGCTTCCACCGCGCAACGCTCATCCGGCCGCACAACCGAAACGGCGGCCAGCTGGAGCCCGGCCCCTCGGGGGCACCCTCACCGACCCCTGGCGTTCCGGGGCCGCGGCGCCGCACCAGCCCCGCCGACCTCGTCTACTTCGAAAAGTCGCCCGACTTCTGCGAGCGCGAGCCCCGCCTGGATTCGGCGGGCACCGTGGGCCGCCTGTGCAACAAGAGTAGCGCGGGCCCCGACGGCTGTGGCAGCATGTGCTGTGGCCGCGGCCACAACATCCTGCGCCAGACGCGCAGCGAGCGCTGTCACTGCCGCTTCCACTGGTGCTGCTTCGTGGTCTGTGAGGAGTGCCGCATCACCGAGTGGGTCAGCGTCTGCAAGTGAGCGCAAGGCTCCCGCCTCCCTGAGCCTGGCTCAATGCGGCATGCGGTCTTGGCTTGGCTCCTAGGAGAGGAGGTTGGACGACATGATCTTATAGGGGCCTCCCAGCTCTGAGGGTCATCACGTCTGCAATCACGGGACAGCCCAGGCCTGAGTGGACCCCACCACACACTTCTGTGGGCTTCAGGACTGATTTGCCTCCTGGCCAGCAGCCCCAAATTCAGTTCAGTTGGTCTAGGGATTGCCCCACAGTCTAGGGCAAGTGTCAGCCCAGCCGCCCCTGGGTCTGTTTCCTTTCATCCCTCCCCCTCCCCCTGCATGGGAGGGAAGGAGTGGAAGCTGATGATCAGGAGGAGGATTAAAAGGAAGAAATGGACATAACTGAGCTGGAGTGATTATACAGAGGTCTCAGACACCCTTCCCCACCAGCCCCCACCCCACATCACCCATTTAACAAATATTTATTTTGCACTCTTTGTGGTCTGGCACTCTGCGGTTGGGATGGAAGGGCAGGGAGGAGGGGTGTTGAGGATACATGTGAATGAGAGACACAGCACCTGCTCTCTTGGAGTTTACATTCTGGCTGGGGGAGATAGACAATCAACAAGTAAATACACAAGAAGGTCATTTCAGACAATGCTATGTGCCATGAAGAAAATGAAGCAAGGTGCTGGATGTAGAGTGATTTGTGGGATTGGGGTCCCTTTAGGTAAAGGCACAGGTCTGGGAAGGTCCCTCCAAGCTGTGATGCTCATGCTGAGACCTGCACTATGATGAGAGCTGTGCACAGTTTGAGTGTAAGGGCTCTCTAGGCAGAGGCCATGTGAATGCAGAGACTCTGAGGTCAGAAAGATTTCTTTCTCAGGAGGAATACCAAGAGACCAGTGTGATTGGAGTGAAGAAATCAAGGGGCAGATTAGCAGGAGAAGAGGTGGGGTGGGGCAGGGCATGGGTCACATCACATATCCTTGTAAACCAGAGTAAGGAGTTGGGATTTTATTTAAGAGGAATGGGAACCTTCAGAGGGTCTTAAGCAGGTGAGTGTTATGGTCTGATTCCCACATGGTGGAATCTCTGTGTGGGCCACTAAATTCTGAAGGGGGACAAGTTGACAGCAGGTTAGGAAACTACAGCCATCTTCCAAACCAGAGATGGGGCCTGAACTGAGTTGGGGCAGTGTGGATGTTGACAAGGGTCTGGATCAGGAGCCCTTGATGCTGGAGCTCTAGCTGTCCACCTTGTGCCTGAGCTTCTGCCACAGCCGGGATGAGTGGTGGTGCCCAGCAGCAGTCAGCAAAGACAGGAGGCACTCTGAAAGCAGTAATCCTGGGCAAGACCCAGCTCAACCCAGCCAGCCCAGCGCCCCAGGGAGCAGGTGGGGCTAGGAGGTGCGGCCTGGAGGAGGGTGGCGGGGGAGGGCCAGGAGACGCACTGTCTGGATTCTGGTCTCTCCAAGTCCAGACAGGGGAGACAGGGTATGTAAGTAAGGCTGCAGCTGGGGGCTCATCCTTCCTGAGCCTCAGTGCCAGATCATCAGCTCAGGATGCCCCTTGGCAGGTCGGCAAGCCCCCTCCCTGAACCACCATACCCCTATAAGAACACTACTGAGCTGGCAGTTTGGGTCCAGCACTGTACTCTCCTTGGCTCTCAGATGTGATGTTTTTCTGGAACAGACCCTCAGAGAGGAGGGCGGTGGAGAGGGAGGTGGGGTCAGGATTTCAGGGAAAGAACACTCCACCTACTTCATCCAGCTCTCCTGCTGCTCAAAGTTGAGGATGCTGTTGTCTCAATTTACCCCAGAATGGCACCCTCCTTGATGAACCAGACAAGAATGAAGTCCTGTTCTCTTTTCCCAATTACTAGCCTACACAATCCCTGTATTACCCTAGACTTGTCCCATCCCTACCACTTGGGAGAGGTGAGGACAGGAGGCTCTTACGGTGATGTACCCTAGACCCACCAGCTGGGAGCTTTGCCTCCACTAGGTTGCCCTCAGTTCCTTCTCCTCCAGTTGCCTGCATTCTCTGTGGAGAACAAGGATTCTCTCCCCACCCCTCAAAAGACAGTTCCAGAGCAGGCTAGTGAGAGTCCTCTGGGAGGAGGGGTGGGCAGGAGCAGCCAGACACACCTCCTCATTCCTTTCCTCTTGTTCACCCAGGAGTGAGCTGTGGGGGCTGGGTTCCCACCCGGGTTCCCACCCCCTTCCTCACTCCCAGGCCTGGAAGGAGGAAGGGAAGGGGGAATGGAGGCCTGCGGGGAGGTCAGCACTCCCATCCCCAGCAGTGTCCGCTACAGTGTTGGCTTTGTTTGGCCTTACCCTCCTCTGCCTTAGGGAGGACAAAGCTGGGAGAGGAGTGAAGATGAGCAGTGTGGGATCAAGGCTGGGATAATGAGGCAGACAGCAGCACTGTGGAGCCTGTCCTCTTTAGAGGGAGGGGTGGGGGGCTGGACACTAGGATGTGGGGGAAGGCTGTGTCCAGTCAAATCAAGTCATGGCGACTTTTGAATGCTGCTGGCCTGATCTGTGAAGTACCAGAGGAAAAGTTGGGGAATGAACAAGGTGTAGCCCACGCCCTATCCTCTCCCTGAGCCAGAAGCTGAGGAGTTCCAGGATCAGAGCTGGACCCCACAATTGAAAGGGGTGTGTGGGACTTGGTAAGGGCTCTAAAGGAAGATGTGGAGGTGGTGAGGGGCAGAAAAATGGGAACCAAGGGGCACTGGGCTTATGCACACTGGCTGAAAGGCCAGGCAGGAATCACTGACTGACTGGAAATAGAAGAAGGTAACTGAAATAAAGTGGGAGGATGGAGGTAGATGAAAGAACTTGCCGACAGTTTGGGGAGGATCAGGATTGAGATCTGGAAATGAGAACAGGAGGTGTACCAGAGGTTATTCAGAGAAGTCCCATCCCCAACACTTTTCACCTTAATGGACACTGGGTCACCTCCTAGCAGGAGGAAAAATTTTGTAGACTCATGGAGCCTAGATGGTCCCAAAAAGAGGAAGGGAGGAAACTATCAGAGAATGACGGTGTTGGACAGATTACCAGGCAGTGGTGGGGTTAAGGGTCAGGGAGAGGCAGCCAGACTGGGGTGGGGATCGGAACTCAGGCATCCTGCTTTTCTGTCGCCCAAGGTCCCAGGGGGGAGGGGGAGGGGAGAGCGGAAGGGAGAAGCAAAGGTAGAGGCGTTGGCAGCAGTAGGAGGGCCCCCATGGGTAAGAAGCAAGGTCAAGGGCATGCGGGCCCTTCTCCTCTTTCCCACAAATTAAGGCACCCTCAGCTAGCTCCCAGCAGGGGGCCTTCCTTGTTGGAGTTTGGCCAGGCCCTAGTCGTGGCCCCCGCTTCCCCTATCACCCCCCTTCTTATGTGGTTGTCGGCAGCTGCCTGCGGTCGCCCCAACCTCTGCGCTCAAGGCACGGGGACTTTCCAACAGGGGAAAAAATGACTTAATGAGAGTGGGAGCCCGGGGCAGGAGGGACAGGTCCCTGTAATCACCACTCCGCTGTGGGGCCTGCGCGCCTCCGGGCCCTTCCCTGGCTTCCTGCTGCCAGCGCCCCTCTCAGAGTTTTGCTCGGGGAGAGAGATGGGCTGGCGACAGGGGGGATCCCTTTTCGGTTTAGGGTCTCTGGGGCCCTTCGGTTGCCTTTGCTCCCTAGGCTTGCCCCGCGTGGTAGCTGAGACGCCCTGTGGTCCCTCTCCAGACTTTGTCCTTAAAGTTGGGGTTGAGGGTGGCAATCTCTCCCTGGAGCCAGGGTCTTCTACTGGTGGATGATAGGGGTGAGGAATCTTTTGAGAATTTTTAGCCACTTTGCGACTGCGCACTTCCTAACCCTCCCGGTTGCTGTGGCAACGAGGGCAGTCGAGGTGTGTCCGCGGGGCTGGGAGGCGCCCACCCCTCCTTTTCTCGAAGTCCTCAGGGCCAGGCCGGGCCGCTGCGGTGCGCGGGGGTGGGGGTGTGCCGTTACCATGGCAAGGGTGCGCTAGGAGGGCACATTCTTCCCCAGGGTGGGAGCGCCCTGGGGATACGAGAAGGGAGGTGACGGGGGCGGCAGAAAGGGGAGCGGGGCGGGGGGTGGGGGAGGTCATAACGAGGGAGGAGTCTCGGACAAGAGGAACTAGGGCTCCTAGGGTTGGGATGGGGAGTTTGGAATCTGCCCCCCACCCTCATCCCTAGCTCTCCTAAGACGTTCGGTTCCTCTGCTCGCACTCTCGCTGGGGTTCAAGACCCTCAACCCCCAGTGTCCCGGGAAGGGATCCCCAACTACCGACCCGAAGGTCTTGTGGTTTCCTCTGACGCAGAGCTCGCCAAACTGAGTGTCCGTCCCCTTCCCCCAAACGGCGCTGCAGCCTGAACTGCCCCGAGGCCCTGCGGTTAGCCCCTTGCCCGCCCATACACTGCCCAGGGGTCGTCTACCAGGCAGACCCCGCGCTTCCCATTAAAGCTGAGCGCAGCAGCTCATTACTCGGGAATCGGGGACGCGGCCGGGGGTGGGCATTGCTTACAGGTCAAGAGGGCGGGGTCCCTGGGGTTGTCCCCGGCCCGGGCTCCTTAATTGGAACTTCACACCGCAGTCCTTTAGCTCAACTTTTCCGCTCCAACTCTAGGCAATATGGGGAGGAGGGGTCTACTCAGTGCTCGTTCCTGCTGTGCCTCTGTTTCTTTGCTTGAATATGCACGGCACCCAAGGCAGAGAGCACAAGGAGGGTGTGTGTGTGTGTGTGTGTGTGTATTGGAGTGTCTGGAGTCTAGGACTGGGTATTCAAGAAGCTCAAAGTCCTGGAGACCCGTTCTTTCCCGCCGCAGACCGTCGGATGGGTTTCTCCTGGCCCGGGGCCTCAGTCCAGTGGACCCAGCTCTGTCTTGCTGATTCGGCCCCAGGGCGGCTGCCAGCTGGCACCACACTTCGGTGGGAATCAACACGGCGCCCCCTCTGGGGGGGAGGCTCCTCCACTTCTGCAGCATAAGGCAATCCAGAGCAGCGACGGTGGGGTATTCTGCCACTACACTTACCCCCTGCCATCCTGTCTTCGCTCTCCCTCTGCCTTCGGATCTTCAGCAGCTAGGGTAGAGTTAGCGTTTCCCGCAGTTCAGCTCTTCACGTCTGGCCAGCAGCTGGGACCCGCCTACTGCAAACTGCTGTGGACCTGGCGCCCTCTGTTGGTAAGGAGCGGCGATGCACCAGTTTTGGGGCCTGGACAGCCCGTGGCCGCCGGGTGTCTCGCTCCAGTTCCGTGGATTTCGGGTGCCACCCATTAGGCGCTACTTGCCCTTGGTACAACCCGTCCTCTTCCTCTCGCCACTCCCAAATCCGACTTCTTAGGCCCTTTGCTTTCCACCGGCAGTGGCCTCTCTCTCTTTCCTCCGTCACTGTATGCTTAAAATCTTGTCCCGCAACTTAACTGTCCCCCAACCTTCCACCTTCTCTAGTTGTCCAGGCTTCGTGTGCAGGTTCTGCGGCGCTATCTCTCGGCGCCCAACGTAAAAGTCCTCAAATAGGAACATGATTACATAAATTAGCACCCATCTGCTCAGTGGAACTTCTTGCAGTGTCTTTAAAAAATAAGGTGATTGAAGTATATTTAGTGACTGAGACAGCGTTTGCTCTACTTTGAGGGGTGCAAAATACAAAACAACACAGTGCAGTATCCCTCCTTTAGTGCAACAAAAATTTATTGGTGTGATTTGCATTTTAAAAGTCTAAAATAGGCAGCAAATAGCTAACAAATTATTTTCAGATAATGGGATTATAGGTGCTTTAAAATTTGTTCTCTTTTTTATCTATATTTTTCATTTGTTTTAATGACAGTGTATTACTTGGGCATGATAATTCCGCAGCCAGAATATTTTTTGGCCCAAAATGTGAGCATCAAATTATGTCATTAGAGTATACCAAATTTAAGAAAAAAGCCTTTAAAACTAGGAATTAGGGAAACCTGGCCTCCTGATAAGACCTAACATGGGATTTTCTTCCTAAAATTGTGATGTTTTATTGTGAAAACAGGTTTCCAACCTCTGAATCTCAGGGCCCAGGGAAGCCAAAAGTTATTAGAGGAATCCTCAAATCCATATGCACACCCAGTATCGTTGTGAATAGAGTAACTGATTTATTTTCCCTTGTACTCCGTATATATACAGATGCTGCTAATATTGACAATATAGAAAGAAGAAATTTAAATGTAATGCCTTTTTCTCAATCTTGATCCTCTTCAGTCTCTTACACCACTACACATTACTAACTGTCCTCTCCTTAGACATACTCCACCCTTTAGTGCACTGGCTGGCCCTCCCCTTATGATCTACTGCTTCAGGGATTTCATTTACTCTTTCCTTGACTTTTTTATTTTTATTTGATGTAACAGAATGTTACAACAATAATTCAAAGAACTTTCCCCTTCTCTGAACCATTTGAAAGCAAGTTGCCTACATGATGCCTCATCATCCCTAATACTTTAATGTATATTTCTTACAAAGAAGGACATTCTCCTACATAATACAATGCTCACAATCAGGAAATTAACATTGGTACATTAATGCTATCTAACCCCCAGACCTTATTGGACTGTCATCAGTTGGCCTAAAGATGAAAAGATTCAGTCTAGAATTATTCATTGCATTTAGTTATATTATCTTCCCAGTCTCCTTCAATCTCAGACAGCTCCTATGGTTTCCTTTATTTCCATGACCATGACAATTCAGAAGACTACAGATCTCTTATTGTGGGATGTCCCTCAATTTGGGTTTACCTGTTGTTTTCTCATGATTATATTTGGATTATACATCTTTGGCAGCAATATCATAGATATGAATGTTTTACTCATTGCCTCATTATTTATTCTGATGATCAAAATTTCCCAGATTTGGCCAACTGCCAAGCTGGCTTTCTGTCACCATAATTCTTTGAGTACTTCTTTACTTTCTGGCACAAGATGTTCCAGGCTCATCCTGTACTTTCTGTGCTCCAGTCCTGCCATCAGCCATTTCTCCAAGGGACCTTTGTTTCTTTTAATGGAATATGGTATTTAGAAAACAAGGTCTGGGTGCTGGGTGTGCTGATTGTTCTTGCGGCAACACTGCTTTTGGGCCTCTTAGTGGACAATGCTAAGAAACATATGTATGACTATACACACACATTTGTATCTACCTATCTTCTTTCAATCTTCCTATGTAGAAAACCATGTGCTCACATGATACCTTCAATTCCAGTTCAACTCTACAGGATTTATTCTAATTTTCTTCCTTTCTATTTGTGTGACTTCCTTCTTCCTTGGATTAATCCCCTTCTAAGTAACCTATGCTCCAGTGCCACGGCTGTCCTTTCTGTCCCATCTTGGCCTTGATAACCTATAGCAGCCCAATGTCCTCTTTGCCTCCACATGGATGCCACACTTTGCTTGGCCCCACACTATTGCTTTTAAGCTAAATTATTCAAAATAAAGCAAGCAGGCAAGAAGGCTGGAAACAATTTTACTCTCTCATGAAACTTTTGATGTAATTCTCAATCTTCTCTTCTCAGTAAATGGCAACTGCTCTTCCAACTTCTCCTGTTGGAAACTCTGGAATCTATCAGACTCCTTTATTTCTCTGACACCTTACTCCAATCCATCACCAGATCTTGTCAGTTCTCTTTCAATTTCTATCTAGAACCTGATCATGTGTCACTTCCTCCATCATTACCATCATAGTCCCAGCTAACATGGTTTCATGCTTTGAATAATTGCAGTTGTCCCCTAGCTGGTCTTCCTGCTTCTGCCCTCACCCCCTTCCGAAGCTTATTATATACACAGAAATCAGGATGATGCCTTTAAAGTGTTAGTTATGTAGTGTGCCTCCTCTGCTCAAAATTCTCCAAAGTCTTGTTATTTTTGTTATTGCACTCAGAACAAGAACCAAAGTACTTACAATGACTTACAAGGCCCTACAAGATCTGGCTTCCCCTACCACCTGTACTTCACTCCTCCTACTCTCACTCTCAGCCATTTGCTTCTGTCACACTGGCCTCCTGGCAATTTTGAATAAACCAAATTATCCTATCTCAGGGCATTTGCACTTATAGGTTCCCCCTGGAGAGGCACATTATTGTTGCCTCTCTTCATTCAGGACTTTCTTCAAATATCTCCTTACAAGAGGAGCCTTTGCAGAAGGTTTTATCTATAATAGTAAATTCTTCTTGCTTTTACCTTGCTTTATTTTACTTCATAGTACCCGTCATATATCTGACATATCTGTGTATTTGTGCCTCTGTACTCTGTAACGGAAACTCCATGAGAGCTGAGACTCTTTTGTATTTTGCTGTATTTCTATAGCAAGATTGGTACTGAGTACATAGTGCATAGTAGGTACTCAATAAATATAAGCAAATGGATGAATGAATGTCTATGGGCATGACTACCAATCTGTCTTTGGGCCCAGCCTTCCTTCTCAGGACTTTTCATGAAGTTACGGCTGCCTGCTAGATACGTTTGCTGTGTGTCTGTGGCAACACAAACTAAAGCTTTATTAAAGCAGTTTCATTATCTCATATATATATTTGTTAATATAAGATTGAGACTTTCTTTGTTTGTTGCTGTTTTCTCAATGCCTAGAACCCTGCCTGGCACAGAGCAGGCATCTAATGTTTGTTGAATAAATGAATGATTTCCCCCTCCAAACTATTCTCCCTGACTGCTTGTTTCTCTTTGTAATATCATCATATTCCTAGTAATTAAGGCTGAAAATGCTTGTCAGCTTGGACTTTTCTCTCTCTCCTTTTTTCCACATTCAGTCGGTGGCCAAAACTGCCACATTCTCCCACTCCATTGGCCTTGTCAATATCGTAGTTCGTCATACACCTCAAATATCACAACAGCTTCCCAATTGGCTTCTCATTCCTGTTTCTCCCTCTTCAATCCATCTTTATCAGATTTTTCTTTCTCTCTTCCATAAAGTGCTCTGATCATGTCATTTCCTTTGGATGAAGCTTTCAATGGGTCTTTGTACTAATTAGGGTTCTTAATTATAAACAACAGAAATGGACTCTATAATAGAGTTCACTTAAGTAGAAGAATTTACTGGAATGATATCAGGCAGCTCACAGAATTGACAGGAAGCCTCAAGAATCAGGCTCAGGAAAAGACAGGTACTGAGAGAAGCTAGGGGGTGAACCTCAGCCAGTTCTTGCTCCAGGAACAGCCTGATTAGGCTTACAGGGCTATGGGGCTGTCTCTTGCATAACCACCACCATGAGAACTGGCTGTTCCTCCCTCTAGGGTTAATTATAAACAGTCCTCTGCCTCCTGGGGTCATTTACTGAAGATTCAGAGTCCTGAGTGGGATCACTAATTTGACACACTTCTGAGGTCAAAGTTCTGTGACCTTCCTGTTAGTGGTCAAGGGAGCAAGGATCTCACTTCCCACTAACATTTCCACTAAGGAAGATCCTCCTACACAGGGAGGCTCAGATGCTGGGCAGCTAATGATCCCAGTACTAACCCAGATACAGGTTCCTGAGCATGTCGTTGAAGCTCTCCACCATCTGCCACAAACTATCACCTCCAGGTTTCCTCCCTTGTGTACCAATTAGGGTTCCATCTGCTATAAACTATCACCTCCAGATTTCCTCCTTTGTGTACCATATTCCAATGAAACAAAACTACTTGCAGTTCTCTGAGCTGATCCTTTCTGCCTCAGGACCTGTAGGAGCTATCTCCAAAGAAGGTGTCCATTAAACCTTGCTCCCTGGTATTCACTCTTATGTCCCCTCACCTTGAATCTGGGCTGGCAGTGTTATTCATTTTCACTCATAGCATGCTGTGGAAGTAACACAGCAAGAATTCCAGAGAGTTCATAAGAAGTCTTACAGCATCTGCCCCAACCTGTTGGAATGTTCACTGTGGGGGAGTCAGCCACCATGCATGAGGTCTGTCTACCTTGAGACCAGCATGCTATGAGGAAACTTAAGCAAGACACATGGGAAGACTGTGCAAAGAGAGAGAAATGACCCAGCAGTCCTTTTCTGTTCCAGTCAATTTATTGACGAGGTGCCTGGGACTTGATTTTAAAGTCAAGTGTGCCTGGGACACATGATTTTAAAAGGCCATCTTGGATATCCAGCCCAGATGAGCCTTCAGATGACTTAGCCTTCATCTGACTGCAGTTGCATGAGAGACTCCAAGTGAGAACTGCCCAGATGAGTTAAGTCAACCTATAGGATTGTGAAAGGCAGCAATAAATTATTTTAAGCCACTAAATTTTGGGGTGGTTTGTTACACATTAATAGAGAACCAAAATATCCCGTTGTGGTATATGTTTGCTCTCTCTGGAATGTTCCCCTGCTGTCCTATCCCACCCACACACCCTCTCATATCTGCACTTGTCAATCCCTCCAATGAGTGGGGCATAGTACAGAGGAAAGAGCTAGGTTTGGGGTCAGGCTGTGGGATGGGAGGGGTTGAATCCTAGTTTAGTCGCTCACTATCTCTGTGAATTTTGGGAAAATAACTAATTACTCTGAACCTCAGTTCTGCATCTGCCACATGGAAATAAAAACACCTATCTCCTGGAGTTGTTTTGAGGACTAGATACAAAATACGTAAAATATCTGTATGTCTCCTATAAGCTCACTGGGCCTTTTGCAAGTCCCAGGCCTTCTTGACTTGTGTCAGATGACACTCTTGAGGTCTAATTCTTGTCATTTATGAACTATGTGGTTTTGGACAAATTTCTTAAGCTTCTTTGAGCCTTACCCTCTTCGTATGTAAACTGGGTTTGATGATAATATCTGTGCAATGGGGCTTCTTGACTGGGCTAAGGACTGGCTGTCTCCTGGTGTTAGGCAACACTGCCCCCTCCAGGCAGAATGCCCAGAACCCTTAAACTGTGTCCCTTAATCTTCATGACATCAGAGAATCCTCTGGGAGAGGACAAAAACCATGCCAATTGGAGTTTGATTTGTCTAGTGGGCTGCTGGACTATGGTGGCTGCTAGGCTGCAGGGAGGAACCACAGAGGCCCTGAGAGCTCATCATCCTGAGCGAGAAATAGTTTTGGACGGAGGGAGAAGGAGCACCAAGCAGAGTGGAGGGAGGAGCGTTACTTGGAATGTTGTGAGGTTGAGCATGACCATCTTGTATCTCAGTGCATCCCCACCCCCAATCCTCCCAGGGCCTCCTGGCGGAGAAGGAAAGGTCTGGGGTATAATGGCATGGGCAGGGGTTACCAGGGGTACACACATCTCTACCAAGGAAAAACCCTTATGAAAGAGCTGAGGAGAAGATGCTTTCCTGCCAGTGTGCAGGCACAGAGGCTAGCCATGGTGAGATGGGTGGCATCAGGAAGTATCCCACATGGGAGGTAACCCCATTGGGCTTCCTGGACTCCCACTGGAGGGGAGGAGACGTGGAGATCCGGACAGTTCCCTAAAAGCATATGCTGTTTAATTCCAGTTACATACACTCCATGCAAAAACAGGCAAAACTGCTAGAAGGCAGAATAGTGGTTACTCTGCAGAAGTAGTAACTAAAACGAAACATAAAGGGGATTGTGGAGGCTGGTTATGTTTTGCTGCTTTATCAGGGGGCCAATCACACTAGTATGTTCATTTTATAAAAATTTAAGTGCACTTAAGATTTGTGTACGTGTTTGTACGTTACTTAAATAACAAGTTCACACACACACCCTTGTTTAGGAAAAGGAAGATGAGCAGTTATTTCCCACCTCAAGCCTTTTGAGGTGTAGCTACACAGGGGAAGAGGGGAAGAGATTAGTGGACTGGAGATAAGGACCACCTGGTGTCTGGCCAGACTTATTTCATTTCTCCCTCCATTCATTCACTCACTCACTTATGGTTTATTAAGTACTTCCTACACATTGAACACTGCACAGCATGTAAGGGAATATAAAGATTATTAATAGCAGTAGCTTCTCTTTATTGAACATTTATTCTGGAGTAGGCACTGAACATATATCCAATCCTCTCAATAATCTCATGAAATATTATCTCTCACTTGAAGAGTCTCAGAAAGGCTAAGCAAGTTGCTCAAGGTCACACAGTAAAGAAAGTGTCTGGATATTCCTAGGAACCTGAGTCTGTGTGAACCCAAGCTAGGATACTTTTCACTGAGGTACACTGTCCTTGAAGAATCTAGGAGTCAGAGGGATCGGTTAACAAATTGCTATACCACAGCAGTGAGACCTTAGCGCTTAGAGTGCGGAGTCAGACTCTGGGTTCGAATTTGGGTCGATCCTTTTGTGACCCTTGTCAGATTCCTTCACTTTTGAGCCTCAATTTCCCCATCTGTATAACAAGGGTTAAAAAAAAACACAACTTCCTCTCAGGGTTATTGTAGGGATTAAATGCGACGATCTGTGTAGACTAGGTCAGTGAGCACCTAGAACAGCCAGTCATTAATATTTCTGAGTCCTTATCACCCTTACTCTGCAGAACCCGACCAGGGCCGCAGACAGACATGAGCACGGGGTTGACAACGGTTCCCTGTTCCTCGGTTACTGATCTGAACCATTAGAGCCAGGTGGAAGTAAGCGAGCCGGTGGGCCTTAACAGGCCCGTACGTACTGCTAGAAAGCTGGGAGGCAAAGAGGCTGCATCCCAAATACCACGTAGTGGAGCCAGCCCCAATGAACGCGCGAGTATTTCCATCCCGGGTCAATTCAGACAGGCGAGAAGACGCGAAATCGCGAGACCTGGCGGGACCAACGGGTTTCCAGGCCGGAAATGAGGGGCGGGCCAGAGGGAGCGCGCTCCTTTTGAAACCCGAGAAGGCTGCCTGCAGAAGGTAAGGTTGGGCTGGAGGTCGCTGTTCCTTGTGGGAAGCGAGTGGACGCCTCAGGAAGGGGAATTTGGGTCAGCGGGTGCCCCTGAGTGAGCTTTGGCCTTCAGCAGCCAAGGCTTTATTCCCCTGGGCTACTACCGTGGGCGGGCCACGAGCTATGAGCCACACTGGCGAGGCCGTAGCGCCTCCCTCCAAACCAGAACATCATTCCTTCCCTTTGGTTCAGTCTTTTAAAGATAATTTGTGGCCGCGAAGGTGATTTGCCCTGAAGCTACGGAAACTTCACTTTCAGGAAGGACCCTCACTTGCCGAGCGCCCGTCTAAGGCCATGGGAGAGGTCATGTTTTTATTAAATTAACAAAACTAAGGAACCTAAATTTTAACCAAATCTGTTAAGACCACTGTCTGCGCTGCGACTTCCCTATCTGGGGGCACTGACGTAGCTGTGAGATCTTTAGAAATTGTGGGTAGGGAATACTCTTAATTTGAGCCAAGTGGCATATATACTTGTTATTGTTAGCCTTCCTGGAGCAGAGTGGCCTCCAGGAATACTGCTAGCTCACACTGTGCTGAATTACCAGTGTGGTGACCTGAAGGTGCCAGAGTTCTTTTGGTCCTAGGAAATCCAGCGCCAGAAGAATGAGAGGATATACAAGAGCAATCATCCACAAGAAAATTGTTTAATTCCTTGAAATCATAGCTCACCAAGAAAACCTCGATAGAAATGTCCTCAAATTTGACGAGTATTCTAAAATAATGAGTTGGGAAGCTAAAAGAACCTTTCGAAGCTGGCAGTAATAAAGAACAAATTCTGATCAGCTATGAAAAAGAAAGACTGAATTATCTTCCTGTTTTTCCGTAGAAAAAGCATTACAAATTGTCTTTAAAGAGGCCATTAAAGAAAATGCAGCCCAAAAATGTAGTGAAAAATGTGGATAGTGGTATACCAGGCAGTTAATTTAGCAAATGTATTATTTTTTAAATTTTGTGATTTTTGGTATCAACTTTTAAAAATGTGTATTTCGATGTAATTTCACATAAATATATATATTCACATCTTTACCTAATTTCATATTTATAATTTTATATTCTTTTTCTGAAAAGGGTCCCATGAAATAAAATAAACTTCAGGCCCCACAAACTCTAGATCTGCTCTTGCATGGCTGTCATCTCCAAACCACTCTGATCAAGGCAGGGCATGTGCTCGTTCTCTTAATTTTTGAGATGAGGAGATGGAAGCCCAGAGGGGTTAAGTTGCTTGCCCAAGTTCTGTGATTGGCAGAACTAGAACTAGAGCCCAGCCCTTCTTGTTCTCAGTTTGGACATCTCGTCACCCTAGGGGCAAATGCCTGGTTCTAAAACCTTTCACCTTCAGTCTTCAGTGTGTAGAGCTTGAGTGTTTCTACTTGGCTTGCCTTTGGGTTTGGGGTTGTAAAGCCCAGGTGAGAGGCCCGGTAAAGCTAAAAGCTAACAAGTCGTATGTCTAAAGTGCCCCCAAATCCCAGATGGTGACAGTCTTCTCTGTGTCCTGTCACCCACCCTCCCAGGGGTGGGAGAGAAGGACAGAACTGTAGCTGTGGGCCCTCCCTCTGTGTTAGGGTGAGAAGCATGAAATCCTTGAACAGAAACAGGATCAACTGGTGAACCGGCTGCGTGTGAATATGCATGTGAACATGTCTTTTATTATTTCTCAAGCCAAGTATATTTTTGGTTGGTTTCCCTGGAGACCTGAGAATATGGAGAGACCTTACCAAGTATAGTTTAATTTTGCCAGCTCTACTTCCTTTCCAATTCCCAAAATTAGTCACCCCATTTCTCCACCTGGACTAATTTTGTCCAAGGTCACTAAAGACTTTTTTGTTGCTAAATCCAACTTTTCTGTCCTTATCTTAATTGGCTTTTCCTTGCTACTTATGGTCTTTTGAAATGTAAATGATTCACTCCCATTTAAAATCCTTCAATGGCTCCCTGTTGCTTTTAGAATAAGATCCGAATCTCAGACAGTGCATGATCTGACCCAGTCCTTTCCAGAGTCATCATGGTCATGCACACAGAACTTTCATTTCTCCAATGGGCCATGCTCTTTTCCTGATAAAAGGCTTTTGCACAGGTTCCTTCGCTCATTTTATATATATGTACAATTTATACATTTGTATATATGTACAAATTTATACACAATTTATACATTATCTTGGTGCTGGGATACAATAGCAAATAAAGCAGGCAAAAATTACTGCCATTCTGGAGCTCCCCTGGAATGTTCCTCCCCTTCCTTTTCCTTTTTATGGCAAGTAGTTTATCTATTTATTTAAAAAAACAGCTTTATTAAGATAAAATTCACATACTATGAGGAATACTATTCAGCCATAAGAAACACATCCTACTGTTTGCAACAACACGGATGGAGCTAGAGGGTATTATGCTCAGTGAAATAAGTCAGGCAGAGAAAGACAAATACCAAATGATTTCCCGCATTTGTGGAGTATAACAATGAAGCAAAATTGGAGGAACAAAATAGCAGACACAGACTCCAAGAAGGGACTAGTGGTTACCAAAGGGGAGGAGTTGGGGCCGGCTGGTGGGAAGGGAGGGAGAAGGGGATTGTGGGGTATCATGATTGGTGCAAATGGTGTGTGTGGAGTCACAGGAAGACAGTATAGCTCAGAGAAGACAAATAGTAACTCTGGCATCATATTATACTGATGGACAATGACTGCAGTGGGATATGGGGGAGACTCAATAATAAGGGTGAATGTAATAACCACATTGTTTTTCTTGTGAAACCTTCAGAAGCGTGTATATCAATGATAATAAAATAATATATAAAATAAATTGATAATTAAGGAAAAAAAATTCACATACTATGAAATTCACCCATTTCAAGTGTACAACTCAATTTAGGATATCCAGAGTTATGTAACCATCACCATAATCAGCTTTAGGACATTTCTATCACCCTAGAAAGACACCTTGCATCCATTAGTAGTCACTCCTCCCTCCCCATTGCCCCTCTTAAATCTCTCCAGCCCTAGGCAACCAATCTACTTTCTCTGTAAATTTGCCAGTTCTTGACATTTCTTATAAATGGAATTACACATTATGTGGTCGTTTGTGACTGACTTCTTTCACTTAGCATAATGTTTTCAAGGTTTATTATGCTGAGGCATGTATCAGTACTTCCTTTTTATTGAGATATGTGACACAATATTGTTTAAGTTTAAGGACTTCATTTATTTTTATTGCCAAATAATATTCCATGGTATGATATACCACATTTTGCTAATCCGTTCACCAATTGAAAGACAGTAGGGTGTTTCCAATATAATTTTTTGTATAAACGTATTTTTATTTTCTTGGGTATATACCTAGGAGTGAAATTGCTGGATCATGTGGTAACCCTATGTTTGACATTTTGAGAAACTGCTCACTGTTTTCAAAGTGGTTGCTCCATTTTATATTCCCACCTACGCTGTATGAAGGTTCTAATTTCTCCACATTTGTGTTGCTACAGGTTGAATTGTGTTCCTCCAAAATTCGTATGTTAAAGTCCTAAACCCAAATACCTCATAATGTGAACTTATTTGGAAATGGGGTCTTTGCAAGTGTATGTGGTTAAGATGAGGTCGTAATGGAGCCTGTTAAACCTCTAGTCCAGTATAACTGATGTCCTTTATAAGGAGGGGAAATTTGGACACAGACAAGCACCCTGGCAGAATGCCATGTGAAGATTAGAGTTAGGCTGCTGCAATCTAAGAAACAACCAAACACTGGGAGAGAGGCCTGGAACAGATCCTTCCTTAAGATCTTTGGAAGGAGCATGGCCCTGGTGACACCTTGATCTTGGAATTCTAGGCTGAATTAAAAACAAGTCCAAAATGGAATCACTTATGGCCTTGTGCCACCAAACTGAGACTTAAATTAATTATAATTTCAGGTCCCCCAGAAATGCAATCTTAAACCAGCTAATGAGAAATCACCTGATCAGCGCTACTTAGGCACAGATAATGAAACGAAATTGCAGGTTCAGTTCCAGAACTATTGCAATAAAGTGAATATCTCAATAAAGCAAATCAAACGAATTTTGGTTTCCCAGTGCTTTAGTTATTTTTACACTATAGTCTATTAAGTATGCGATCATATATGTCTAAAAAACAATGTACACACCTTAATTTAAAAATACTTTATTGCTAAAAAAATGCTAAGTACCAGTTGAACTTTTAGTGGGTCAATCACTGATCACAGATCACCATAAGTAATATAATAATAAAAAGTCTGAAATATTGTGAAAATTATCAGAATATAACAAAGACATGAAGTGAGCAAATGCTGTTGGAAAAATGGCACTGATAGATTTGCTTGATGCAGAGTTACCACAAACCCTGCATTTGTAAATGCCATAAAAATTTGTAAAAAAAAAAATCTGTGAAGTGCAATAAAGCAAAGTGCAAAATAATGAAATATGCCTGTATTTTGCCTGATAAACCCCTGCCATCCTCTAAGGAAAGTAGCGTGCCGTAACCAATCCTCTTTTGCCAGTATAATTTCCTTATTCCTACTCCTCCCTTCTGCCTATGAGAGTCTTTCATTTTGTGTAATTCTTCAGAGCTATTTCTGTCTGCTAGATTGGATGCTGCCTGATTTGAATAAATTTTTGGTCAATTTGTTAATTGTTAATTATTAAAATTGTTAATATGCCTCAGCTTATCTTTTAACACCTCCAAAACTTTTAGCAAACTTATTTACTTGCCAACATTCATTATTTTCCATTTAAAAAACTATTATTATAACCATCATTTTGGGTGTGAAGTGGTATCTCATGGTTTTTATTTGCATTTTTTTTAATGAAAATGACTTTGAGCATACTTTCATGTGCTTAATTAGCTTCTTTGAATAAGTGTCTCTTCAAATCCCCTGCCCATTTTAAAAGTGGGTTATTTTTCTTTTTATTATTGAGTTTTAGGAATTCTTAATATTTTCTGGATAGATGTCCCTTATCAGGTTTATGTTTAGCAAACATCACTACAGATACTATGGACATTAAAAGGATAATAAAGGAATACTATGAACAACTCTATGGCCACTTGATAACCTAGATGAAATGGGAAAATTCAATGAAAGACACAGTATGCCAAAACTCACACAAGAAAAAACAATCTGAATAGACTTAAATCTATTAAAGACATTGACTCACTAATTAAAAACTTATTAAAACAGAAACACCAGGCCCAGATGGGCTCATTGGTGAATTTTACTAAACATTTAAGGAATAAATTATACCAATTTTCTATAATCTCTTTCAATAGAAGCAGAGGGAATACGTCCTAACTCATTCTATAGGGCCAACATTACCGTAATACCAGACCAGACAGACATTACAAGAACAGAAAACTATAGATGACTTTATCTCATGAACACAGATACAAAAACCCTCAATAAAATATGAGCAAATTGAATCCAACAATGTATAAAAAGAATTATACACTATGATCAAGTGGGATTTATCCCAGGAATGCAAGGCTGGTTCAACATTCAAAAATCAATTAATAAAATACATCACATCAACATACTAAAGAAGAAAAATAACATGATATAAATAGATGCTTAACCAGAATTTGACAAAATCCAACACCATTGATGATAAAAAAGAAATCTCTTAGTAAACTAGGAAGAGAGGGGAACTTCCTCAATTTGATAAAGGTTATCTACAAAACCTACAGCTAACATCAAACAATGGTAAGAAACTCAAAGCTTTCCCACTAAAATCAGGATCAGGGCAAGAATGTCCCCTCTAACCACTGCTTTTCAACATTGTACTGGAAGTCCTAGCTAATGCAATAAGACAAGAAAAGGAAATAAAAAGTATACAGATTGGGAAGGGAGAAATAAAACTCTGAAAATGATATTGTCAATGTAGAAAATTTGAAAGAATTGACAAAAATGAATGAATAAGCAATTATAGCATAATTGCATAACAACGTAAGTATACAAAAGTCAATCACTTTCCTATATACTAGCAATGAAAGCAGAATTTGAAATTTAAAACTACATTTTACATTAGCAACCCCAAAAATGAAATATTTACAAAACATATTCAAGACCTATATGAGGAAAAGTATAAAACTAATGAAAGAAGTCAAAGAACTAAATAAATGGAGAGCTATTCCATGTTCGTGGATAGGACAATTCAATATTGTCAAGATGTCAGTTCTTCCCACTTGATCTATAGATTCAAAGCTATCCCAATCAAAATCACAGCAAGTTATTTTGTGGATATTGACAAACTGATTCTAAAGTTTATATGGAGAGACAAAAGACCGAGAATAGCCAAAACAATATTGGAGAACAGTAGTTCTTACAGTGACACTATCCAACTTTAAGATTTACTATAAAGCTTCAGTAATCAAGACAGGGTGGTATTAGAATAGAATAGACAAATAGATCAATGAAACAGAATAGATAGGCCACATAAATATAGCCAACTGATCTCACAAATGGCAATGTAATGGAGAAAAAATAGTCTTTCAGCAAATGCTGCTAGAACAACTGAAAAATTCAGATAGAAAAAAATGAATTTAGACACTTGTCACAAAAATTAACTCAAAATAGATCACAGACTTTGTTTCTTTTATCCCTTTCTTATCTTCTTTTGGATCCATTAATGTTTTTCCTTAATCTGTTTTCCTTCCATAACTTGTTACACATTTATTATCATTATTATTATTTTATTACCCTAGATTTTACAGCATACATCCTTGAGTTAAAATCTTTAAATTTGTACTTGTAGCCCCTTCTAGACTTCACAACAGTTTAATTCCATTTAACACCCTTCTGGCTTTTATGTTATTGTCATGTATTTTATTCTAATATAGTATAAATATCACACCTGATCACTTTTACTGTTCTGAACAGTCATTATTCAATGAAATTTACCTACAAATTTACCTTTCTATTGCTTTTCATTCTTTCTACATTTCTCTCAGGGAACTTGGTCCTCTAGGTCCTGGTTGCCTTGGTTTCTCTTTGATGTCCTCAAACAGCATTAATTTGTATTTTACCTAGCTTTAATATTTGTTTTCAGTGACAGTGTTATTCAGATACTAGGTACTTCATTATTGGCTGAAGCAGGGTTTTATTACCTTAATAAAAAATCGTGTATTCAGTTCCTCACACACAACCAAGCCATTTAAGACATCTGTACCTTACACTGTTCCTTCTGCCCATTCTCAACATTCTCCTTGTTTTTATGGTAAAGGGCTAAGGGGACCCCCTAAGACTTAGCTTGTGTTGACTCCTCTGAGAAGTTCTTTGGGATCTTACCTCCACCTTTGCACCTTGGTGAACCTCTGTTGTATCAGTTATCAAAGTTGTACTGTAAGTGTTTTCCATCCTTTACATCAGACTTCTAGAGGATACTTTAGGGATTCCCACACAGTACAGTGCCTAGTACAGTACAAGAAGCTTTTTGAATGAATAAATCACAAGCATATACTGCATATGATCCTTCTTAAATCTACGTTAGGCTACTCTGATTGCAAGGAATGGAAGTGCCCCTACTCCCTCCGCTCCAAAGGTTTATTCTAATGATGTCAGTTTATTCTAAGGCTACACATGGGAAGAAGATCAATAGGCATTTTATAAGAAACTAAGAACAGTTAATTCATTGTATAGCCTGGGACATAATTTAAGAACTAAAAGGTAATTTAGGATCTTAATTAAAACTTGTTACTGGGTTATATTGTCATGCTTTCAGCATCAGAAGGACTTCAATTCCTTGTCAGTTTGGAGACTGAGCTTGTTTCTTTCTTTGATTCTCTTACTCCTCCTGCTGGCAGCCAACCTCTTCAGACTCTTTTCTGAATATTGTTTTTGTTGTTTTTGTTTACTGCTTCCTTGTGGCTTCAAACCTCTGTGACCTGTCACTCTTTGTATGTTCATTCAGTTTCTCAACCTGTCCTTAGCTTCCAACATCTGCATCTCAATGTCAACTACACAAAAGAGCAAATCTGATTGGTTCAGGTCAGACATGGTTGATTCTCTAGGGCAAAGCTCTTGTGTCAGGCTACGTCAATGGTCCTTCATCCATTCTTTGTTTATTTAACAAATACAGGCCACTAGCCCACTTGTATATTGTCCATCCATGAGGTAGGTGTCCAATACTGATCTAATAGCTGTGTTTCGGGGGAGGGAGGACAAGGTCATAGGGTGGTAACAACATGAAGATCTATATTTCAGAAACTATCTTGGGAATGGGCTGTAGACGTACCATGCATTCTAAGCCTTTGTTAGTTCAGGGGAAGAAATCCTTTATTTTAGCAAGGTTTTTGACAGAAATGGTTGAAAATAATTCAAAATTAAGAATCTTGGTGTTGAGGGAGTGATATTTTGTGTTATTGGTCAGTCTTTTGTTTAAGATATGAATACTGAAGCTAACAGTTAAATTTGGGGAAAGCTAGTGTTAATTTTAAGCTGAAAATTAAAGAGCTGATTTCTATTCTGGTGTGATGTATGGTTGTCCTACCTTTGCTGCAGGAGCACATAGAAGAAGGTTAATATTCCCTAGGAAATTCTGTTCCCTAAAACCATGACATAGAGAATCTTAGTCTGGAAGATGTTCTGAGGGGAAAAAAAAAAAATCTAAGAAGTTTAGAGTGTCTGATTTTGAGAATGAATTAACCATACAGTTTGATCTGAGCATGAATTAGCTGCATATTTCATAAATTAAATAAACCGATCTGCTGAGTAATTGTTGAGGTTATCCTCCTGGATGCTGAATGTCAGCCAAAAATGCGAATTTAACATTGACATGTTCTTTCCTATTAACAGATCCAGTTTCCTTCCTTCTCTCCTCCTGTTTTCCTTCCTCCCTCTCTCTTCCTTCCTCTTTCACAATGTTTTCTTAAAATTATGAAATGGATAATGCACACTGAAATGTATTACATGAATATGTACCATTTAAAGATTAATAGTGCAATGAACGTCCATGTACCCACTACTCAGGTTAAGAAACGGAATATTATTATGAGGGTCTCATATGCTCCCTGTGGGCCCTTCCACAATTATATCCCGATCCCTCCTCCACAGAGACAACCTCTCCCTGTCTTCTATGTTAGTTAGCTTCTAGTACCTACAATTATCTTTGTAATTTCTAATGCCTCTCAAGTCTTCTACCATATATTGTTTTGTTTCATAAAATGGAGTAATATGCTGCACAAAAATGAATCAGTAAGGAGAACATATAGTTGTTACTTAAGGTGAAGTTCCCAGGAGAAGGCAAAATGATGGTCTCTAGGTCAGAATTGACCTCATTTTGCCTGAAAGTTCACAGGGCAAAGTCACGAGTGAGTCTGGGAACTAGGACTCATCAAAATTGGGGGTCCTGGCCTGGTGAAGTGTTGGCCAAATACGGGACATCCAGCAGGGACATGGGCAGGGAGAGTGGGCAGTTCTCTATTTTTCTGATCCAAAGTTCCCACAGCCTATTACCAATTCTTAGGAATGGGTCAGAGAAAATCATTTTTAGGGGAGTGAAATAAATATCTTCACATAACTGAGGCAAGAAGGTATCAAGGGAAGAGCAGGAGCTTATTCACACCTGGTCAAGACAAGCCTCCTGATGATGCTCCAAATTCCAGAACCAACTACAGTTTACAGTCAGCCAGAAGGGCTGTGGGAATGAGCACCCCAGAAATAAGAGATGAATGCCTCTGATGATGATGATGATGATGGCGAGAGTTGAATGCTCACTCTGAGCCCTGCATAGTGTAAAGCTGTGTCTGTGATTATCTCATTTAATCCTCATAGCAATCCTGAGAGGCAGATATTAATATAATGCATATTTTATGAATGAAGAAACTGAGCTTCTGAGAGATTAAGTAACTGGTTCAAGGTCACACAATTGGTGAATTGAAGCCTGTGCTTTTAATGTGCTGTTTTTCCAGAGGTTGAGCCTTCATTATTTTCTGGGAGATGAAGAAACCAGCACAGGGTTGAACTGATGGAACCATGCTTGGGCTAGTGGGAAAAAAAAAAATTGCACTTACTGAATGGTTACTAAGTACCTGACACTGTTCTAAGCACTTCTACATGCACTAACTTGAAATTAAATGAAATCCAAATGTGCATAATTGTTATATGAGGGACCAAGCTTGAGGCTTTTGGGAAGATTTAGAAATACCTTCTGGCCACATCAAAAAGGCAAAAAAAAAAACCCCACAAAAAACTCCCAGCTGCACTGTATATGTTCCTTCTGATCAAAGATGGCCATTCATTCACAAGTTATCTATGAAATGCCTGTTGTCTCCCAGGCATTGTTCTAGGCACTGAAGACATAGCAGAGAACAGAACAGATTCCAGGAGAAGGAAGAAGTCCAGACTATAAAAAGAAATAAACAAATATTCATAAATCTCTCTGTTTTGACCTGCTCATTAACATCATCAGAAAAGGAAAAAGATAAATACTGTCATATTTGCCATCAGGCACTACAATACTGTGTCCTTGCCTAATTTCATTTCAACAAACCTTTACTTTGAAACATTTATGTGTCAGGCACCATGTGTGGAGGTGCTGGCCCAAAGATGAAGAAGATGAGGTTTCTATCCTTGAGGAGTGTAATGTGGGAGACAGACAGGTAAGTGGGTAATTATATTACAGGTGATTCATGCTATGATTGAGGTGTGAACAAAATTCTGTAGGAGCAGAGAAGAGTGACTAATTCTGCCTGGAGGTGTCAGATAATGTTTAATGGAGGAGAGGACATTTCAACCAGATCTGATGAAGGACTAGGAGATGGTCAGGTGGAGATAGGGAGAAAAGACATTAAAGGAGTAGTTGTTTGTGGATAGGATTCCCAACTTTTCAGTGCTAAGTTCTGAAATGTGGACTGTGCATGGACAGCCTGGCACCCTCCGACAATGGTGGGGTCGGGGAGTTCACAGGGATTAATGATTTATTGAAAAGGAAGACTGGCACTTGTGTTACTATTAGTTGAAATGACTGAGCTGATAAGCAGCCCACCTATTGTTTCTCTATGCAGAAACTGTTCAGACATCCACTGTAGTTTTTCCACTCTATGTTTAAGCTAAGGTGTCAAAAAGACTTAAAGTACTGCTGTGCACATTTGGAGAGTTGGATGTAAATTGGTATAACCTGTATGGAAGGCAGATTGGCAACATCTATCAAAATTACAAATGCTGCACGTAGCTTGTGACCCAGCAATTTCACATCTAGGAATTTATCTTCAGATGCACTCACTCACACATGAAATAACTTACAAAGTATTCCACATCATTGTGGGTAATAGCAAAGGATTGAAAACAAGTTAAATGTTCCTCAAGAAGGGATTGGTGAAATAAATTATGATATCTCTTTAAAATGGGATACTATTTGGTCTAAAGAGAAAACAAAGAGTAAGATAGCTTTTAATGTACTGTTTGGAATGAAAAGAGCAAGGAGCAGAACCATTCCTATAAAGTGGGAATGGAAAGAATTCAGGTCCTCTATGGAGTGTCCCAATAGCTGAATTAAAGAACCCTGGACTGCCCTGCCCCTCCAGTCCCCTTGTGATACGTGACAAGAAACTCCTTATTGTTTAAGCCAGCTAAGAAAAAGTCTTCTATAACTGGTAGCCAAAAGCACCCAGATATATACCTCTGAGGTCTGTGGAGATCATCATGTTTGGACCAGGAAAAGTGCAGAAGAGGGAGCTAAACCTTTGACTTACAGAAATTCTCCAGTTTGCTCCATTTTAACTCCAGTGGGCACTCCCAAGTGCTGCCTCCCCTCTAGGTGTTCTGAGCTTGGAACCTCAGAGCAGCCAGTCTTTCACACAATGCAGCCTTGGGGGTTTCTGTGCAGAGATGCAACCTGGCAGGATTCAACTTGCCTGGCATCTTTTTACATATAACCTCATCAAAGCAAAGAGCCAAAATACTGGTAGAATCTGTTTCCAGTCAGGGGGTGAGAAGGCAATGCACTGGATGTAAATCAAACCTTTTAAGGTGGAATTCAAACAACCCATTCTCTGCCCACAGGAGGACCCAGATAATCCAGACTTGCTATGGTAACTCTAATGGCAAGAAGTCTCTGGATCAAGCCATGTGGTCTGAGAACATATTCACACAGCTGAATTGTCCTTGTCCTGTTAGTGTCACTGAGACATTTTTTTTCTTTTTCTTTTTCTTGTTATTATTGATATACATTCCCATGAAGGCCGCACATGAAAAACAATGTGGTCAACACACTTACCCACACCATGGAGTTCCTCCCACCACAGCCCACTGCAGTCACTGTCCACCAGTGTAGCAACATGCCACAGAGTCACTACTTGTCTTCTCTGTGTTACACTGTCTTCCCCATGATCTCCTCCACACCATGTGTACTAATCATAATACCCCTCAATCCCCTCCTCCCTCCCTCCCCACCTGCCTTCCCCCACTCCTCCCCTTTGGTAACCGCTAGTCCCTTCTTGGAGTTTGTGAGTCTGCTGCTGTTTCGTTCCTTCAGTTTTACTTCATTGTTATACTCCACAAATGAGGAAATCATCTGGCACCTGCCCCTCCCCACCTGGCCCACCTCACCAAGCACAACACTCTCCAGTTCCATCCATGCTGCCGCAAATGGTAGGATTTGTTTCTTTCTTATGGATGAATAGTATTCCATTGTGTATATGTACCACCTCTTCTTTATCCATTCATCTACTGATGGACATTTAGGTTGCTTCCATATCTTGGCCATTGTAAATAGTACTGCAATAAACATAGGGGTGCATATATCTTTTTGAATCTGAGAACTTGTATTCTTTGGGTAAATTCCTAGGAGTGGAATTTCCGGGTCAAATGGTATTTCTATTTTTGGTTTTTTGAGGAACCTCCATATTGCTTGAATAATGGTTGAACTAGCTTACATTCCCACCAGCAATGTAGGAAGGTTCCTCTTTCTCTGCATCCTTGCCAGCATTTGTTGTTCTTAGTCTTTTTGATGCTGACCATCCTAACTAGTGTGAGGTGATATCTCATTGTGGTTTTAAGTTGCATTTCCCTGATAATGAATGATGTGGAGCATCTTTTCATGTGCCTGTTGGCCATCTGAATTTCTTCTTTGGAGAATTGTCTGTTTATATCCTCCACCCATTTTTTAATTGGGTTATGTGCTTTTCGGTTGTTGAGGCATGTGAGTTCTTTATATATTTTGGATGTTAACCACTTGTCAGATATGTTATTTATAAATATATTCTCCCATACTGTAGGATGCTTTTTTGTTCTGCTGATGGTGTCCTTTGCTGTACAGAAGCTTTTTAGCTTGATCATTGAGACAATTTTAAGGACTCACTGTGACTCACCTGTCCATTCTTTCAAGAAAAACAAGTATCTGTCCCCTGCATTCCTCTAGGTGCTAAGAATATAACAGTGAGCAAAACTGAAAAGGCTTTTTGCCTTGGAACCTCAGAGCAGCCAGTCTTTCACACAATGCGAGATTCCAAAACAATAAATGGCTTTATTGACTTGCAGTCTAAAGGAGGAGAAGGCAACTAGTTGAATAATTATCAAATAAATGTACAATTACAGCTGAGCTAAGTATTATGGAGGAAAGATTCATGGTGAGTAAGAGTGGTTAAGAAAAATACTTGTATTAGAATGGGATCAGAGAAGGCCTGGCTAGGGAAATGACACTTGAGTTGACATTTGACAAGTGAGTGGGAGTTAACTAGATGATGTGGGAGAAGAGCATTCTGCAGAAGGAATAGTTCCTGCAAAGGCCCTGGGGTGAGGGGAGAAGTGAACCCTCAAGGAACTAGAAGGTCAATATGGTTGGAGGGTAGAAAGTGAGGGGGTATGCTGGGAGGTGACTGGAGCCTGGCAAGGCGAAGTCAAGAGACATGTAAAGTATTTTTGTAAGAGCAACAAAAAACCATGTGGCACCAAGTGCTAATTGTCCCCCAGTATCAATTCTCCCTCTATTCATTTAGTATCTGAACCTCAGAGTTTGGGGTCAGTACATGGCTACTTAATTAAAGAGCATCTCCCTCACTCCTTTGCATATAGATTTGCCCATGTAACCAAGTTCCAACCAATGGTCTGTGAGTAGAAGGGTAGGCTTCCATTTCCTGCTATTTTCTTCTCACTGGCTAGAATATAGACATGATTGTGGGGGCTGGAGAAGCCATCCTAGACTGTAAGATGGAAGACATATGCTGAGGTTGGCAAAGCAATAAGATAGTGGGAAATTGGATCTCCATCACCATGAAGCAGCCACAGCAGCTTTGAACTATTAAACTCGGACAGTATATGACAAATTGATAAACTTCTCACTTGTTTGAACTACTTTTTTTAGGCTTGATTGTCAAAGTTGTATGTTTTTAGTTATTATATTCTTAGTGGTTATTACAGACCAAATGTTTGAATCCCCTCAAACGTATGTTTGAAATCTGTGTTGAAATCCTAACCCCCAGTGGTATTAGGAGGTGGGGCTTTTGGGAGGTGATTAGGTCATGAGGGTGGAGCCCTCATGAAGGGGATTAGTGCCCTTATAAAAGAAGCCCTGGAGTGCTCTCTCATCCTTTCCACCATGTGAGAACACAGCTAGAATATGGTCATCTGTGAACTAGGAAGTGGGCTCTTACAGACACTGAATCTGTCAGCACCTTGATTTTGGACTTCTTATCTTCCAGAACTGTGAGAAATAAATGTTTGTTGCTTAAGCCGCCTGCCAATGGTATTTTTGTTAGAGCAGCCTAAATAGACTAAGGCAGTGACACACCGTTGAAGTGTTTTAAGTAACAGAATAGGACTTTCATCTTGAAATGATCCCTCTGGCTGCTGTGTGGGAGGTAAAAGCCGTGAGAACAGTCAGAAGCCACTGAAGCCATCCTCAAGGAGGATGGTGCCTTGGACCTGCAAAGTAGCTATGAAAATGAGACCAGACCCTATTAGAACACCTTTTGCCTGGTGTAGGTAAAGAGCTGAGTCACATCTATAAATTCAAATTAAGGGTTTTTTAGGGTGTGTGTGGTTAATTTTAAGATAGCCTTGAGACTTAAACTGCCACATCAGCTCTTCCCTGGGTCTTTAGCCTGCCAGTCTATTCTGGAGACTTTGGACATGTCAGCTTCCATAATCACACTTTCCTTAAGATAAATGAGCCAGTTCCTTAAGAAAACTAATTTAGATAGATGATAGATAGATAGATAGATAGATAGATAGATAGATAGATAGATAGATAGATAGATTATAGCTAGATTAAATAGTTAGGTCCCCTTAGTTTTGTTTCTCTGGAGAACCTTAAAATAGGAGTAAACTTTCTATTGATTTGTAATATACATGCAGCAAAGTGCACAAATATAAAGGGCACAGCTCAGTGAATTTGTACAAAGTGAACATACTCAACCACCATCCATAAGAAGATATAGAACACTGGAATTCTGTGAAGATCGCTGTGGCAGAGGAATAGTTTTTTACTCTAAATCCTTACATAAAAACAGAACAATTAGATAGAAAAACTAAAGATTCATGGATAACATTCACAACAAAATTAGACAGCAAGTATCCCCCACAAAGTACAGACTAGAAGTGGAGAGGACAAGGCAACAAGACCTGCATGGAACTGGCATCTATGCCGAAGAAAGCAGAGGGAAGTAGAAGGCTTCTGATGGAACTGAGGACTGACTGATAGGTGCTCATGGTCAATTTGAGAAAGCTGTAGAAACTGGAAGGGGTTTTACCTAAATCAGTAACAGGTGAGCACAAGCAGCCTGAGGCCAGGTTTGCAGTAGTAGGAGCACTCGAGCCCTCATGAATTTTCAAGACTGGCCCTCAGGGATCCCACAGCCACAGTTCCAGGGAAGACTGAGAGAAAGGGATCCCATGATGAGAAGAGACCACTGGGGGAAGAGTCAAAATTGGGCAGGACTGGGACAGCAAAGATAAGACAAGATTCAGATGAAAAATGGAGAGGGGAGCAGAACCAAGAAATCTTTTTTTTTTTTTGGTATCATTAATCTACAATTACAGAAAGAACATTATATTTACTAGGTTCCCCCCTTCACCAAGTCCCCCCCACATACCCCTTCACAGTCACTGTCCATCTGTGTAGTAAGATGCTGTAAAATCACTACTTGTCTTCTCTGAGTTGCACAGTCCTCCCTGTGCCCCCCACGCACTATACATGCTAATTGTAATGCCCTCTTTCTTTTTCCCCGCCCTTATCCCTCCCTTCCCACCCATCCTCCCCAGTCCCTTTCCCTCTGGTAACTATTAGTCCATTCTTGGGTTCTGTGATTCTGCTGCTGTTTTGTTCCTTCAGTTTTCCTTTGTTCTTATACTCCACATATGAGTGAAATCATTTGGTACTTGCCTTTCTCTGCCTGGCTTATTTCACTGAGCATAATAGTCTCTAGCTCCATCCATGCTGTTGCAAATGGTAGGATCTGTTTTTTTCTTATGGCTGGGTAATATTCCATTGTGTATATGTACCACCTCTTCTTTATCCATTCATCTACTGATGGACATTTAGGTTGCTTTCATATCTTGGCTATTGTAAATAGTGCAGCGATAAACATAGGGGTGCATCTGTCTTTTTCAAACTGGAGTGCTGCATTCTTAGGGTAAATTCCTAGAAGTGGAATTCCTGGGTCAAAAGGTATTTCTATTTTGAGCATTCTGAGGAACCTCCATACTGCTTTCCACATGGTTGAACTAATTTACATTCCCACCAGCAGTGTAGGAGGGTTCCCCTTTGTCCACACCCTCGCCAACATTTGTTGTTGTCTTTTCGATGATGGCAATCCTTACTGGTGTGAGGTGATATCTCATTGTGGTTTTAATTTGCATTTCTCTGATGAGATGCGATGTGGAGCTTTTCATGTGCCTGTTGGCCATCTGGATTTCTTCTTTAGAGAACTGTCTGTTCAGCTCCTCTGCCCATTTTTTAATTGGATTATTTGCTTTTTGTTTGTTGAGGTGTGTGAGCTCTTTATATATTTTGGATGTCAATCCTTTATTGGATCTGTCATTTATAAATATATTCTCCCATACTATAGGATATGTTTTTGTTCTATTGATGGTGTCCTTTGCTGTACAGAAGCTTTTTAGCTTGATATAGTCCCACTTGTTCATTTTTGCCTTTGTTTCCCTTGCCCAGGGAGATATGTTCATGAAGAAGTCACTCATGTGTATGTCCATCAGATTTTTGCCTATGTTTTTTTCTACCAAGAAATCTTAGAAAGCATACTGCCATATTTTTTTATTACTACATGAGAATAAAGAAAAGGGAACTCTGTGAAGGGAGTTCCACACTCCCCTCTAATAGTTTAGAAAAATTAATTTCATATAAAAATAAGCTACAGAAAAGTATTATATCCAAATCAATTACATAGTTTTAAGAAAATAAGACACAGAACCATAGTAATACCTACAGGCAAAGAAAAGCATGCCAGAAAACATGCCCACAGAGCAGATAGAAATTATAACCTTAACTATTTAGAAAAGACATTAAACATAATATGAGACATAAAAGCACAACATAAATCAAAGAGGCACTCTGAAATGAGTGACAGAACTCAGAAAAGAAATAGAAATGAAAGAAATAGTACTTTAAGAAGGAAAGGCTAAGTTGGAAAAACACTAGTGTGAATTAGCACAGGAGATAATTTAAGAGAAATAGAAGGTAAAAGGAAGAAAACATTAGAAACTGACATGAAATTTTTAAAGAGATGAAAAGGATTCAAAGAAAGAAAATTATGACTATTGAAGATAGGCAAGTAAGACTCAACATACAGTAAATAGAAATCTTTGAAGAAGAAAATCAAGGCAAGAGAACAGAATGAATACTATGGGAGGCATACACAATGAAGCCTCAGAGCAACTCCCAGTGAGAACTGAGGACTCCTGCCAACAGCCACCGGAATGAGCTTGAGTATGGGTCCACCAGCTGCAGTTAAATCTCCAAATGACTGTAGTTCCCTCCTTGTAACCTTCATTGTAGCCTCATGAGAGACCCTGAACCAGAACCATCCAGCTAAGCTACACCCAAATTCCTGACCTCAGAGACTGTGAGACAATAAATGTTTTTCATTTTAAACCACCAAGTTTTGGGGTTATTTTTTAATGCAGTATGAAATAATTAATATATTGGGCATTAGGGTAGCTTCCAGTATGGGGCTATTTCAATATCTCTGCTAAGCACATCCTAATGTATATCTTATGGTGAATGTATGTGCATTTCTATATAAACCTAGTAGTGAAAATAGTGAGTCATAGGATATACATATGTATACATATGTTCAGCTTTAGTAGATGCTGCAAGAGTGTTTTCCACAGTGCTTATATTAATTTACACTCAAACTAGCAGTGTATAAAATTTCCTGGTGCTCATATTCTTATCAACACTTAACATTTGCTGCCTTTTTCATTTTAGCCAATTTGATAAGTTGTAGTAGAATTTCACTGTGGTTTTAATTTACATTTTTCCTCATGTCTAAAGAGGTTTTCACCTTTTCAAAAGTTTAATACCCATTTAGAGTTTCCACTTATAAAACACCTGTTCAAGTATTTTACACATTTAAAAAATTGAGTTGTCTTTCTGATTTATCTTTTTTATAATTCTGTGGTTCTTTTTATATTTCATATTTACATCCTTTGGCAGACATATAATATTTCTTCTCTCAATCTCTGGGTTTCCTTTTCACTCTCTCAATGACTTTTGATAAACAGAAGTTTTCAATTTCAGTGGAGTCCAATTTATTGTTAATTTTTCATATAGTTAATGATTTTTTTCATATAGTTAATGTTATTTTTTATGTAAGAAATTTTTGCCTACTCTAAGTCATGAAAATATTTTCCTGTGTTATCAAGAAGCTTTATTTAATTCAGTCTATGATCCATATGGAATTTAAAAATTTCATGTATGATGTGAGGTAGAGGCTAAGATTTATTTACCTTTGCTCCAGCACAATTACTGAAAAAAAAAATCATCCTTTCCCCAAGGGCATTAGAATAGCGCCTTTATCATAAATCAAGAGACCATAAATTTGGTAATCTGTTCATGAAGTTAATAAGCCCATTTGTCTATCTTTGCACCAATACCATGTTTTAGTTTTTACAGATTTGTGGTCAGTCTTGATATCTGGTTATTTGGTAGATAGGTAAGCCTTCCAATTTTTCTTACTTTAATATTGTCTTTGCCTTTTTTTTTTTTTTTGCTAAGTGGAGTTGTGTTTCAAAGACTTCTTTTTTTTTGATATCATTAATCTACAATTACATGAGCAACATTATGATTACTAGACTCCCCCCATCATCAAGTCCCCACCACATACCCCATTACAGTCACTGTCCATCAGCATAGTAAGATGCTACAGAATCACTACTTGTCTTCTCTGTGTTGTACAATCCTCCTTGTGCCCACCCCCCCTACATTATGTCTGCTAATCATAACGCCCCTTTTTCCCCCTTACCCCTCCCTTCCCACCCATCCTCCCCAGTCCCTTTCCCTTTGGTAACTGTTAGTCGTCTTTGCCTTTTTGACTCTTTGATTTCCATATAAATGTTAGAATCAGCCTGCCAATTTCCACTGAAACATCTACTGGAATTTTTATTGGGATTGCATTAAATTTATTGATAAATTAGTAGAAAATGGACACATTATTGAAACTTAAATCCATTAACATGTTTTTTCCCTTCATTTACTTAGGCTTTCTATAATTTTTTTCAGTGATATTTCCCAGTTTTGCGTGTAGAATCTTGAATATTTTTCATTAGATTTATTCCCAGGTATTTGAAAATTTTTGATGCTATTATAAATGACAATCTTAAAATTTCCAATTCAAAATTGTTAATGCTTGCATATAAAAATACAATTTTTGGTTTTTTAATATTTACCCTTATATCTGGTGAACTTGATACTCTTGTTAATTCTGTACATTCTTTTTTTATTTTCTTCATGCACAATTATATAGTTTCTGAATAATGAACAGTTTTATTTTTTTCTTTTCATCCTTATACCTTTTATTTCTTTTCAGTTCTCTAGTATAAGGTTAAATAGAAGTGATAATAGTGACATTCTTGTTTTGGTCTTAACATGAGAAGGAAATCTTACAGGAGTTCACTAGTAATTAGAATACATGATGTGGAGTGGCCTTGCACAAGTGTCAAGCCCAGGTTGGGAGTGAGGAGGACATCTTAGGAGAGTGACCTGGCCTGAAGTATAGGCACCTGAATAGGGTGAGAAGGGCAATCCCATGGAAGCGAGGTACCACATAGGGTGTCAGAGCCCGGGAAGACTGAGGAGGGAGGCATCTACATGTTAGGCAGCTTAGCATGGTTGTTGGTGCCCTAATAGTGTGAGGAAAATATCCACACATGGTACCAGGTTGTAGACCCCAAGAAGAATAAAGAGAGCTTTCACATAAGGGTAACAGAGCCCAGGTGGAGTTAGAAGAACATTTATAGAAGATTTGTGGAGAAGGAATGTGTGGGTGACAGGACATTGGTAACATACAAAGGGACAGATAGTCAGGAAATATACTGGGGAAAATGGCAACCAAGTTTCTCACTGTTGGAGAGAGAAGTTATAAATATAGAAAGAGGTACAACTAGAATGAATGCTGGATCATTGGGTTAGAATTGGAGGCATTAGTGTAAATTTGAACTTCTCAATATACACAGAATATAAAAGTGTGTGTGTGTGTGTGTATACATGCATGTATTTCTTAGCTCTGTTCACTGAGAAAGTCTAGGAGGAGCCATATTCCAACAGCAGTGAGCGTATTTACCATCTGGATCTTGGCTTCTAAATGCCTTTATTTGCTAAAAGGAACTGGAGACCCTTGGAGAAATGGTTGATTACAGGCTTGAGGCAGGAAAAGTACAAGATAAGCCTGGAATATCTTGTTGTGCCAAGTGCTCAAAGAATTATATCCATTCTGTCAAAATGATATATAAACTAGCTTGAAGGGGCTCCCACTGGCCAAATCTGGGACAATTTGAACATCAAAATAAATGAAAGTTCTAACACATTGAATGAAATAGAAATTCATGAATCCTTATTAATTAATTAAAAATTCATGGGGAATGGGATATTTACATAATTTCAAATTATCTTGCCAAGGGAAGAAGAGTAACTTTACAGTCGAGAAGCTGGTAGATACCACCTTAAACAAATAATCAAGGTTAAAAATCACTTGTGAATAGACATAACAGCTAAATGTAATGTGGGATCCTGGATTAATTCCTGGAATTACTGGGACAGTTGGTGATATCTGAATAAGGTGTAGATTATTTAGTAGTAATGTCTCAAAGTTAATATCATGATTTTGGTGGTTATACTGTGGTTAGTAGGAGAATGCCATTTTGACACATGGAGATGCCTATATATCCAAGTGGAGATCTCAAGTAGTCTGATATTTAGAGCTCTGGACTGAAGATATAAACATGAATGTCATCAACATATGGATGAATTTCACCAAGAGAGTGAATGAAGTGAGAAATTTCATTTAACACCCCAAAAGAAAGAAAGGAAAAATTTCTTGCACACTCAAATTTGTGTTGAGTGAATGAATGAATGGGAAGATGAATTATGAATGGACAGCCAAGTACCCAATGAATCACCATCAAGATTGTGTATTTGGACCATAGAGTAGGGTAGGAAAATAGTGTCCCATTACAGAATAATCTGCAAATACTTGAAAGTAAATAGCTTTGAAATTTAAAAAGAGTAAAAAAAGAAGTTGAGCATGTTGTAACTGAAAATTTTGGTTTGTATATCTCAGGAGCTGAGACTCCTCTGAGAGAGCTACCTAAAGACAAGTCAGATAAGGAGTTATGGACTCTTGGACAAGAACCCAGAGGCAGCTTAAAGCTCAAATACCTACCCCCCCTCCCAACCCTTGGATCCGGAGACACTGGGCTAATGGCCCTGATAATAACAAATGGTTCTGTGCAGCCACAGCTGCTTCTTAACACTGGCTGGGGGCAAACTTGATTAAGAAGCATGATGGTAGGTAAGCATCAAATTTCTTATTTGAGCAGAAAGCTGATACCTAAGGAATGCAACCTGGCAGCAGCCCAGAAAGAAGACTTGACAATAGTGCAGGCTGTAGAGAAATGGCTTTCCTGTCTCAAGGCTTTTACTTCGAGGAAGGATCACTGGGACTTGATAAAGAACTCCAACCACTTCACCTGATGGAGACCTGACAGTTTGGACAGGAAGGTTGGAGGAATCTAGCAGGAAATAGGCCTTGGGGTCAGAACCCAGGCTGTGGTCAACAGGGCCTCTTCCAGATTCAGTCTTTCACTGACAACTGATGGTAAAAGATTGCCCTCCTCAGTCCTTAAGACCAAACATTTACTTCTATGAAATGACTGACACATCTCCAAAGGTAAATTTCCAGTTCTATTAGTCTATATATTTTTTTGCTTGCAAATATTAGATTTGCAACTCAAATCACCTTAAGATTAAGAAAAAGTGTGTGTGTGTGGGGGGGGGTTTATATTTACATACCTGCATCAGGCCCAGCTGGCTCCAGAGGCAAAAATTACATCAGGAATCTCTCTCTCCAACTGCTGACTGTTTTCTTGTGCATTAGTTCGGATGACCTCTCTCCATGTGGAGGCAAGAGAGTCCCCAGCATCTCCAGGCTTCATCCCACCAATTTAGCAGCCTCAGAGGATAGAAAGCATCTCATTCCTAATAGTTCTGGTGAAACTCTAAGAATAGAGTCTCACTGGACTGGTTTGGGTCACCAGTCCATCCCTGAGCAATTGTGACAGAACGGTAGCTGGTCAGGGCCATGTCTGAAACCTACCATTGGAATGTAGAGAGGGGTTAGCCCCATATAAACCACATGGATTGGGAGTGTGGGAGAAGAGGTTCCCCAAAGGCAAACGAGGGTATTCATAACACAAGGAGGCTGGCTGCTTGGCCAGCAGCAACTGCAGTGCTCAACAAAAAGAACCGGAGGGATCTAGCCATCTCCCAGAGTTTTCTTTTCTCTCTTAACATTTTCTAATAGTTGAAAATGTTAAAGATGCCGCCTTGAGCCCACCTGGAGAAATGATTCCATGGGTCTGAGGTAGAGCCCAGAAATTGTATTTTTATAAAGGTCCCCCAGGTGGTTTTGCTGAGCAGAGTAGTTTAGGAACCACTAATTAATCTAGTGGACAATCTTCTTAACTTCAAAAGTGAGTATATATGGGGCTCTAGCTTATAAAATTAGAGTCACCTTTTTACTCAAAGGAGGTCAAAATAAAGGATTGTCTGTATATTTTGAGATTAGTATACATTAATTAACTTATTTCAAAGCCCATGCCCACCTCTCCCTAATCCTGGTCGATAAACAGAAGTGGCTCCTATCTGACTAAGATGTTGGGCCAGTAAGTGGGCCCACCAGGGATCTCAACACAAGTAGTTCTCATTAACCCTCATGCTCAGAAGGCAGGAATCTGTGACTCTGAGCAGGGAGTTGCTGAGTCCTGGCTGTGCCTTGGGAAAGGTGCTTATCATCATAGGAAAGGCCATGAGCAGGAGAGGACACAATACCAGGTGGAGGAACTGGACCTCTGTTAAAAATTGTTCTTAATTCCCTGCCAGTGCGTGTTCATGCGTGAGAATTGAGGACAGGCTGGAGATGGGATTGGCTGTAATGGTGGGAGGTGGAGGGAAATGGACAGGGTTAGCCAAGTCGTCCAGTCCCATCCCCTGTAACTGATCATAGGACATGAATCAATTTACTACTATTTATTATTTTTTTTCATATTTTCAACATCTCTGTTGTACATCTTTGAAGACTGGGTCCCTACCTCACACTATTTTGTGTTCCCAGCACCTAGCTTGGTACCTTGTAGGCTACAGTGTCTCAAATAGTATTTGCTGATATGGCTTTTCTAATTTTGCAGAACTTTATCTCAAAGCCCTTAAAAAGTAGACCTGACTCTACGTGGAGTCTCTGGAGCATTACAGAGACAGAAGGGTGTGGGATGAATAGTAAGCACTGAAAAGCACAATCAGAACATGGGCCCACATGGTGCCTGGCACATACCAGGTATACAGAAGTTCGCAAAATCAGTGAGGCGTGCAGTGGACCAGAGAAGGGGACCAGTACCTGATATACTGTCAGGTCTCTGTAACCTCAGGAATCAAGTCAAACAATCCCCCAGGAACAGCTTGAGTAGCAATAGCTGCCAGCACTGTAGCCAAGAAGAAAGGACAGCTATAGATCTGAGTCTCAAAAAACAAATGAAAAGAAATGATAGTACCACCCTAGCTCTTCAGTGAGTAATATTCTAATGAGAAAAAAATGCTAATGGTACAGGTCAAGCAAACCTTTCCTGCTCTGTAAAAATAATGATGACAATATAACTTGTAATAACTACATTTTCTGAACACCAAGCACCATGCACATGCAATTGACAAGCATGTGAAACATAATGAGATTCAATAAAATCTTATAGCAGCCCTACGGTGGTCCACTTTTATAGACCTCAGAAGAATTTAAAAACTTACCCTAAGTCCCCCAGCTCATAAGTGGGGGATGGGGTAGATTTGAATTCACCCAGACCTGCATGACTCTGGAACCTACATAGGAACCTCCACACTCTGTCTTTTTCAAGGTGACAAACATTTTCTGTACTATTGTGAATGAGTCAAATCTCTTCCTTCCTCCCCCTCTCTGTTGACGAAAGGACCAGGGCCAGTGTTCCCTTTTTCCAATCCCAAAGGAGGACTGAACCCCAGGGCTCAGACCCCCCTCAGGAGGCAGCTCCAGGAATTAGGGTTCCTGAGTAATTCCTGCAAGTCAAGATAAGGAAGGCCGTCACAGTCATGGCTAGAGTCTAAGGACTAAGTACCTTACAAGAATTGTTGGGGCAGATGAAAGTGGGCATTAGGGCAGAGAGGCGAGGGCTGTGTGCGGATCCAGGAAAGACCTGAGCTAGAGTTCTCAAAGGCCTTTCTCTTTCCCCAAAACTCTCTAAAAGCAATGTTTTCAGACCTCACTGGGGCTAAGCCAGGACAGAGGGAATCCCCTTTCCCAGGGTGCAGGGGTGGGAAGGCAGAATTCACAGAGGGTCTATGTTTGCAGAGTGGAATTGAGACATACAGCACAGAGACAGGGAAAGGGACATGAAACTAGATGAAGACCCAGTCACAGCCGCAGCTTCCCTGCAGCCACCTGCCTGGTTGAGATGGAAACGCTGATTCCAGCTCCAACCCCCAGACAGACTAAGAATATCCCAGAAAAGCAACAGCCACCACCCCCGCCCTTCTTGATCTGCTCCTACATCTGGAGCGCTATGCTGGGCGCCAACAGGGGCAGGGAGGAGATGGAGTTGGGGGGGTCACATGGGAGGTGGGCAAAAGAGAAGAGTCAGAAAAAGGGCTTGATGGAAACAGGAAGTGAACTGAGAAATAAAGCTGCTGGAGGGTTCTGGAAGGAATGGGCAGAGACATGTTCTCAGGGGACAGCAAAGGGTGGTGAAGGCAGGAGCCAGGGAGTTGGGGAGAGAAGATTCAGGGATGAGGATGAGGGGGGACAGGCATTGGTAACCTCCAAGAGGGACTGAGGTTTTATTAAGGAAGAAGCAGAGCTTATGTCAGTCCCCAGCTCACTCTTGTCCTTTCCTGACTCTTAATTCTGGGCCCTCCAACATCTCAGCATCAGTCCTTTCTCTCCTCACTGTGGGGTGCCTCTTCCTCAGCTGTGCTTATTAACCCTATTCTCTGTTCTAAAAAACCTATATCTGGGCTCCTCAGTTAAGGCTTTCCAGCAAGGGGCCTGCTGGAATGGGAAAGAGATGGGAATGCAGGGCCTCCCTCATGGCAGCTAGCAGCACCTCCTTGGTCAGATTCATCTCTTCTCTCTGCTCATTCCCTTTCCCCATTCTCCACTGTCACCTGAGGGGCTCTGCTCCCTCCACTGCCTTTCAGGGACTTACTCCTCCCCACTCTAGCTCCTATGGGATAAGGTCCTCAGGAGAGGGAGGCTGGTGCATATCCTCCCCCTTTGTATATCTCAGGGGCTGAGACCCTGGGGTGGGGCTACTGGATCAGTAAAGAAGTGGGGGTGGGGGTGGGCAGCAGGATCCAGGCATTCAGATGCCCAGGCTGAATCTCCACCCTGGCTATTGAAGAACCTTATTGTCATCAGCCTCTCTGGAGGGGCCCTTTGGAGATACGGGATACAATGATCTTGAGTTGTGGGACCTCCAGCCTTGATGTTTACTGGGGAGACCCTGGACCTCGGCCATATCTTGGCATCCTGTCCTTGGTCTCACTACCTTTCAGGGGGCTCCTTTAAAGCTTGGAAGGACCTAGGGAGATTTACATTACTAAGAGTATGAGCATCCCCACCCTCCACCCCAACACACAGTTTGTCTCCTGAGCTGAACTGCAGAAGCTCAGGCCTCACTCTGATGCTGTGCACACAAAGACTGAGCCCGTTAGGCAGAAACAGATTAGGGAGAACCAGACAGGCTGGAGCTAGAGTGAAACAGATTCAGAGGACAGATTTTATTTAGGATCAGAATTATAGAACTGGAAGAGGCTTTAGGAATCATATTTAAGTCCAATCCCCAAGATGTTATCTTATTCCTTTAATATTTATTTTTGTCTGACAATAAAAGTAAAATATACAGAATCTCTGCATTTTAACATGAAAAAAGGGAGGCCCAGAGAGCTTAAATGGTTTCCCCAAGTCATACAGTTTATAAGCAGTGGACTAGAACTCCTGCTGCTGCCTCCTGCCTCCTAGACTGTGGCCTCCCCAAGAAGGAGATAAAAACAACCAAAGGGCAAAAGAGTCTGAGCAGCATCATTTGAAGATGTTTCTTTGAAGATGGGGCTTCATTTTCCCAGGGTGGTCAGTGAAGGCTCATCTCTAAGGTGAAATTTGTGGTCTTCATCAACAAGGCCATCTTTCTACACAGGCTGACACCCTAGTCTAGGCCCTCCAGGTCTTGGTCTAAGTCTGCAGTTCTTGCATTAAGCAGCAGCCTTCAGGAATAACCACTGATGGACAGAGACAAGGGGCTTGGCCTCCAGGGGTTTCTCATCTCCTGGAGTCTCATACAGCCATCACTGTCCAAGAGGAACATGTGCATCCATGGGAAATGGACAGATGAGAAGCAACATACAGATAAACAAATCAGTCACAGACTATAGACACTAAACATAACCCAACCAGAAAAGTACATTTGCAGATGGGAGGAGGAAGTCATGGCCCTTCCATAACACCCACCTTCTTCATGAACTCTTTCTGGTTTCATTATGCTTATCCCCTATGCTTGGCCTCCACCGTGTAGAAACATAACCTCCCTCTCTCTTCCCTTACTGCCTCCAGCTTTTTTGTAACAGAAATGTGGCCATTCTTTATGGATCTGTTTGATTATTTTGTCTGCTTGTCCTTTAAAATTCCATTCATATCCATCTTGCACATCTTGGACTGGGGACTCGGAGCCCACCCCTTAGCCAAGTTGTTATGTACCAGCAGCTGTTGAGGGGAAGAGGTTAGAAAGACTAATGTTAGCAGGAGCAGTAGTCCCTTCTCATCAGTCCAAAAAGGCTCGGAGGAGGTGGAATTTCGAGAGGTTGACAGAAGAAGGCAAGGTAGCGGTCTGAAGGAGGGCAGTTGCCCAGAGGTGGGGGCTCAGAGAGTCAAGAGGGACAACCAGATTGGGAGGGTGGAGAGTGTGTGAGCCAGAGAGGGTTTGAGGCAGGTAAAGGTGAAGAATGAGAATGGGGAGTGAGTCCTGTTTGGGAGACCAAAGCAGAGGAGGAAATTCTTGATTCTGACTCAGAGGACAACAGGATGTCACAGCTAGGCTTGAAGCAGGGATACCATGGTGGTGACCTCTCTGGGGTGCTGCACAGATTTTAGCCTAAATGATACCAGCAATAGGCCTTGTGTCAATGAGAGAGCAGGAGCAGAGCTGAGAGGACCCACATGCCATTCAGCTCCACGTGCCTGCTGTTTCTGCCAGCGCAGCTCCGTCTCTATGGGGCCTATCCTTAACTACAGGTGAACCAACTGTTTCTTGGGTGTCAGGTAAAGGCTGACTCAGAAGGCTTTGTAGGAGAAGCGGGACCAATTACAGTACATGAAAAGAGAGGACATTTTTCTGCAACTATGGGGAGAATGAGAGGTTGGGCAAGTCAGCTTGGGCTGTGAGAGCAAAAAGATCATATCTATGGGAGCAGGAGGGACCCTGCTGAGAAAGTGTACATTGGGTGCTGAGTCAGGGAGGGGTTCCACATCTGCGTGTATACAGTGGTCAAGAGATAGGGAATTAAGACAGCTAGGCCACAGGCATCCAAGAGTGTGTGAGTGAGCAGGAGCTGTGGGACAGCTGAGAAAAGCTGGTGCCTCTGGTGGCAAGAGCTGCAGCCCAAGGGGATTCTGGAACAGCCTATCTGGAATGAACAACATACACATACACACACCAACCCTGATAGCAGTGGATCCTTGGAGCTCTGTTGGTGGTCAGTGAGGAGCATGGAAGTGACACCAGGGACAATTCTGAGGATTTTGCTGAATCTATAGACAAGGGCTTCTTTCCCCATCCTACACACCTCTAAGACCCACCTCTAAGAAGCTGAAGTCTCCTGTGTTGGGGAGCCATAGAGAACAGGCTGGGAAAAGGGTGGAAACAGTCCTCGTAAGGCAGATAGAACAAACGCAGAACCACCTGGGCTCAGGTCCAGCAGGTAAGGCCCAGACTGTTCCAAATCCAGGACAAAGGCCTTGTAGGTACTGAGGAGGGAGCAGACAGACCCCAGAGAAATGGGCAGGATCCAGCCTAATAACTTGCAGCTGGGAGTGGAGACAGCTGGGACTTGAATGGTAGGAAGCATTTAACCATGAACACCCACCTTCACCTGGACCCAGGGCTGGGCTGGAGGTTGGGCCACCCCTCTTAGGCCTCCCTCCACACAGAAGTCCTTGTTTGCTGTCTGAGCCCAAGGAGGCCAGCTGACCCAATTTCCAGAATTACCCTGGGACCAACCATCCATCACCCACCCAAATGTGGGATCAGGGTGTGTTGGTGGGGAGGAGGGGTACGGGAGGAGCTGACCAGAGATCAGAGCTCAGGACCACTCCCCACAGACTCAGCTGCAGAATATCAGGCCAGCAAATGGTGGCCTCAGGAACATACCTGAGGGTCTTGCTGCCAGCAGAGCAAGTGCCCCCAAGCAGGTGGGCTGTGACCTGCAGGAAGGCTGGACCGTGTCAGCAGCCCATCACAGGCAGAGCAAGAATGCACCTGTGGCAGCCCTCTGTTATGGTCTTGTGAGGGGAAGGGAAGGGAGAAGGGAAGTGCTGAGAAGGAATCGACCCGACTGCTAGATTGGAGAGGCCAGTGTAACGCGACCCAGCTGGGGCCAGAGCGCCCTAATGAGGGCACTCACTGCCCACGCTGTGCCCACGCTCACCCCCAACACAAAGTGGGGAGAAGCTGTTCCCATGGTTCTTCTGCTACCGTGATCCAGTGTATCAAAACAAGCTGACCCAGGGTCCTAGAACCTGGAGGGGGGGGTGAAAGCAGCCACCACCCACTCAGGTCTGTCCCTGAGAGTGCCCCTCGAAGGCATGCCACCTTCACCCACTTTTTCCTTTCTGGTGAAGGGAAAGGACCAGAGACAGACGGTGGGGGATGGGGCGGGACTTGAGATCATCACTAGAGATTCTATTGGTCAGAGGTGCTGCCGGTCAGAAGGGCAGCTCGGGCGAGGATTGGCTGCGTGAGGCGGGGCGCGGCGCGGCTAAAGAAGGGGCCCAAGGGGTGGGGCTGACGCTGCAGCTGGCGCAGCTCAGACTCAGGGTAGTCGCGGCGGAGCAGCCAAGCAACCACCTTCCCCCTCCGGTTCCCGCGCCCGGGCCGGGGCAAGGCCCCCCCCCCACCGCCGGGTCCCCGGGGGCTGCAGCAGCGGCGGCGGCGGCAGCGGCGCCGCTCGCGGTTCCCGCCGGGGCCCGGGCGCCGGCCTCGCTCTGCAGGATGGGCACGGTGCTCTCTCTTTCCCCCGCCTCCTCGGCCAAAGGCCGGAGGCCCGGCGGGCTGCCCGAGGAGAAGAAGAAGGCGCCGCCCGCCGGGGACGAGGCGCTGGGGGGCTACGGGGCGCCGCCAGGAGGCAAGGGCGGCAAAGGCGAGAGCCGGCTCAAGCGGCCGTCCGTGCTCATCTCGGCTCTCACCTGGAAGCGCCTGGTGGCCGCGTCTGCCAAGAAGAAGAAAGGCAGCAAGAAGGTGACGCCCAAGCCGGCGTCTACGGGCCCCGACCCCTTGGTCCAGCAACGCAACCGAGAAAACCTTCTCCGCAAGAGCCGGGATCCCCCCGACGGCGCCAAACCCCTGGCTGTGCCGGTGCCCACCGTGCCGGCGGCTGCCGTCACCTGCGAGCCGCCGTCGGGGGGCAGCGTTGCAGCCCCGCCACCCAGCTCTGGAGGGGGAAAGCCGCCACCGCCGCCGCCCCCAGTCCCGCAGACGGTGCCGCCAGTGCCTGGCGGCTCGCCGAGGCGGGTTATCGTGCAGGCGTCCACCGGCGAGCTGCTGCGCTGCCTGGGCGACTTCGTGTGCCGACGCTGCTACCGCCTCAAGGAGCTGAGCCCTGGCGAGCTAGTGGGCTGGTTCCGAGGAGTGGACCGCTCACTGCTGCTGCAGGGCTGGCAAGACCAAGCCTTCATTACACCCGCCAACCTGGTGTTCGTGTACCTGCTGTGCCGCGAGTCGCTGCGCGGGGATGAGCTGGCGTCGGCTGCAGAGCTGCAGGCCGCCTTCCTCACCTGCCTCTACCTCGCCTACTCCTACATGGGCAACGAGATCTCCTACCCGCTCAAGCCCTTCCTAGTGGAGCCCGACAAGGAGCGCTTCTGGCAACGCTGCCTGCGCCTCATCCAGCGGCTCAGCCCTCAGATGCTGCGGCTCAACGCCGACCCCCACTTCTTCACGCAGGTCTTTCAAGACCTCAAGAACGAGGGCGAGGCCGCAGCCGGCGCCGGAGGTCCACCCAGCGGGGGCACTCCCGCGGCCGCCGCCTCCTCCTCGGCAGCCAGGGACAGCTGCGCAACCGGAACCAAGCACTGGACTATGAATCTGGACCGTTAGGGATACCCAAGGGTCGCGTCCGCTCCCCGTCCCAGCCCTGACACACACTCGGAGTCCCCGGGATCATCAAGCTGCCGCCACTGTTACCGCCGCTCCGCGCCGTGGCCGGAGGAGGAGTCGCCCCTGCCCCGCAGGGGAAGGTGGAGGCCAGGACGCCAGAGGCCGCGGCGTCCGGATTTGCTGGGTGTAGGGTGGGGTTGGGGGTAAGTGCGGGAGGGGGACCCCCAACCTCACCCTTTCTGTGTGTGCCCTCATCTCTGCCCGGGTCCCCCATTACCTTCTGGGTGTGTCTGTAAGTCCATCTCCCTCGGTTTTGACCATTCATCACCTCCTTCCTCTATCTTCATCTTCCTGTCTGCCTAACCATCTTTCTCTCTGCCCTTCCATTCTCCGTTCTTAGGTGTGTATTTACGTCTCCATCTTTGCCCCTACCTTACTATCCTTCACACCCCGTTTCTCTTTCTAAACCTGTGTCCCCATCTTCCCTTCTCTTCTCTTTCTCCTCGCTCCTGGCATGTGTCATCATTTTCCCTCCTGTCTGCCTTACCCACTCTGCCTATTGTCAGCTTGCATTCTTTCCCCTACTGAACCCCCATGCACCTTCCCCACACCACGGGGAGCATTAGTTCTTGATTTGAATCGACTGAGGTGCGGCGAGAAACTGCAGCCCCGGGAGCCCAGACCCCGCCGGGATGGTCCTCTGCCCCACCCCCACCTCCTCTCCTTACCTTTTACAACGTGTTGCATGCCGGGAGTTGTGGGGGGAGGGGTTGCCGGCTTCAGTAAGCTGAGGTTCTGGAGCAAAATCAACCTAGGAGGCCACCCCGGCGGCGGCGCCTCAGCGGAAGGGTGGGAGGAGACAGAAAATTCTTCTTACCCTTGGGGAGGGGCACCTCCTCTTTCTTATCCTTAGGTGTTTTTGTTCCCCCTTTTCCCCTTTTAATTTATTTGGTTGTTTCAGGAGGGAGGGGGGAGGGAGAACGGGAGCTGTCTGAGGTGCTGATCCGAGGCCGGACCGAAGTCCTCCCGGGAGGGTACCAGGGAATGGGTTGGGCCTGGTGCCGTATCCAAGGTGCCAATGATGCGGGCCGACGGCGCGGGCCGCACTGTTTGTCTGTCCGTCTGTCCCGGAGCGAACTATAAAGCGCTGGAAGCGCCTGCAGATGGTTTTGCGCCGGCCTTTCTTTGGGTCCATGGAGGGAGGGAGCGGGAGTGGGACTGCCTTAGGCAGGGCAGGAGGGCCCCAGTTGGGCCTAGTGGGGAAGGTCGAGTCTCTGAGAACTGCTGCTCTTTCCGTGCGCCCACTCCCGCCGCGCTGGCTTCCATTTTACAGAGAGTAAAGTGAGGTAGCCAAAGATTGAGACCTGGTGAGAAAGCTGAATCCCCACCCCCCACCCCCACCTCCATCTTGTCTGACCTAGCTCCTCATTAATGCCCAGGCCATTTAGAGATTTAACGATAAGGACAACAAAAGTTCCTCTATCAAGGCAGAACTACCTAGTTATTATTGTTGCTTTTCTTTACCTCTTCCATCTCTTCCTACCATATATCCTATCAAGAGTCCAGACAGGCCTAACTCAGTCTGTGTTCACCACTCTCAGGTGGGACCTGACTGCCTCACATGCTTCCCACACCCATTGGGCTGTTTCACACGCCCACACAGGGCAGCCTCCGGAGGTCCGTGCCTGCTTGAGATTCAGACTGGCCCTTTATCTCTAAGGAAGCTAAGGGCACAGACAGCCTGGGAGATGGGAGCCATTCTTCGGGGTTGAAAGAAGAGAAACTGTTTAATTTGAGACCCCTATTTGGTCCCTCTCCATTCTTAGCAACATGGCTAAGTGCCCCATTCACTGTTTCATTGGCCCAACGAGGCTTGGCTTCAATAGAGCACTAGTGTCTCTGACCCTAGTGGCTGCCCAGAACTCAAGGATCCGGAGAGAGAACCCCGCGCGAGTCCTACAAAGACGAAACTCGGGCTCGCTGTCCGTGGTGCTGACGGGTGCGCTTAGGCAGGGTGGTGTGGTGAGGCAGGAGGCGTTGCGACTCGGCCTCAACTAGGTTTTCCGGATAATTTGAGAGTAGGGTGTGATCTATTCTGGTGGCGAGTTACAGGACTCTGGCCTGAGAACCCAGGAATGCCGGCTTTCACTTGCCCTTCTAGGAGGACAGACCTTGACTCTCACCCAGCCTCAGCCCAGCGCCCTTCCACGCGGCCTTGGAGCCGGAAACCCCCTGTCCAGATTTGTGAATCGAGTTCCCGAGGGGTAGGGAGGGGGTGAAGAGCTAGCGGAAGGGAAGGCGGGAGCAGCCGCCCATTGGCTGAAATTTGGCGCAGTCAGCGCGGTGCCGTCATCTCTCCTGGTTTGGGAGGAGGGAGGGAGGATCACTTGAGTCACCCGGCGGCTGTCGCCATAGTAACCAGACTGAGAGGGCGGGGCCGTTCTCTACTCTTCCACCTCTTGCGGGGGAAAGAATCCTGGTCCGCCTGATTAGGAACTAGTTAGCGAGACTACTTGATTGGAATTCCTGCATTAGGAAAACCAAAACGGGGTGGGAAAGAGACCAGTGAGCCTACAGAGACACTTCCCCCAGACATCCCGCCCTTAGGGGACCTCTAGAGGCTGCGCCTGAACCCCTGAATAGCTTCCTGCCTTTACAAGACACACACACGCGGGCGCGCGCACCTCTAGGAACCTGGGGTGACCTTAAATAAGGGAAAAAAGCCTCTGTGCGTGGTGTCAAGTTAAATCTCACTTTCCTTGCCATGCCCCAAGGTATGAGATACTGCCGTAATCGGATTAGGGGGTGAGGGACTGGAGGAGGATCAGCATGAACACATGGAAGAATTAGCCTCCTGGGTCAAACTTGGTCAGACTACTATTTTCTCCGGGAGGGGGCAGTGGTACGGAGAAGGGCTCATTGTAGTCTTCTGAGAAGGCAAGGTAAGAAGGGAGTGAGTGCAGAAGCAGAATGAAGCATCTTTTATTGCCTAGAAGTGAACCTTGGGAAAGTGAGTCCAGGCTGAGGAGGAAGGTGGTGAAGAGGGCCCCGAGTTCTAGAGATACCCCGATGCGGGTGAGAGAGAGGCTGAAGTAAGAATGGAGATGGAGGATAGGAGACAGAAACCTAGCTGGAGCCATGACTCAGCACTTTCCCTTTGCTGGGGCTGGAGTGACTCTCCCAGCATAGGGGCAGGGGAGAGGGGAGGAGAGCAGGAAAGCAAATGGGCAGATAAACAGTGATTAACCATTTGAATGATGCGTGCTGATCCATGCATTGATAGACAACCAAAGACACACATTTTAACCCAGAAGTAGGTACGTATGCATTTATACTAATGCAGGTTTGTGGGATAACATAGACACATTTCCACCCCCCACTTCCCTGCCTCCTTTCCTGGGGCAGAGGACTCTCTGTCCTGAGAGCTATGTTTGCCTGTCCCTGGAATACCTTGGTACTTAATAGAAATGGAGAAATGGAAGAAATCCTCAGGCTTGTGGAGGGGGGGTTGTCATGGTAACTGCTTTGCCTGCCAGGCAGAGTGCCCAGCAACCAGAGCATCTGGCAGTATCCAAGGGGACATCCTGTGGCCTCTGCCCGCTGGGACTCTGCCTTAGGGATCCAGATGGGCATCTCTGGAAGATTTCTACAACAAAGACTGCCAAAACAGCCCCTCCAACCACCCACCATGACCAGGGACAGCTGGCAACCAGGTATGAGGGCCTGACCTTCTTCATGTGCCCCACTTTAAGTGGTACTTCTGACCACTTTATACATGATAAACAATATTCGCTGTGAGTGGCCTCAAGACAAAAAGGGTTAATCACCTTTATTAACACCATTACCTTCCCTCTCTGCACCTTGCCAGACACCCTACAAGGAGGTCATCTATACCCACACAGATTCACTGTGTATATATGAGTTAAAAAAATTGTTTTAGTTCAGTATGATGGGTACAGGATGATAAACTGCAGAGCGCAGTCTCAGGGTTCAAGTTCCTTTAACCTTAGTTTAATACATTGGTAAGTTTTTTAGAGGTGGTCTCTCCTTTGAACTTGAAGGCTGGCTGGCTGACTTTTCACTCCAGCACCACCCTCTTCCCCCTTTTTTTCCTCAGTATTCAGGTTTAACCTCTTATTTTCTAGCTTAAAACTCCCCCAATCCAGTTTGAGCTTTCATGTTTTGTTTTCGTTTTCCTGGATTCCTCCTACCATTTCTTTAGCAATTAGCTGCTCCCTAGCTCTCTTTCTACTAGGAAATATTGCCCACAGTAGTTATTACCCTCTTTTAAGATTTCTACCACCATTTCTTTACACCCCTTGGTCCTTGTCTCCTGTGATTGATATTTAGCTTCAAGCCCATTAATCATAAAATCTCTCTCAATGTGCATTTTTATATATGACAACCTAAAAGAAAGGAGGGGTGCTGATAAATAATATAAATAGGGAAAGAGGTATTTCTTTACATCCGTTCTACATTTTACTCCTTTTAAAAAATAATTTGTGTATTATCCCAGAAAAACACAGAATATCAAGAAAAGCCTAAGAAAGACAAATAATGATGGAAGGCTTGTCCTACTCTCTATTAAAATGTGTTATAGAGCTAAAGTGGCTAAAATATATAGCACTGATAAAGGAATAAACATGTCAATAGAAATAATAGATAATACAAGGCTAAAGCCCAGCACACATGGGAATTTAATGTATGATAAAGGGACCATTTCAAATCCATTGGGAAAATGGTTGGATTAGTAAGTAAGCATTTTGCTACAACTGAGCAGTTATTTATACAAAGGAAAAAGGTCAATCCATCCTTATTCTTTACCCCAAAATAAATCCAAATTGATTTTTAAAATTTGAATAATAACTACAAAAGCCTTATTAGAGGAGACAATTTGAAAATACCCATTAAAAATTTAAAGGCACATACTTTCTACTCAGGAATTCTAATTTCTAGTATTGACCTAAAGAAATACTTGAACATGTGCACAAAGAGATATAACAAAGATATTTTTATTGTATTATCATTTGGAAAGAGATAAATTGGAATCAACCTAAATATCCATCATTAAGTTAGGGGTTAAATAACCTTTGATACAGCCAAATTACTGAATACTGTAGTAATCAGTTAAGGATGAATTGGACTGTATGTACTGACATGAAAGATCTCCAAAACCTGTAGTATCATTGAAAGTTGAATTATACATACAGTACAATATCATTTATGCAAAAGCAAAAGAAATTAAACTAAACTGTAATTTGTGTGAATGAATAACAGAAGCTTGAGAAAGATACACATCAGTCTTGATAAGTGATTCTGGGAAGAAACTGAGATTGATGTCGTCTAGGGGACTTTTGACTTAACTGAGGAGTTTAAGTTTTATAATAAAAATGTATTAATATGTTGTTTGCATAATTAGAAAATAGTAATTAATACATAACAGTAGTCAAATATTAAATAAAATACTTGAAATATGGGTTATTTATTATTATTATTTTATTTTTATTATTGCATCTTGGATGGGTGAACATCTTTTTGGAGATACAGAGACTTAAAGGAAAAGATTGGTTTTCTAGCTCAATTTAAGCTTTTGAATGTTAGAGAAATAGAGAATAAAAAAGAACAACCACAAATAAGACTGAAAGACAAGTGACAAGCTGAGAGAACATATTTGCAACAATATATTGTTCTTAGAAAAATAGTTAAAACTCTGAAGAGGTAATTCACACAAAAATGAAAATAACCAATAAACACATAAAAAGATACTTTACTATTGGCCAAAAAAGTTCAAGTCAAAGTAATAATGGAAGATTGAATCTCATGTACTGACAAAGATTATAAAAATGGGAAATTCCAACCATGATAAAAACATGTGGAAATGTGTGCTTTTCCCTCACTTTTTGTAGACATGTGTGTTAGTTCAGTCTTTGTGGAGTGCTATTTGGCTATGGGTCAAAACATGAACGACAGCATGTTCTTTGACCCAGCTACCATGTTCCCAGAAATTTGCTCCAAGGAAGTAAGTGATAAAGACCTGACACAAGAACACTTATTATAATGTTGTTTATAATAATAAATAATTGGATACATCAGTAGGAGATGAAGTAAATTGTGATAAATCAATATTCATTGGGATATGATGGACCATTAAGAATGATGCATTTATCTATATTTATTGACATGAAAAATGACCATGGCAAAGTGAGAATAGCAGGTTAAGAACAGTATAACATGGTTCCATTTGTGTAAGAGGAAGAGAGATCTTTAAATAGCTGTCCTCTTCCTGTCATTCAGATCTTGACTTAATAACCACTTCCTGATGAATTCCTCTCAGCCTGCCCCACAGCCATTCTCAATCACATACTCCTGATTTATTTTCTTCATAGGATTTGTCCTGCCTGATTTTTTTGTTGTTGTTATTTATTTATTTTGTATCCTCTTAATGAAAGGTTTGTCTTGCTCACTGCTAGGTTCCCTGCACCTAGCATTGTGCTGGGCACACAGTAGGCAGTTAATACATATATATTCACTGTGTGTGTGTGTGTGTGTGTGTGTGTGTGTGTGTGTGTATGTGTCCAGGAAGCAGCAAAACTTTTAGGATGTTTACTAAAATATTAATGGTTTCTCTAAGAGGTTTTAAGTGATCAGTTTTACCCTCTCCTTAGTACTTTTCTGAGTTTTCTAGTTGATTATAATAAATTACATTATTAATACCTAAAAAAAAGAAAATCAAAATGAAAGAAAAAGAAGGAAGGAAAGAAGGGAGGAGGGAAGGAAGGAAGGGAGGAAGGAAGGAAAGATGGAAGGAGGAAGGGAGGGAGGAGGGAGGGAGGAGGGAGGAAGATGGAGACAGGGCACTGTCTGGAAAAAGAGAGACACATCTACACACACTTCCAAAGTCTCTTCACTCCCTTCCCCCTCCTCAAGCTATTTCCAAAACCCTAGGTCCCTTGCCAGACAAGGAAAGTTAAACACCAATCTAGCCCAGCAAGCATGTGTGTGTACACACACAGTACATGTATGGTGCATGTACACAGAGCATGGACACACATGTACATGCTCTAAGACCACTTGAAAAACACTTCTCTATCTTTTGCATAACTGTTATAGAAGACCCAATGTCCCTTAGTCAAATAATAAAGCTATGGGAAATTTTTATTTTTACATTAACTTATTCTTATCGTTTAAACAGTGAGAACTGGCACTGTGCCTGGCATGTAGTAGGGTCTCAGTAAATAGTGACAGTCTCCATGCTTGTCTTTGGTTGCTAATAAGTATACAACTAAATATAGATTTTTTTGGAAACAACTGTGGTGACTAACTCCTTCTAAATGTTTGATATTTCCCTTCTCTTTCTAAATGTTCTGTTTTTATACTGGTTTGGAGGTTAGGTTTTGTTTTGTTCTATTATGGTATTTTTATAGTGTCTTTATTTCATTCTTTAATCTATTTTGGATTTTATTTTTTTATGTGGCAAAAAGTAGAGATATATTTTTCTAAAATGAATAGCAAGTTGTACCAACCTATGAACAGTCTTCCTTTTTCCCCAGTGAATGCCATCTTTCTCTTTTATGAAATTCCCACATTATATATTGGTCTGGTTCAAGGCTTTACTCTGTTCCATTGGTCTACTTGACTATTGCAGGGCCAAACCACACCTTTAGTAATTGTTGTTTGCAGTATTCTCATTGTTCTTTTATTCAAGTTGTCTTGGTTATTCTTAAAATCCAGAAAGTCTTAGAACCAAGCCTGTCAGTCTCCATAAAACAAATTCCTTTGGGACTTAGATTGGGACTCTGTCAACTTTATAGATCAATTTGGATAGATTTGACATTTTGCAATATTTAGTCATTCCACCCAGGAGTACACTAAAGTGTCTTACTTATTCAGGTCTTCTTTTTTAGGTTCCTTGGTGAAGATTTATAGTTTTCTTAGTTTATATTCCCCATGTTTCTTATTAGGTTTATCTGGGACCATATTTTTATTGCTGTTGTAAATCTGTTATTCCCAATTATTTTCCTCATTTTTTCAAAGTTGTAGAACCATAAGTTTTTGTATGTTAATCTTATATCTTACTGGATATACTAATTTCATTAGTTCTAATTGTTTTATAGTTGAATCCATTAGATTTTCTGAGTAGGCAGTCATATTGTCTGCAAAGACATTTTAATATTGTCCTTTTCCTTTCCAATATTTCCATATACCATATATCCTTTCTTGTCTTATTGCACTGACTAGGACCTCCAGTAGAATGTTGGGGTAGCAATGATAGGGTTAGAAGGAGTGAAAAAGACATTCTTGCCTTGTCCCTGACTTATGGGAAGGCTTCTCATAGTTTACCAACTGCTTTTTTGTCTTTTAAAAATGAATAATCTATTTTGTGTATTGCTGTATAGTAGGTATCTCAAATCATTTTTTGGAAGTTGATAAAACTTTAATCAAAGTAATTGTTCTAATTGCCTGTTCTGCAGGGAACACCAGCTGAGCTATGTTGGCTTGCATGGTCGTAGGCATATGTGATTTGGGGATTGAGGATGGGGTGGCTGAGTGTCCCCTGGGACTCCTTTCTCCTCCCTGACATCTAAAGGCAGTATGATGTGATGTATATAACAAAAGACTAGGAGTCAGAGGTTTGAGACCCTACTCTACTATCGACTAGCTGTTAATCTAAGACAGTTATTCAAACTCTCTGAATTTCAGTTTTCTCACCTATCAAATGGAAAAAAGTATCTCAGATTTTCTGTGTCTATCAAATGGCTATGATAGGAAACAAGAATATTATTTTGTTGGAGTAACAACCATTGCTATGGTAGTCAGGACTATAATAAATATTGACATATTGACAAACGAACTAAGAAACTGAGACAGAGTCCAGAATGGGGCCCTGGGCTGCTCTGATATGCTGGCCCCCAAGGTAGGGGGAGTCCTGGAGGCCTGGGCCTCCTATGAGCTACCAGTGACCAGAGTGACATGTGTTTTCTCCTTGCTGCCAGGCCCCAGCCCCAATGGCCCCACGTGCCTCTCTCTGGAATGCCAGCCAGGGGATTTGCTTCAGCTGCTGGTGTGTAGATACTTATGCCAGCCTGGCCCAGCACAGCAACATTCCTGAGTCTAGGCCTTTGCGCCAGCAGGCCAGGTGCCTCTTTGGACTCTCCATTCCAGGGATCCCCAGCTACAGGCTGGGTAGGGCCAACAGGGAAGAACAGCTGACCCCTGCCTCCACAACTCACCTGCTTTCTGACCATCTGACCAGGGGCTGGGCAGCGGTGCCTCTTGGGGCCTCTTGAGATACTAGGCTTGAAGAACCTTCAAAGTGTGAAGATGTGGAATAGCATGTACACGTGTGTGTGCCAATACTGAACTAGCATCCATGCTACAACATGGAGTGGAAATACCATGAGACCTGTGGCAAATTTTGGCCCTGCTATTTCTTCACCATGGAAAATTGAGACTTTTCCCCCCTCATCTGTCATATAGGAATTAAAGAGACTGTTATTAAGTATCAGGTGAAATCATGCCTGTGGATGTGCTTTGTATGCTGTAAATCATATTATACATATAAGTTGGTCCTGAGTCTAGCCCTTAGGTACATAGTCAAAGATGTGGCCGATGCACGATGTGTGTGCAAGATGGACCCTAGAACTTGTCTCTCTGCCTCAGTGTATCAAAGGCAGAAAACCAGGGGAAAAGTCTAGGGGGATTAGAATAGGAAAGAGGTTATCATCAAAGCCTCACTTTTCCCATTCATCTCCCCATCTAATGTTGCCCCAGATCTCTCCATGCTGCAGGATAAAAATGGACAGCCTGCCTGGAGCCTCCCTGACAGCCTCCTGCTGTGTTGCTAAGCAATTTGGTCTCCTCTTCCAGAAAAAGGAACCCTATGCTCAGGGTCTGGCCTTGTAGCCTCCTTTAGCTACTTCCCCCACCCTCAACTCATAGAAACTCAAGGAAGGGCTTCTCTGACTCATGGAAGGAGAACTGATGTGCAGACTTGGAGGATTAGACTGGTGTGAGATGGTTTGAGTTTGCATAGCAGGTCTCTGTTCTGCGGTGGTCAGTGCTTGGGGGAACAACACTCTGGAGCAGCCCTCTGTGCTGGATTCATTAGGCTCTGCCCTTGCAGCAAACCCATGAGGTGGGTATAATCAGTACCTCCATTTTATAAATGAGGCCACTGAGGCTCAGAGAGAGTAAGTAGCTTTATCAGTCCCACAGGGATTAGACAGAAGTTGGGTTTGAATCCATGTCCATCTGGGCTCCTTCTACTCTATCATGCCATTTGAGATAAATGCAAAGGTCACAGATGGGTATAACACCTCTAAAATGTATTTCTTCCTCTGTTATTCATCCCATGGTGAATGCTGGAATTGGGAACCTGTTCTGGGTTACACCAGGATTTAGGCATAGTTCCACCTCTTCCTGGGCCTCTCAGAATCTGCTCATTCCTCCTTGAGAGATGAACAAGGGAATAAGGGGTTGAGGAAGGGAGTAATCTGGGGTCACTAGGGTTTGAATCACATCTCTACCATGTAACAACACTATGAATGACCCCAAGCAAGTTATTTAGCATTTTGTGCCTCAGTTTTCCTCATCTATAGAATGAGGATAATACTAGAATCAACTCCAGAGATTAAATGTGTTCCTACAAGCTTGGAACAAGGATTAAATGAATGTAAAGCTATTCAAATAGTGCCCTGCATGTAAGTGCTCAATAAGTATTAGCTCTTATTATTGTTACCTCTAGGAGGCTTTAGCGCATGAACCACTTTCACATCCTTAGTAGTTAATGGAACTCACTGCCTCTGAAATCAGATTCTGCTCTGCCCTTCTCACTGTGTGACTTTAAACTTAAGTCTTCTGGGCCTGTTTTCTCATCTATTAATTGGGGAAAATTATAATAATGTCTATTTCAGAGAATTGTAAAGAGTAAGTGTAATTTGAGTATTAGTTATGGCAATATTAGTTGCTGCACCAAAAAACCCCTCCAAATTTCATGTAATAGCCCAATGCATGTTCGTGGGTGATTTCTTTTTGTATGATTTAGGGATCAGGATCCTCCCATTTTGTAGCTCCGCCACCTCTTAGGAACTAGTCCTCTTTCAAATCCAGATGACAGAAAGAGAATAAGAGAGTATACAGAGGCACGTCCACTTCTAAATGCTTTGGCATGAGAATAACACATACTATCATTTCCATTCATATTCTGTTGGCAAAAACAAGTCACATGGCTCCCACCAAGATGCAAGGAGGGCTGGAAAATTAGTCCCTGGCTGGACAATCACAATCACTTCCCAGTGACAACTCTGCTATATAAAGTAAGGAGCATGTAAGTAGGGTAGGGGTGGGGATTGCTCTTTCTGCTACATCAAAAAAAATAATATTAGAATATTATTTGAGTATTATTAAGTATGAGAATTGCTATTGCTAATATTACTTTTATTTAAGCCACATGATAACCATGGAATTACTATTATCCACATTTTAGAGGAGAAAACTAAGTCTCTGAATGGTGTAGACATGTTCCCAAAGTCACACAGCTGGTAACTAGCTGAGATCCTACAATTCTGGATTCAGTACATTTGCCAGTTACTCATGAAGAAATGCAGGATGCACTGAGTGTAGGAGGCTGATTTGTGTGATGGTGGTTGGGGCCCCATAACCAGTCAAGAGGCTTGTTCTTGGTGAAGCTCACCAGGTGGGTCCAGGACAAGGTCTGGACTGGCCTGAAAAGTTACGTGTGGCCTCTTGTTCCCAACTCCAAGCTTGTAGGAACACAATGTGGAGGGCATCTGTTTGGGACCAGAGGGGGAAGAGGCAGGTGCTTGCTTTTTTTGGGTTGTTTGTGTTTGCCTAATAATAGAAACCCTGATATATGTACCACAGTACTTATATACTCATTTAATCTGTCAAACTTATGAAGTGGGTTTGGCTATTATCATATCCATTTAACAGATGGGGTAATTGAGGTAAAAAGAGGTAAGGTAAGTTGCTTGAGTTCACACAGTTGGTAGGTGACAGAGCTGACACCCAAACCCAGAAACTGCAGACCCAGAGATCCTAAACATCATGCTATGCTGCCTTTTGTTTACAAAAAAAGGAAAGAAGGAAACAGCAAACAGGATCCAATGAGAGAGAATTCTCAAAAAAAAAATAGGACATTGGACCACTTGTTTTTAGACATGAAACCCACCATCCCAGGACAGAGGGGAGTCAGGGAGAGACCTCACTGACCAAACTGAGGTAAGAAATGCCGTCAATTCAAGGAACCCTCAGACCCCCAGCCCCTCCCCAGAGTACAGGGATCTACTCCAAGCTTGTAGGAACACACTTTGGAAAGTGAAGGCTTGCAGAAGACCACAGGGCAACAAAACAGTCCCTGATTTGTTCTTTATCAAAGGGGTGGCCTTAACTAAAGACACTGACAAGACAAGCCATCAATTTGTCCTTTAAACCAAATATAGTGTCTTCTGCGATGATGAGACAATTAGACATGAACCTGATGGATGAGCAGCATCATACCCACCTGAGGAAGAGGCTCTCCCAGAAGGCCCAGCAGGGAGGGATATGGGGTGATGCAGATGAGGACTTGAGCCTGGGCCAGCCACTTAACTTCTCTAAGCTTCAGTTTCCTCATCTGAAAATGGAAATAACCAACCCCACCTGCAAGGTTGTGGCCAGGTCCAAGGAGATACCATAGATAAAGCATTAACTTAAGACAGAGTCTGGCACAGAGTCAGGTTCAATAAATTCATTGAGTGGGAGGGCACATTTTTATTATCAGCACATCTACTTGATAGGAATTATAAACAGGTTGAGGAACAAGCTGAAGTTCAGTGCATCTTAAAGACATGCTGAAGGAAAGACAAAGGCCAGAAAAGCAAAAGACCCTGAGAAAAGTACATCACTGCAGACCATTCTGATGTCTGTCTATGGTAACAGGAGCTAACATATGGAAAGTACTCCATAAGCCTTGGTGCTGCAGGTGGCATCATTGCTCTGTGACTATGCAGGTCGCAGGTAGTATGGACATGGATGTCCTCATGCCACCTGCTAGACAGGCTTCTGATTCCATCTGCAAGCAAAGGTAAGAGGAGCTTGGTCATATGGAGCACAAATTATCCAAGGGGATACAGGTCTGTGTAATCCTGGTATGGGCAGGAGGAGCGATCCTACAAACAAGGTGATCAAGAGATACTCAGGACTATGGAGAAACTGGTCAGAATACCGGGGAAAGGCCTGGGAGAGAGACCAGAAGACACAGATCCTATAACAGGCCCTGAGACTTTGGCCACATGTCTTAACATCTTGGATTCCTTTCAGTGAGTAAAGCAATCCCTGTCCTGTCTTTCTCCCTGAACTTGAAGGGGATCAATAAAACAATGGATAGAAAACATTTTGTAAACTCTCTAGCGCAGGCATGTGGTGGGGAGGGGCTGGGGCATGAGCCATATTTCCACCAGTGACGTGAATGAGAAGATAGAGGAAAGGCTCAGAATTTCCCAGATGCAAGAGGAGCTGGACACTGGATTGAGAGAGGAAAGCAATGGTGGGATCAATACAGTGGAGGGTCAAGGACAAAGGGATTAAAGGTCAATGAGGAGGGACCTTGATCATCAGGAAGTTGTATAAGTGGCTTCTTCACGGCTTGGGTGGGAGTAGAGTCATCCTGAGATCAGAGTGGCCCACAGCTTGGAAACTACATTTGCAGGGATGCTTCAGAGCCAAGATGGCCTGCAGAAAAGGATATCCATTTGTAAGGTGCTAAACTGCACACAACCTTAGAGATCACTTTGGGCAGACATTTCCAACTCTTGTTTTTTAGAACACAGAACCTAGGTGACCGCTGAGGTTCCACAGAGCAGAGTTTGCAAACCCCTGGTTCAGCCTCATTGTTTTAATGAGAGGAGAATGGAATCCCAAAGAAGAAATGTGATTATCTGAAGGTCACACAGCAAAATAGTTGCCAAACTGGGACTGGAGCTGGGTTCTCTGATTCCTAGTCCTCTATTTTAGCTTAGCTCTGTGTGTAGGAAAGAACATAGGGGTAGGGTGAGCTTTAAGGACATGATTTCATAGGTAAGAAGACCTTCTAGCCTAACAACACCTTCCTCTAGCTGCCCAGCAAGACCTGAAATCCCTCCTTTACCCACTCACAGGACTCCACGAGTCTCAAGGGCAAAGAAGTCACCTAGTCTTCTCGCCTCTCAGCCTCCCAAGAAGGGTCTACTGAACCTAGTGACAGAGCACTCCTCATCTGACGTACTCCACGACAGAAGGATTTTCATAACATCAAATGGGTGCATCTGTCTTACTGCAGCTTCCTAGCTTGTGTCCCACTACTGCCCGTGGTCACACACATCCAGATCCTCTGCCACAGCACAGCTCTTTGCATAATAGAGGATAGTTCCTGTGCCCTTATCCCTAGTTTGACTTCCACTGTTGGCTTCCCAGAGTTCTCCCTCTTCCTCTCCTGGTTCCACTACCCTGTATGTTCTCCCTCTGGTCTCCTCAAAGTGTTATCTAACACTATATGATGTGCTGGTGGCACAATCATTAGAGCAAGTGTGTCCTTTCCTTCATCTTAAGTGCTATTGCACCATCAACGCATCCTAAGATCACTATGATTTTTCTGTTTCTCACCTACAGGTTCCCATTTAAGGTTGTGTTAACTAATACACCACTAATTGACGCACAGGCCGTACTGAGCCCCACCCTTGCCCTGACTCATACTCTGTCCTGCCATTTACAAATCTAAGGGCAGGAGTCCTTGCCTTAGACATTTCCCCTTGTTGCATTCAGCCCACAGTTCTTAGCAGCCAGGATCATTCTGGATCCTGGTTGTCTTCCCAGTGCACTCCTTCCACATTCTAGCTTCCTGCAGAAAGGCCCTGAGGCTCTCCACAGGCCAGACTGGCTCACCTGCTCTGTGGAATACACAAGTCCACCCTTCTACCCCATGAGGTCCATAGGGCATAATGACATGGAACATGCTTTTGCCAGCATGTTAGGTGACTAAAGCAGGGTACCATTACATTCTAAAAGGCATAGAGAACAGGAAGGAGATTATGACAGAGTTATGAATAGTGGTCTCTGTATAATAGAACTAGGTGATTTTTTTCCCAAGTTTGATTACATTCTTTATCCAAATAAAATGAAAAGGGATAGAGACTCTTTCCCTAGGTGAACTTTGATGAATTTATCAACTCTTTGGGAAAGGGCATTCAGGCCCTCCCTGAACTTAATCATCTTGACTTCCACCTTCATTCCCCCTTCCTTCTCTGACCACAGAGTACAGGGAAACCTCCTCAACTGCGCTGTGGGAACCCAGGGCATTTTCCCACCAACCAGCAAGGAACCTTGAGAAAGAAATACTAGGACCATGGAGAACAGGAGCAAGAGGCTTGCCCTGTTGTGCAGCTCAAAGTTGGTGCTCTCACTTCTGACACCTTCCCTGAGGTTGTTTCCATCTAAGGGAACGAGTTTAAGGCAGTTTTCCTGCAAATGGGTTTACAAAAGACAAGGAGCCAGCTTAAGGACCATCGCGCCTGTTGAGGCAGTATTCAGAAGGGCCTCCAGGTGTGAGGAAAGGGGCCTGGCCAGAATTTAACCCACTTCCTAGATTTCCTGAAGGATGCATGGCCAGGCCTGCCCATTTCTTCCTCCTCTATGTAGACCAAAGGGGACCTGGAAGCACCGGGGATCTCCATCTGGCCCTTGGTCGGATGAGACACCTGAGCTTCCACCACGCAGCCCATCAAAGCCTTCCCGGATTTAGCAGCAAAACCTGGCTTACCCTCCTTCGGCCAGCAGAGGGCGCGCGCCGCCCGCGAGAAGGAGGGTGTCGCAGCTAACCACTGTTGGCACCGGCCAGCGCGAAAGACCTGAGTGTTCCCTACTGAAAATGATGCAGAGAAAAGATAGCGTTGGCGATGCTGGGGCAAGGGGCCGTTTGTGAGTGAGGGTGAGAGAGAAAGTTGACGTGGGAATGGAAGCGGAGCGGAGGTGGAGGAAGGGATGAAATGGAGTGACCGAGGAAAGGTTGAGATAGTGTGAAGATGGGATAGGTGGGATGGAGGTAGTGATGAGATGGGGGGCAGGTGGAAGGATGGGTGAGATGGGGAAGGTGAGATGCCGGAGTGTGTGTGGATATGGAAGTTGGGGTGGGGTGGGGTGACGGGGCAGGTGCAAGACAGGGTGAGGCAGGCTGGGGCGGGGACGAGGGGGCCAGGTGGAAGGAGGGTTCCTGTCTTAGGCTGATCCCACCTACCAGGGGCTCCTTGCTCCCTTCCAGTAGCACCCAAGCCTGCTTTGCCATCATTCTCTCGAACTCCCTTGGTAGGCCTTTCTGCTCAGGCCTGAGCTGGGCATCTCCTTTCCCACTTGAGAAAAGGTTCTGGTGCAGCAAAGAACAGAGAGAGAGGCATTGGGGAACTTGGGAGCTTTAATGGGTCTGGAAGGGAATAGAAACACACTGGGCTGTCCTGTGGGGCGGTGGGGGCTGGAGCAAGCGGGCCAGAAGCTACCTCGGTGCGTCCTAGGGAGACAGTGACCCTCACCAAGCCCGCTGAGGTGAGGGAGTGAGGGGGAGCTGGAGAGCAGATGGTGGGTGCAGCCCTCCGCCGTACTGGGATGGGCAGCTCGGTGAAGAGGAGAAAAAATGAGGAAAGATTTGGAATTAGAAAGGCAGGGGTCATGATGGAGGGGACTTCAAGGAGCCAGGGCAGAGTCCCAGTGGAGAGGAGGCAAAGCCAGGGGAAGTCCGGGAGCTCCCTTCAGGGATCTCCGGCCTGGAGGAAGGCGGAACTTAGAAGAAAAGGGGAGGCGCCAGTCACCCTCCCCAGGGGGTTGGGGGATAAAGCGGGAGTGGGGGCAAACGCAGTGTTAGAAGAGGAGGCTTCAGGTCCCTTCCCAAGAGGCTGGGTGCGGCAGTAGAGTAAAATCTGAAGTTGAAGGGAAGGTGGGAGAGGCTCCACGCCCCTTCCCAGGGACGTGGATGGTTCTGAGCGAGGCTCTGGGTGTCGGGAGAGGCCACACAGCACCCGGCCGCCCCGTCTAGTGATAATGGCTCCCCAAGTGCGAGGCGGCGGCTACGGTGCCGAACGGCCCGGGCGGGGGCTGCAAGCCGGGGCTGGGATAGAGCGCAGCGGTGGCGGCGGCGGTGGCGGCGGGGCCCGGACCCGGCCAGTAGGAGAAGCCGGCTGGCGCGACGCCGGCCGAGGCGGCCATGAGGTTGAGTTTGGAGAGGCCGGGGAAGGGCAGCGGGGCGAGGCCGGCCGGCAGCTTGTAGAGCGCACCGTCTTGGGCGGCAGCTGCTGCGGCTGCAGCGGCGGCGGCGGCGTGGGCGTGCGCGGGCGGCGGCTGGCAGGCCTGGGCCAGGCCCTGGAAGTCGAAGCGGTAAGCGTACCGTTTGCCGTGCACCTTGCTCATGATGTTCTTGTCGTAGTAGTAGCGCAGCGCGCGGCTCAGCTTGTCATAGTTCATGTTGGGCTTGCTCTTGCGCTCGCCCCAGCGCCGCGCCACCTCGTCTGGATCGGTGAGCTTGAACTCGCCGTGGCCACCCTCCCACGCGATGCAGCCGGCGTTCGCGCGGTCAGCGAGCAGTTCCAGCAGAAACTGCCACAGCTGGATCTGCCCGCTGCCTGTAGGGAGGGGCGTAGTCAGACAGGCTCCTGGGATGGGGGAGGCTGGACGTGCAGGAAGAGGCTAGGCGGGAGACCCACTCAGCCTGGCGGGAACGGGTGTCGGGAAGGGAAAGGACACTCCAGCAGGGTAGCTGGGAGCAGGTGGAGAGGCTGGCCAGGGAGGGGCCGAGCAGAGCAGTTTTTAGCCTTTACTGCCCTTTTGCACAATGAAAACATGGATCCGCCTTAGGACGCAGCCCCGTGGGCGCCTGGCTTTGTGAGAATTACATCGCCTCGTGTGGAAGCAGGCCCACCAAGGCACACGGCTCTCTGAGGTGAGCGAGGGTGGGATATCAGCCCCTGATGCGGGACGTCCTTATTCAGGGCAGAGCCTGCACAATCGCAAAGAGGAGCCTGCACATGTGTTGGACTGCCACATTCCAGCCGGAACATGCCCAGAGATCCAGAGGGAAGAGGCAGGCATGGATCAGGACCACTCCAACCACTGCACAAGGCCCAGCCCTGAAAGGTATACATTTGGACCTCCCCCCTGAGGCGGAGAAGAGGTGGTGGCTGGCTTCCTTGTGGTGCCATGTCAGACAGGAATGGGGGTAGTGACACCCCCCCCCCAGCTATGTGTGAGAGGGGGACAGACTCTGCAGGCTCCCCACCTCCACCACGGTCGGGTGCGCAGAGCGCGGCGGGTTCCGCCTCTTCGTTCGGAACAGGCGGGATTCCGGGCGTTTGAGGGTGTCATACTGCCTTGGGGCCCTGACGCTGAGCTCTGAGGGCTGAGACCGGGAAGCCTCTCTGCTTGGCTCCCTGCCTCCTCGTTTGGCCCATCTCCAGGCTCTTCGGCCCCGTCCTGATTTCGGGGTTGCTGGGAGCAGCAAGGAAGTTTTTCCGGGAGATGAGAAGGAGGAGAGAATGAGCCGCCCCCAAAATTCCCGTTCCCCCGTTTTGGAGCCTTAGACAATTCAGAGAAAAATCTTGATACAATTAGCTCCTCCACTCTCTTTTAGAATAAAATGGGTTTTCCTTTAAGTTGATTATTTCTCCAAATTGAGCCTGGTGAACCTCTCTTCCTTTATTAATGATCTGCTTAGAACCCAGAAGCTGCCCTCCACCGTAATTTCAACCCCAATCTCTCCACACCAGCCCAGCAAGTACCTGCCTGACTCCGGGTCAAAAGCTTTAGGGTCAGAAGCAAGGGAAGGTTTGGGTCAAAGTGTGTAGCTAGCACCTAGGCAGAGCTACATTGGAAGCTTGGAACCCCATTCCTGTTGGGAGTTGTGTTCCATTTTGGATAAAGCCACTGCCAATCATGTTTTGTGGTAACTGTAACTTAAAGAGATCTATGGGAGGCTTTGCCTGTAGGGCCAGCCAGGCTGAGTGATCTACAAAGCAAAGCCAAAGGGGATTTAGCGACTTCACCAGCGGCAGTGGTGAATCTGGGAATCAACTGAACTGGCCTAGGGGACTTGGCCTGCAGAACCAAATAGGCACGGGCTAGTGAGGCAGGCAGGCGCTGGCCTCGGTGCTAGTAGTGACGCAGCCTGGAGTGGTCAAGGAGTAATTATCTGAGTCTCCATGCCGGCAGTGCCATGGCCTGGCGCTCCTGCTCCCAGCAAGGAAAGGAGGCTAAACCCCTCAGCCCCGGACCCACAGCAGGAAAACCATTCGGAGAGGAAAGAGGCCAGGGATCAGTATCCTTTCCATCTGGTCTGACCTGCAAGTGCAGCCCTGGCACTGGAAAGATGCAGGAGTCAATGGCCAAGTGAATATTGCTCCTGAACCTCCCCACAATCGTTCCAGGACCCTCGGTTTCCCAGAGCAGGGCATTGCACATCAATTCCACTCCTGTTCGGGTGGTAGTGTTGCCCCTCCTTCTGGGGAGTGTGCCGACCCCTATCATTGTCCTTGCGCCCCTCCCCCAACAACCACCAAGTCCGCTGGCCAGCTCACCTTTCTGTACCGCGGGGCTCAGCGGCCCCCATCCCGGGCTCTTTCCTTCCTTGAAGAGACCGTCTCCGACGGGATCTGTGGCAGCAGGAGAAAACAGGCAGACAAGAGCTTGACCGAAAGGGCTAAGGCTCCAGGAGGGTGCTTTGGTTCCCTGGCGCGAGGTTGGGAGCCCAGCCACCCAGCTCCTCCTCCCGGAGCCTTGCCGGAACGCGCGCCGCGCGGAGCCCCTCCATAATGCCCAAGTCAGGAAACGCGTCCAGGAAAAAGGAAATCCGCTTTCGGAACGGGCCGGCGGGAGCCTTATAAAGCTGAGCGGGGACGGCGCCAGCCGAGCCGGAGCTCCCGGAGCCCATCGGAGAGGAAGGGAGACTGGGACGGTGGGAACGCTCGAAGCACTAAGGTGAGAAGCCACGAGGGCGGCAAACCACAGCCTCTGAGCACCGCGCGCGCACTGAGGCCCCCGCCACACCGAAGGCCCGCGCTCCCTCCACCAGGCTCTTTCAACACCTGAACTAGTGCTCTCGGCCTCCCAGGTTCCCAGTCTGTTCACTTCGAATCTTCCTGACCTCACACTAAAACCCCAAGGCTCTCTATCTGCCTTTAAGGTCCCCCAGCGCCCTTCATAGTTAAGTCCTTTCAGCAATCCTAGTCTTTGGACCGCTCCCCCTTCCCTTGGACCACAGCATCCCCTTCCCACGTCCTAGCCCAGACTTCCGGCCCCGGGTCCTGGTGCCTTCAGCCCCGGGCCGGTCCCTGGTACCTGGCAGGTACATGTTGATCAGCAGGGGCTGGGAGGCGCCGCTCTGTCTCATCGCCGCCAGGGACTGGGCGGTGGGGGGCGGGGGGGGCAGTGAGAGAGGGGGGACGCGTCAGGCTTTGCGCTCCGGGGCACCGATCCCCGCCCGAGGCGACCGTGGGTGACAGGGAGAAGACGGCGCGGGGTCTGGCTGGGCCTGGCAGGAGGGGGCTGACCGGGTGTGGCGGAGACGGAGGGGGTCCTGGAGCGATTCTCCCAGTTACCAGGCTGCCTGGAACCCTCCGGCCCCCCGTACGGGCAGGGGCCGCAATTTCCGTTTTAATTAAAGCGCTGCAGCTTCAGCCCCCGGGACCCCGCCCCCGCCCCTCTTATCGCCCCATCGCAATAAAGTCTCCAACGCGCGGCGCCGCAGCCAAGCGCACCCGGCAGCCCCCCGCGCCCCACAACCCGGGAGACGCGAGGGGGATGGGCCTGGGCCTCACGCTCTGAAAGGGGTCAGGAGCGCAATTCTTTTCCGCCTCCCTGACTCTCAGCAAACAGAGATGGGGCGGGGTACCCAGCCTCACCTCGGATCCCGGGGGCCACAGCACCCGCCCCCCTTTCTGCCCGCCCATTCCCGCCCCCATCACCGCACCACTCTCCTCCCACCCCCACCCGGGTTCCCGTCTCCAGGCTGCGTTATCTGCATCTTCACTTTTAAATTTCCGCTTCCCTCCCTCTCGCCTGTCGCTGAGCTCCCGGCCCTGCAGACGTTGCTCCCTTTATCTCCGCCCATCCCTCCACCCGTTCTCCCTCCTCCTCCTCTCCCACTTTCTGCTCATCCCTGGAGACCCGATCTGCTTCCCTGTCTCCCTCTTATTTGCCTATTTCCTGCCTTTCCGGGGCTCTCGGGCCTCTGAGCCAGCACTGTGTCATCTCCCCCACAACTGGAGTGGGTTGCCTTTCCCCATCCTTTCCAGGTTTCCCCTTCCCTCTAGTCTCTCCATCTCCCATCTCTCCTCCTGTCTCCTCTTTCTCTCCATCTTAGCTCTCTCCTTTTCCTGCTTTTCTCATCCATTTGTTCCCTACTAATTTGTGGCACATGGTAGGCTCATGATCCTCTTCCACATCCCCCCACAACTGTTGTTCTTGCATTGTTACCCCTCCCCTGTCATCCCAGCCTACTGTCTACTCTCACAGCTACTCCCATCCTGGTTATTCCCAAAGCACGCTGCAGTTGACACCCTGCTTTCACCGGAACAGAGAAGTTAAAACAGGGCTGTGTACTGTATAAGGCCCCAGACCCAGGGGCAGTAAAAGCTGACATCTACTCCAAGAAATGGAAAGTCTATTGGCAGAAATTATGTGGTTCCCAGGTGGCCTGGAGTCTCTGGGTACTAGTGGGGCTTCCTGGCTCTGGAGAGGCCAGCTAAGTAGGGATGCTAGCTAACGATGAGGCTCTGAGCCAGGAGCTCACCCACAGCACACAGCACCCAATGGCTCCCATCAGAATGGTCACTTCAAGGCCTTTCTCTCCCACAGCTTGAGCCCACGAGGTAAAGAGGCCTGGGATTCCAGGGCACATGGATTGGAGTGGGCAGGTTTCCTGTAGGATCCCTGGTCCTGAGGTGCCTGACTGAGGATGGCTGGAAGGTCCTACTTAGGGTCCCGCAGGGCCCCATTCCTCACTTGCTGTGACTGCTGGCCTGTTTGTCCTTGCTGGGAGGGTGTGCAAAAGTCAGAAGCCAAAGAGCAGTGTGGCAGGCAGAGTTTACTGGGAAATGGGGGATTCCAGAACTCCAGGCGGTCCTAAAGACACAGGGATGGGGCTTCAGGATGTGGACGTGGAATCCAGTGGAGAAAGATGGGATGCTCCCTGGGGACCAAACTCAGCGTTTCAATGGAGAGGAGGTCCTTGGGGGCAGGGTAAAGGCCCCAGTCCCTCTCTTTAATGACTTCTTTTACTCCCCAGATAGAAAACGAGGAGCAGGAGGTCAGAGCTGCGAGAAGGGGGAGGCAGTGAGGTTTACCCACCTAAGGCTCTCAGTTGAAGGCTGAGGCAGAAGGGAGAGGCACTCAGAGTCGGGGGCGGGGGTCTTTACAGACATCGAAGCTCTGAACTGTAGAAGGATTGACAACTCAGGTGTGCCCACCTCACTGAGAACTCAGGTGTGGAAGGTGTGTGGGTTCTGGGAAGAGTTTGTGAGGGGATAAGTGGTATTCCCCCCTCCCCTCCTGGGTCTTGGCTGCTCCAAGAAAGGAGATGACCTCCTCCACCCACTCTGGCCTTTGGCTGATAGGCAAGCCTAGGCAACTTCTCCTCCATCATCTCCTACCTGTCTGAGCGTGGGTCCTGCAGTGTTCTGCAGACCACTGGCCTGCCTGGAATGGGAGGAGCAAGGCTCAGGGATGCTGAGAAGAAGGGGAGATGAAGCACCCAGGCCCACCCTGGTCTCTGTACCCACGGCCCTGCTCCTTAGTCACCAGTATGAGGAGCAAGTTGGATCTCTTGGTCCAGAAAAACCAAGGCCTGTGCTAGAAGAGGCTGCAGCAAATATTAGTCCCCCCAACTCCCTCCTTGTAGCGGTGGGGACACTGAGACCTAGAGACAGGGAGTGCCTGTGCAGTTCACACTGCCAGGCCCTGAAGCCACCTTGCTGACACTTCCCAGCAGCCACAAACCTTTCTGGAGAGAGGGCAGCTCAGCTGATGTTGGATACCAGATCTCCCTTTGCCCACTGCCTGCCCCCCAAAAGCAGGCAGTAGGGAGATGGGCTGCAGGGCTCTGGCAAGCTTAGCTGGGTTCTGGGTTCAAATGTAGCTCCCTCATTGCCTAGTTGTGTGACTTTCCCCTGGTTGGGGGAAGTTATGTAACCTCTGTACCTTAATCTCTTCATTTATAAAATGGGGATTACAGTACCTACCATACCCAGTTTTGAGTTATATAACTCATGCTGAGTGCTCAGACATGGCACTAGACTTTAACTATTGTTATTATTACCACCCCCCAAAGGGACAGTTAGGCCTGTGACCAGGCAGGAACTCCAGGTTCCTCTGGGGCCCACAGAGGTTTGGGGCTCTGCCTTTAGCCACAGCTCAAGTCAGCCTCCACTTAACAGCCTGGATTTGGGTTCAGGAGCTTTGTGTTCAAGTCCTGGCTTTGACAGCGGTTAGGTAGATGGCCTCATCAAGACATCCCTCATCAGCAGGGGCACAGCTTCTTCACTGGTGAAGTGGATGAGGTATGGAAGATGTTGCAAGGATCAAAGGCAACAGAGGCTATGGACTATCACCCATCCAGGTATAAAGCAGAATTCATACTCCACCTATGGCTCTGTCCTTTAGCCCCCTGGCCCTATCTTGGTATCCACTGGGGAGGCAAGAGAAGGAGGGCCCTAGGTTGACTGCCCCAGTGCTTTTCCATAACACCACAAGCATCTTCAGGGGTATCTCCTTGAATCCTCACAATATCCCTGTGAGACAAGGATCAGCAACCCCAGTTTATCAATGAGGGAATTGAGGCTCAGAATGCTGTGTGATTTGGTTCCAGGTGTTCTGACTTCTGGCCCTGGGCTCTTCCCAAGGAAGCAGATGCCTGACTTTGCCTAGCCAGGTCCCTGGGGACTGCCCAGGTCCAGGCCTGACTGTTCTCCAACTTGCCCTGCCTTCCCTGGGGCTGAGATGATCTGGGCCACTCTGTCCATCGATAGGTCCGCTAAGGGCTTGAAAACACAAGCATCCCTGAGGGACAGGATGAGAGGGTCCCAAGGGCCATGGAGGCCCTGCCTATGTAGGACTGAGGCTATCATTAACTGGGAAGAAAGTATATCAGAGCCAGGGGCCCTGATACAGCTGCTACCCACTCAGCCCCACCATGGCTGTGGGCTTCTGCCACCTGCCTCAGAACCCAGGCTTGCTGTGGTCAGTAGCTAAGGGTGGTCTCTTTTACTCACCAGTCCTCTAAAGAGCAGGGAGGGAGAGGAGGAATGAAGAGGGGATTGTTTGAAACAGCTAAGAGGAGGACTATGAAAATGCATTGTAAATTCTGGAGCTCAATGCAATGTAATGAATTGTTCTCATTCAGACAAATGGTCTGGGGGCTCAGCTCAGAGAGAGGAAGTCTCCCCCTTATAAAGCCTTGGGAGGCACTAGGCACTAATGCCCCTCTCATACCCTTGCTCCTCTAACAAGACAGTGATTATAAAGCTGGGAAGTGGGTGCAGGCTTCTCTTGGCTGCATGGGGAGCCAGGGTGAAGATAAAGCCTGGAAACGCCTAGTGGCTTAGAGAGGAACCCAACAGAACTTGTGCAAAGAGTTAAGGAGGTTTTGCATGACCTTGCCTGGCCCAGGGCAGAGGTGGGAGAGGTTGAAATTCAGCAATGAGCAAGGAGCCCTGCCGCGGGGCTGTGTGCACCCACACCAGAGGACCAGAAAGGCACCATCTGGGCTAGCAGTACCCCTGGCTCAGGCTGATGGGCCTTTACCAAGGAGAGGCATGGGACTGGTTGTATTGAACAGAATCCCCAAAATTCTTACTAGCAGTTTCCTCTCACCCCCATCAGAATCTAGCCACACATATCTTAAACCAGTTTATGCTCCACAGTCAAGAGTCCTGGAGCTTGAGGGGAGGGTCAGGTTGCCAGGGAAGCCCCCTCAGAACGATGAGGATGGAGATCACAAAGACACCAAAAAGGAGGCAAGAGGGGCAGGCAGGTTCAGAAAGCTTTATTGAGGCTCCTCAGAAGGAAGTACCAGGGCTGGGGAGCCTTTACTGCTGGACTCTCCGAATGGACTGTAGCAGCCCAGTGTGGGCCTGTGTGCCAAATTCGCTGTAGGTACGGAACTCCCCACTGTGCCGGTCCTGCTCCAATACATACTGGTAGCCTCGGTAGCCTGGGTACTGGTAGGCCACCCACCTAGGCCAGTGAGGGCACAGGGGTGGTCAGTAGACTCTGTCCCCAGCCCCACTGATGCCCTCCATTTTCTCAGCTTCTTTTCTCAGCTTCTAACCCCCCACTTCCAAATTCATTTTTTCTGTTTTCCCTACATAGATGTCTCCCTGCCCTGCCCACTTCCCTGTCTTCCTATCATCTTCCTCACCTTGTCTCTTATTCCCACCCATTGCCTCTTCATGTTTTCAATCCCTTCTTCTAGCCCAACATTGTCCCACTAACTCCTGTTATCCTGTTACTTGACCCCCACCCCTCCCAGTCTGTCTCCATCACCTCACTTCCCCTTGCCTCCAAGTCTCCTGTCACATCCCTTCTCCCTGTCCCCCAGTCCCAACATCTCTCCCCTTCTCCCTGTCCCCCAGTCCCAAGATCTCTCTTTACCATGTGCCTTAGCATGCCCATCACCTCTTCTCACCCTCCCCCTGGTCCCATTGCCTCCCTACTCTTCTCATCTCCCTTGTTCCAGTTCCAGGACTCACGCTCCAGAGCTGACTTTGAGGGAACCCACATTCTTGCTGGCCCAGCCCATAGAGGGCAAGGATGGATAGTCATCACTGAGTTCAAACTTGCAGCCCTGGAAGTTGTCCCCTTCAAACAGTGTCATGTGGCTGTCACTGTGGTTCTGCGGCACAGAAAGGTGGGGATGGACAGGTCAGGCCTTCCAAACATGTGTTAATGGATACATTCTCAGTCCCACTCTCTTCAGCCTGCTGCCCAACACAAGCTGTGCAGACACAGCCTCCACAAGCACTCCCAGAGTTCACTCTATTGGCTCCACAGCAGTCTGGGAAGCTGGGATGCTCAGAGGACCCCAGCTTGGTCCCTTCTATGGCACTGAGTTGAGGTAGCAAGACTGGGAGGTTCCCAGAGACCTTCCTGGTCAGGGCTAGGGGGTGTCCTGTGACGTGTTTTGCATGAGGACCTGTTATACAGGAGGAAAACCAGAGGTCCTGAGAGAGATCTGGTCTACCACTAAGGGCCTCATTGACTACCCATTGATCATCTATCTATCACAGGGTAGGGTGCAGCCAAGGGGTGCTGTGTGGCAGTGCCAGAACAGACAGGCCACGGCATCAGTGTTGGTTGGATCTGGGCTTCCATAGTCCCAGGGCCAAACCCTGCAGTTGGCCTCTTGGAATGGAGAAGCTGGGCTGATCAGCACCTGCTAGTTGCCGCCCTGTCACCCACACCCCTCCCCAGGGCTTACCAGTAGGGTACCTAAGTCAGCACAAATGAAAAGTGAGATTCTCCACTCCAGTGTATTTGATTCCTTATTGACCCTTTCCCCATACACATACACACAGAGACTGATCCCTTCTCAGCCTTGATCTTAGAATGAGTTCTAGCTCATCTTCATATAACCCTCTGACCTGAGGCAAGTCATTTGCCCCTGTAAGGCCCGTTTCCCACACCTGTGTATGAGGCTAACATCAGCTACCCAAGCCTCACTGAGCTGTGTGATGACAGAGGCATTGGCTCACACAGTAGATGACTGAATGTGAGGAACTGACGTGTGTTCAAGCCTGGCATGGGCTCAGTACTGTCCGTGGTTCTGATTTCCAGCTCCTGGATTAGGACCACATTCCAAACTTTCAGAGACCCCTCTGGTTCTGGGAACCAATGCCACCGCCACCCATCTAGGAGTTGTGTTTACACACCTCCATACAGTGAATGGACAGCCTTTCCAAGGTGGTTTGGTGGGATTATGACCTGGAGCTAGGAGCTAGGAGGCAGAAGAGGAGGGGGCGGGCTGTGCTCACCCCACAGAGCACTGGCCGGAAAGAGAGCAGCTGGTTGCTGTGGTGGCTGCCACTGCCGCTCCAGGCACTCCAGCGAGGATAGTCACCCTTTTCCAGAATGAATTGCTGTCCCTGGAAATCGGGGTACTCGAAGGCCACCCAACTGGGGAAAAACAAGGACGCTGGGAGGCATCTGCCCCAGCCACATGCCTTCCTCCTCCACCCCCCTTGCTTGCTGTGATTGAAAAAACTGAGAACCCAACATTTTTCTCCAACCCCAAACCCTTCCCCTGATGTACTTCTTGTACGGTAATCCAGCCCCTCTAAAGGCTGAAGATCCTACACTGGCTGCTATCACAGTGGGGTTGAGGGGTCCATCCAGGCTTCCAGCTCAGAGACCCCAGATTGGAAGTTTTCCAATTTGTGAAGATTTCCTGACCAAGCTCTCCTATCTCAAAGATTTAGGTGCCTGCAAAACTAAGAGTAGGAACCCCCAAACTGCAGTAGCAACCTGCAATGGTAACAACTTGGAATAGCTCAAGGGGCTCAGCTCTCCTGAGGCCCCAGATTCTAAGGAGACCAGGGTAGGGTGAGCAGGAGGATTTGGCATCTTTTGTTAAATGAAGCACAGAGCCATCTAACTTTGCACAGAGAAAAACTTTGGGGAGGACATAACACTGGGAACCCCTTAGGGTTCAGGCTAGACCCACCAGGTGCCTGCAAAGGATTGCTTCTCGTTTTTATCCTTTTAGCTCATAGGATACACTCTCTCATGCGTTGTCTTTGCGGTGGGTGTGGAGTTTGGGGGAGGCAGGCAGGGGGACGCGGCGGGGTTCACATGTTGGTGGGTCTCTGTTGGGTGGTGCTTACAGTCTGGGGAATAGAGGGCTGAGAGCTGAGGCCCAGTCTGGGAGCAGGGGCCAGGAAATCCTGGCGTCCCCCAACCTAGCCCAGTCCCGCCGGGGCAATCACTCACGCGCCGTTTTCCACCTTGACGGAGCGCACTCTGCGCAGGCCCCCGCGCTCGCTGATGTTCGTGCAGTCACTCAGCAGCCGGCAGCGGCGGCCCTGAAAGTCCTCTTCGTCCCAGAGCGTGAGACAAGCGGGCACCGGGTCCGACGCGGGGTCGCTGCTCATGCCTCTGCGGGCAAGAAAAGAAGGAGCAAGTGCTTAGCGTGTCGCGAGGCCCCTCCCGGCCCTGGGCCGCCCAACCTGGCTGTGGGGTGAAGGATCCGGGGGCTGGACGCGGGCTCCTAACGGCTTCTTCATCTCGCTTTCCCCCACCCCGCAGAGAGCCCGCCGGAGCACGGAGTATTCACCGGGCTAGTGAGAGCGGTACTGGCAGGAAATGGAGAAGCTGTGCGCGTGCTTGGGCGTGCGGCGCTTTATACCAGGCCTCCCCCTGCCCCCCACCCGCCTCTCCGCACCCTCTCTCGCTGGGGTGGGGAGCTGAGTCAGCAGGCAGGCTGCGGTCAGCTCCGGTATTCCCTGGGAAGCCGAGGCCTTTCCTGTAGCCGCCGATCTAGCCCCTGCCCTTGGGGATTACAATAGAAAGTGCTGAGGCACGCGTCCCGCGCCCGCCGCAGCCAAGGCTGACTCCGCTTTTTCTTTTGGGGAGCCCTGAGCTAGGCAAGGAGCACCCGGCCTCTGGGCTTCCCTCCCTGGCCCAGATCCTTAGGGATGGAGGTACCATGTCACACTAGGTCCCCCGGGTAAGAACAAGCATTCCTAACCCCAGGAGCGGAACTTCTTCCGAATGTCTAAATTCCACCTTTTCTTCAGCCCTAGGTCGAGGCCTCTCTTTGGGCGACGCTATGGAGGAGGTAGGCAAGGCTCTCCGCAAGCGACTTTCCTCACTCCCCTGTCTTCTTATCCCTGGAGGATCGGCCGAAAGAGGCCCCTTTCCTCCCAAGCCTGAGGTTCCAGACCCCGCGCAACGCTCAAGGCAGTTTTTCTTGCGCCGAGCCAGAGAGGAGGCGATACCAGGACTCGCCGCAAGGGGGCGCTGAGCGCTGGAAAAGTGAACCGCCCAAAGGAGGGCGCGGATTTACAAAGCGCTTAGAAATTATTGTAACCAAGGGAGTGGCTCCCTATGGTTAGGCGGGCAGAAAGTTTCAACCTTAGCGCAGACTGTCAACCGCCAGACGGAGCTCCACTGTGTGGGAATTCTGGTCTTCCTGAGATCTAGCCGCTGATTACTGAGGGCCTAGTTCAGACCAGGCTCTCTGCTCCAAGTACATTTTAGCTAATTCTAGCACTGAACTGGTGAGTTAGGCGCTGTTATTGCCCTGCATTTTACAGATGAAGCAGCGGCCCACATGGAGAAGGAGGTCTCATAGCTGAAAAGTGGCCCATCTGAGAAATGAACCTGGACTTCTGTTTTGACTGAAGGTCCTAGGTTCGTGCCCCTAGTCCCAGTGCCATGTGTGGTGGAGGGGAAGGGTGAGGAGTAGGGCTAGGAGAAAAGCAGGGGCAAAGGCTTGTGGCCCCAAGGAAGCGCCAGAGAGGAACTTTTCTCACAATTTACTGCAGAATTTCCTAACCATCATGGCTGTAAATGAGACAAGGGCTTCTGGCAAAATTGTGAGGTTTCCTTAATGGAGAGGGCATTCCAGCGGAAGTGGAAGGGTGAGTGAGAAGGGAACTAATATTTTGTTGTCCCCATAAGCCAAGTGCTTTCCTTATAGGCTCAACAACAGTACAGATGTGAAAACTGAGGCTCAAGGAGAGCCTTGTCCAGATTCACATAGTTAGCCAGAATCAGACTAAGATGGGAATTTACACTTCTTGACTCCAAAGCCAGTGCTTTTGCCACCCCACCTCCTGTGACTACAAGGGCTCACAGGCCAGATGTGGCCAGCCCAGCTCCTGGAAGTCTAGCCATGCTGGCCTTCCATCCTTTCTCCCAACCACCAAGCTCATTCCCACCTCAGAGCCTTTGCATTTGCTATTCCAGTTACCCAGAGTGTCTTCATGGCTTGGCTGTACTTTTGTCACCTCCTAGTGACACTGTTCCTGGCATTTACTGTCCATCACATCACCCCGTTTTGTTTATTGCATTTGCCACTCTGTAAAATTGTCTTTTTCATCTTGTGTTTATGGGTGTATGGAGTGTCTCCCTTCCTAGAGTGTAATCTCCATTTAAGGGGGCAGGGGCCGTGTTAGTCTTGTTCTCATTTGTTATCCTCAAACCTAACACAGTGCTGGATACATAGTAGGTGCTTAATAAAACTTGAATGAGTGAGTAAACAAAATGACCAGGTTGGACCAAATATCCATGGGGGAAGGGTATAGAGGAAATTTTCTGGTGAGAGTATAGGGGTAATGGCTTGCCAATCCTACCAACCTCCCTGCCCCTGAAGTTCTGCGGTGCTGAGAAAAGGTTCTGGGGGACCACTGGAGCCTCCCCTGGCTGTCTATTTTCATTGGTGAGGAATTGCTGTTGATGATCACAAAGTATGTGAAGGTGAATGCCAGGAGTACAGGACCCAAAACGTGGGGAGTTAAGTCCAAGTTAAGATGATATGAATCAGAGCAGGGACATCCACAGCCAGGTTCCACTGGGGATGGGCTGAGAACCATGCCCAGTCCTCTGACTCCCTTCCTTAAAGGGGTTTTGGAGAAACATAAATATCATATAATTTTCCCCAAACCATAAGTGGGAAATACAAACTACAGAAGGAGGCAAGAGCCAGTCCTGACTCTTCGTATCTTGCCCCTTGGCCTTGGTTTCGTAGTCAGGTCTATGGTAGAGGTGAGAGGTGAGGAACCCCAATCCTCCTCCCCTCCCTTCTCGCGTCTTCCCCCTTCTCTATCCGGCAGTTTTGGATGTGGCCACCAGAGGGCGCAGGCGTGCCGCGCTGGGTGGAAAGCTGGAGCGCCGGACGGGTGGAAGGGACGGTGGGTGGCAGGCCGAGGTCGGGAGGGACGGCGCGAGGATGGCAACTGCGTCAGGCTGTACGTCTGCGCTGGTCGGTGACGCGGGCGCCGGTTGTTAGTTCCGAGGTGCGGGGGTGTCCCAGAAACCGGACGCTGTTTAAGAACGGGCTGGGGGCTAAGCAGGCAGACCCCTGAGGTCGGGGCTCCACCTAATACACCAAGTTAGAGTTAGGGGTCGGCGTGGAGACTGTGTGTGAGACGGGTCACCCCTCTTATAGTCCTAAATTCTGAACTTGGCTCTGCACTAAATAGCTGCGAGGCATTAGCCAGTCTCTCCTCTCCTCTGTACCTCAGTTTCCACATCAGGAAAATGGTGTAGGTCCCACCGCCTCCACCCTATGGCCCTTTCCTTTTAGCTATGGCTGTCTGCAACCAGCTGAGTTGCGCACAGCCACCAGTGCCGCCAGAAGCCAGTTACCCAGCACTCTAGGCCTATCTCAGGGTACCCGCATCCCCTCAGACTCCTCCCTGGACCTGGGCCGCAAAGTTACCAAGAAAGGGAAGAATGTGCCGCTGAGGGGAAGGGGGCGTTAGGATTCCCTTCCCTTTCTTGTATTATGTTCCCCCTCCCAGCTTCCTTTCTGCGCCAGGCTGGTACAACTCCAGCTCCCCTGCCTCCCAAGACCCACTTCCTCCCAGCCCCTTCCCACCCCGCGACCCTCCACCCCCCAGCATCTGGTCCTGTTTGTTTTCCCAGATCAGTTGGGTTCAGAGCTTCCTGAAGGATGGATGCACAGGTGGCTTTGTTTGCCAGCTCAGCACCCTCACCCCTACCTCCTCCACATCCATAGCCTCAGCCTTTGGGTGTGGAGCTGGGAGCTAGGTAGACAAAAAAAAAAAAAAAAGAAAGAAAGAAAAGAAAAGCCTCCCCAGATCTCTACCTCCAAGAGACCTCAGAATCTCACAGAGACCTCCTTACCCTCAAATAATTCCTTACTCCCACCCCATCCAGTCCGTCATCTCATAGGGGGACTTTTGGTTGCACAGCGAAATCCTTAGAATGTCCCCCTCCCCAGTGATTCTACCAAAACACCCACCCATAAAGCACCCTAAGAGCCCATAGAGAAGTCCTCATACTCAGCCCTCAGTCCTGAGTGAAGCTCTGGGATCCCCTCAGATCCCCATCCCATGTGAGGACATCAAGATTGGACAAAGAAACCCTCAGACCCAATCCTGGGCTCTCATCCAGGTCTCCATCCCACATAAAGGCCCTAAGAATCCCCAGAGAAGTGACACCTCCCTCATGCAGAGCCCCATCCTGTGACAGCAGCCCGACTTCTCAGTCCTGCTGGGCAGCTTACAGGTGCAGGGTGGCCAATGTCCTCTCCTGAAGTCAGCCTGCTCCCATCTCTTACCCCTTATTTCACTGGGAAGTAAGCCAGGGCTGTGGTGACTGAAGATGCAAATTCTGTGAATGGTGCCCTCCCCTCCACTCCCCATCATCAGCCCCTCCTTTGCAGCCCTGTTCCTCCAACCCCTGCCCCCATGCCAGGTCTGGAGCCAGGAATAGGCAGATGAACACCTTCTCTGGGCCTGAGGTCTGGTCTCCTGGGAGACAGAGATAACGTGAGGGAGAAACCAGCTCGGCTTGGGCAGGGTCCACAGCTGAGGGGGTGGCGGCAGCACCCACACAGATCCCTCGTCCTACCCTGCTATAAACAGAGCCCCTCTTCTCTGTGGCTCAACGGGGATCCAGGGAGATGGGAGGCAGCTTTCACCACCACCCACTCACCCTGACACAAAGCCGCAGGGCTCAGGCACAGGGCAGCAGCAGAAGGGCCACAAATGCACACATTCACACGATCCCACACACATCACATGTGAACGGCCTCCTAGGATTAAACAGAACCCCTCAAGGTCACACTTATGGGCAGACATTTGTTCACTTACTTATTCTTCAGATATTTAATAAGATGTACTGTGTGCCAGGCACTGAGCTGGGGTTGGAGTCACACACAAGGATGCCCTTGTGCATCCTCATGGGCTCCGTCCCACTCCACAGTCACTTGGAGACCATCTCGGTCACCCACCATGATCATACGCTGAAGGGCTGGAAGTGCAGACCCTGGAGTCAGGCTGCTGCCTGGCTTTGAATCCCAGCTCCATTGCTTATAAATTGGATGAGCTTACACTCTACTCAGTTTTTCCCTTCTATAAAATGGAATAATATTTCTTAAAAGCTGTAGTGAAGATTTAAATCCATGTAAAACATTAACTGGCCTGCAGTGTGCATCTAATAAATGTTAACTGTTACTGTGGTGCTGGTTGAGGTTATAACTGGCTCTGTTGCATGGTGTCCCTGCCGCCACAGGGCTGGGCTGGGTTGGCGGGATGAGTCAGGGCAGCAAGCGTGGTTCTGGGATCTGCATCCCCTTCCCACACTGGCCGTGTGGAAGCCAGCCCAGCAGGATGAGGACCCTTCCTGCCTCACCACAGCAAGCCACTCTGCTCAGGCTCTCAGGTTGGGAGGGACGGAGGGGAGTATCTCAGTTTCCTTTGTTCTTGTTCAGGTCTCTGCTCTCCTGGAAAGAACACCTGGGAGTAGAACTGGAGACCTACTTCCGGTCCTGAGGCTCTTCCTGGCTCCATATATGTGGCCTTGGGCAAGTCACTCCTCCTCTCGGGGCTTCCGTTTTATACCTGCGAACTTAGCTACCTCCTGGTCCTGGAGAGGCCTCCCAGCCCTGACTCTTGCGATCCTGTGATGTTACAGGAAGGCTGCCCCCGCTGCCACCCTTCCCCGCACCTCTGGCCGCTGTGGCGCCCCACCCCCCAGCTAGAGTGAGGGGGCGAGTTGCCAAGGTCGCCATGGGGACTAATCTCCAAGAAGGTCAGTGAGGCTCTGGTTCTACCGGGGCGGATCGGGATTAGCACCTGGGTACGACCCCTCCTCCCCAAGGCCCTTCTGCTCTCACACGGACCCCGGGGGCCTCCACGCCCACAAGTTCCAAGGCTGGGCCAGTATCAGTGGGTGGGTAGTGCGGGCAAGGCAACTGCTACAGCTGTCTGCCCAAGCTGAGGCCCAGAGAGAAAGGGGAACAGGTGGGGTCAGATCCATGCCACTGGCTGCTCAGGGTCCAGCCACAGCCTTTGGGGGAAGGGGAGCAAGGCTCTTTGGACCTTTAATGGGCAACTCGAGTCTTCTAAGATAGGGGTATCAGCTACCTCCAGCCCTGGCTGTCCCATTGCAGTCCACATAGAAGCCCCCTCTTTCTCCTCTGTGGGGGTAATTTCCCCATCCCAGTGTGGGGTGAGAGGGAGGCTGTTTTCATATAGGCCCCCTTCCTCCACATACACCGTGCCTTCCACCTCAGGTTATCCTGACATCTGACCCTACATCTTCAAATCCCTCTGGCTTTCATAAGTGCGCATCTCTCATTACCTCCCATTGCCTGTGTGTGTGTCTGTCCCTGTCTCTGCTCTCCAGCCTCTCTCCGGACGTCTCTGCCCAGTCTCTAGCTCACTTTCACTGTCTGGGAAGTGGAGGAGGGTCTGCAGCTTCTTCTAGCCCTAAAATCTCACCTGTAGTTCTCATATCCTCTAGGCTACACTCTCCGCCCTGTCCTTCTGTCTGTCTGCTTGTGCTCTCCGCCCTCATGCTCATCCTTTTCCCTCTCCATTTCCCCTCAAGGGTTCCCAGTCCCACACAACCCTCACTCCAACTGCTCAGTCCCTTTTTCTGCTTCTTCCACTACCTGTCCCCTCCCCCGCCCAGGGTGCTGACAGGGATGACAGGAAGCAGGCTCTGGCTTCAAGCAGGAAGGGGGAGGAGGGACAGGGCGCCTCGAACACCAGCTGCTGAGCACCCCCCTCCCCAAGCCCAGCACCTGCAGGCCTGCCTGGCGCCTGGAGATTCTGCCTGGCCAGGCAGGGGAGGAGGGACCTGCATGGGAGTCTGGATCCCTGGCCCTGGCCAGGAAATGCGGGTCTGGGGGATGGGAGTTTTTGGTCTGGGGAAATCAGGCCCTTGTGGGGAGAGGCAGTGGCTCTCAGTCACAAGGGCAAAGCCCAGCCTACTAGTGGCATCATTCTTCTCAACCCCTCACCAGCAAGACTGCTGTGTGTGTGTAGGGGGTGGTCATTCCAGGGGGAGATCTCTTTGTTGTATGGCCCTGAGATGTGAAATCCCAGCCAGAGAGAGGCTTTAGCTCCCCACCTCCTTGACTGAGAGTGGGGAAAGGTAGCCCTCGAAAACATAGAGAAGGTGGGCCAGTGCCAGGCTAAGGCCATCACACGGAAATCATTCAGGGCCAGGCAAGGAGCAGAGAGCTGGGTGCAGGACAGAAGCCTGGTCAGGGAGGCCAGGACAGGGGCTGCACCTACGCAGCCTGGGGACTCATGGATCTCCCCCACCTCCACAGGGCTGCTGCACCTAAATCCCATCTGCAGTCTGCCCGGTCGCCAGAACTGCCTGGGATCTGTCATAGCCATCTCATCCCCTCACCCCTTTCTCTGAGCCAAGGACTCAACAGATCCTGTGGGGTCTGTGGGTAGTTGTGGAAGGGGTGGTAATGGGGACGGTGTTGTTGTGGAAGGGGCAAGACAGCATCTTCAGAACCCTCCAAATTGGAGCCAGAAAGGACCAATGACTCCTGACCTTGTTCCCTCTCCTTGGGGGCTGCCTCTGCCTAGATAAGTGGAGGTACAGTCCTTCCCCCATGATGCTTCCTCAGTCTCAGAAAAAACTCGGGACTCCTTACCTCTGTTCACTGAGCCTTCCTTCCACCATTGACCTACAATTGGCCCCTCCCTCTGGGTGTGTTCAGCATCACCATCAATTTTGGGGAGAGGGATGGGGGACACCTGGGCTCACAGGACAGAGCCTTAACTAGGGGCTCAGGCTGATCCTAGGCCTCCTGAGGAGCAGTGGGCTCTAGCTCTCCAAGCAGCAGGTCAGGGCCTAGGGCAATCTCTGTCCCCCTCCCCCACGTCAGATCTTAGCACTTTGAGTTACTGGAAAGGGGATGGTCTGTCCCAGGTTGGGTTGTGGCTGATGATCCATAGACTCTTGCCTAAACTGAGGGCCACTTAGACACCCCCTCCCCCAAGCTGAAATAGGCCTTGGGATTATAAAGTCCGGGAAAGGTGGTGAGCTGCTGTGCCTGGGAACCCCACTGGACCCTGTGTTTGTCCTTTTCCGTCTGTCTGTCTTTGACAGGGGAAGACTGAAGGAGGCCCCAGGGAAATGGCAGGGAGTGAGCCCTCAGGATGTCAGCACCAAAGAGATCTGGAGGATGGGGCTTGGGCTCCCTAATGGTCCTAGCTGGCCCCACCCAGCTTTGCTAGAACACAAGGCTACCTCTTGTGGGCAACCAACTTCCAGTCAGGGGGCTCAAAAGCATTGCTAGGAGCCCAGAAACCAGGCTTTGGGGACTGGTAAGGCCTTCTCAGAAGGCCAGACCAAACCCCCTCCTGCTGCAGATGGCAAAGCCCAAGGAGAGGCGGGGGAAATGACTTGCCCAAGGCCACAGAAGTCGCTGGGGACAGAGCCAGACTAGAAGGTGGGTTTCCACCTCCAGAAGGGCTCCTGTTCTGGGCTAGAGCCCCCTGTGTCACCTGGTGGGGCCTGCTCGCTGCCTTTATTACCGGAATGGAGCGGGGCAGCCCAGGAGTTGCGGGCAGAACAAGGCAGGGCGGGCGGGGCCGGATGGGAGCCGGATCTCCCCGGGGAGCGGCGCACTGCCTCTCCGACCTGTGTGGCAGCGGCGGCGGCGGCGGCAGGTGCCTGCGTGGCGGTCCGGCCAGGCCCCCGGGCGGGTGCTGAGAGGCCGCCCCTGCCTCACGCGAGCCGAACGAACAAAACGCTCAGGTCCGGTTTGTGCGAGGGGCTCGTCGCGGGGCGGGAGCGGAGGGCCCGGGGCCTGGCTGTGGCCCTTGGTGATCTCCTGGTCCTGTTCTTCCGCGAGCGCAGTGCCACACAGCGCTCCGCTAGCCGCCACCCTCACCTGTGCGCATCTGCGGCTGACACGTCGGCCACAGAAGGCGCGCACCTGGTCCGCCCCTCCCCTCCTGGCCGCCCTCCACCCACCGGGTCCTTCTTGGCTGGGTCCTCAGCCCACGTCCCGGAGCTTGTGCGAGAACCTGGGCTCTGAGCACTCTTATACGGCCTGTTCAGTCCCCGCCCCTAGACACGCGCGCGCGCGCACACACACACACGCACACACACACATACAGACACTCACACCTGTCCGCGCGCCCGTTTGCTCAGGGCAAATATTGACTCAGAGGAGGCGGAGCGCTCCCACCCTCCCATCACCCTTCCCCCAGGCTCTGGGGCCGGAGCTCTTCGCAAGCCCTGGCGGCGGGGGTGGAGGGGGCTGTCGGGGACCTGGACGCCTCTGGAACAACACCAGATGTCACTTTTCCACCCACCTGCCTTGGGGGGTGGGGGGAGGAGCGGAGGAGCAGAGAACCGAGGCTGCAGGGCCGAGGCTGGGGGAGAGGGGAGGAGCTGGAGGTGGGTATCCTAGGGACGGCGGGACAGTCCCTGGTCTGGGCATTCAGATTCACGATGGAAGTAGCTGAGTAAGGTATGTGGCCCGCTGTTTAGGGGCGACCTCCACCCACATGTCAGCGTCTAGTTCTTGGTCCTCGGCGATGTGCCTCGGTTTCAATATTCCTTCCCTTCCAAACTCTTCGCAGAGTCCTGGCAGATGCTGAGAAAAGGCTGGTGGTGGAGGGGCCGAGCCTCAGAGCAGGCGCGGCGCAGGAAAGGGAGGGGTGGCCACTTCGCCCCGCGGCCACCTGCTGCACTGACCGGGCCTGGCGCTCAGTTCTTGTCCACCAGGCTATGCTGGGTAAAAGGCCAGTTGGGCCCCTCCCGGAGCGCCCTCGGCAGGCCAGACCAGGCCCACCGCCAGACAGCGAGCAGCGACAACCCTCGCCCAGCCGCCGCTGGAGTGGAGTGGAGAGGCGCAAGCTCCTATCGCCTAAGTCTCCAACGAGTCTCTGTGGTTCATCTCGGCCGCTCCCACCATCTGTCCCTCTCAGAGCGCGCTTGCGATTTCCTCCCGCATTGGGGAAATAAAGTCAGGGCAGATATCGAAGAAAGGCTAGCTGCTTTACTGGGAGGCGTCTGGGCGGAACCTAAGGAAGCAAGTGGGAGGGGCTGGGCGCTGGCCTCCGCAAAGAATTGGTAGGGGGCGGCGCCACCGGGAGGCGCACCTCCGCTTGCTGCGTCCCTAAGGGCGCCCCCTGCAGCGGGTCGGGAGTCAGAATCCTGCAAGACAGAAAGCCCCAGGAGGGAGGATCGCGGAGAGGTTTCGGGCCTAGACAGCCAGCCGCTTCCACCCCGCGTTCCCCTCCGGCCCACACCTGGGAACGCTGAGCGGCGGCAGGGCGATGACGCGCGGCCGCGAGGTGAGCACCACCTCCCCGCGGCTCGCCTCCACGAGGATATTCTGGATCATGTTCTCCAGCAGCTCCTCCTGCAGGTTGGCAAAAGCTGGGAGCCTGCGGGGCGGGGGAGTGCAGGTGTCAGCGCCACCGCCGACCGGGCTCCCAGGCTCCGCTGGCCTCCTCTGTGCTGTACCTGGTGCCGCGTGTACATGGATTCTCATTTAACCCTCCGCCCTCCCAACACTGTGAGGCATCCTTGTTCCAATTTCAGAGATGCTCAGATTGTTATTTAAAGAGACCAGGTTGTCAAACGCCATGCTGCTGATACAAGTGGTGGGATTCAAACCCAGGAAGTTGTAGTCCTCACTCCAGGGCCAGATTTGGGGAAAGGCATCAAAGCATGCGAGGGTGCAGAAGGGCCTGAAGAATCCCAACAACTACAGAAAGTGGCCACAGAGCCACCCCAGGGGAAGGTGGGCAAGAAGAGGTGGTACTTCTCTCCTGGCTCTAGAAACTCATTTATTTAAGAGACTTTGAAGACTATAGCCACCCTCCCGGGAGTGGTGTGCTAGTAAATGTTAGCAGCCAGTCTTGGAGAAAAACTTCAAGCTCAGATAGCCATTCTGTAAATACTCCCACTGATGCCGTAAGCTCCCAAGGTGTTGACAGTGAATGCTAAGCTGGGAGGCTTGCACCCCAGGAGAGGCTGGCCCCAGCATACCCCTGCCTCCTGGGATCCTTTTGTACACAGCCCCATCTGGGTCTGCTGCTCACCGGCTGATGGCCTCCTTCTCGTCCTGCTCTTGCTTCTCCTTTGTCGTGACCTTCAGCTGCTGCTGCCATTGCCATTTCAGGGACTCCTGGGATGCTGCAGCCCCTGCCCAGGCCACCTTCTCTCCCTTCTCCTCCAGCTCCTCCTTGCCCGTCCCCTCTTCTTCCATCTCCTCCTCTTCCTCCTCTTCCTCCTCCAGCTCCTCCTCTTCCTCTTCACCGTTCTCCTCCTCTTCCCCTGAATCCTTCTTCCCCAGCCTCCGTTTGTCCTCCTCCTGCTCCTTGTCTTTGCTGTCCTCTGAGCTGTTGGAGGACGGAGACATGGCTGGCACTAAGTGCAGGCTGTTGTTCTGGACCATGACCTTGGCTGACTGCTCATTCCAGAACTGGCAGAAGTAAGGCATCTGCTCCACCAGGCTTTGGTCCACAGCCTCATGGAAGATCTTGTCTTCCAGCAGGCCCCTGGGAGGCAAGGAGAAGGTTCTTGCCGAGAGGCCTTGAAGCCCCCTGTGGGGCTCTGGCTTCAGGGTTCCCCAAGCGGTGGTTCTTGCCTACTGTATCCATGAACAGGCGTTAGGTGAGGTGGGGAGCCCTTGGTCAGTTGCCCCTTCCATCCCTTCCTTAGAGGAAGACATCTCTGGGCCCCATGGGTTCTTAGAAATGAACATTATGTGGTGGAGGTGGAGCCAAGAGGTCAGAGTTACATAGATGAGGGGCAGGAGCTCTGGGGACACAGACTGCCTCCAGACCTCACCTGCCAGGGAAGGGACAGGGCAGAACTTGGGATGCAGCCCTGAAGTTCCCCCCAGCCAGCTCCATTAGAGCTGCAGCACCCTGGAGGGCCTGGGGCATCAGCAGAAGTATCTTGTGAGGAAGTTGTTTTTCAGGAACGGGAGGGCTGGGACTTCAGGGTCTGTGGGTTGACCCAGAGTTGCAGAATGAGCTGGAGAGATGAGGGGGGTGATGGTCCAGGGGGTGAGCAGTCACCTGATGATGGCGGTGAGACAGTCAATCAGGAGCTGTTTCTCCTGCCTGGAGATAGGGGATTCTTCCTCAGCAGCCTCGGACTCCTCCTTGGGGTGCTTCCTCCTTGGCAGATCCCTGGGGCAGGCCAGGAGATTCTGAGTGGCCAGGCAGGCCGCTCAGGGGCTGGGGGCATGAGCAATGGTGGTCGCCATGCAGTTTTGGGGACATAGATGAGTTTGGGGCAGCCCCCTGTCTTAACCCAAATGTAATGCTACTGCATTTGGGGAGCTAGAGGTTGATTCTGAAAACCTTCAGAGTCAATGCTGGGTCAGGTCTGGGCAGCCCCTCTGGAGTGGGGGAGGGGCAGAGAGCACAAGAAGGGGACCCCTCCCTCCCTCCCCCCATGAATGTTCACCGGTGCAGGAAGTGGTGGGAAAAGTCAGAGAAGTTGGCCAGGAAGTGGTCAGTGGCATGAGCACGGGCAGTGAGGCCCAAGCAGAGCATGCCCGGTGAGGGCGGCCGCGGGCATGGCCAGGATGGCTCCTCCTTCGAGATCTTAAGGTTCCAGCTGGCAGGCCGGTTGAGTGACTGGAGATTCTTGATGGGGGGCAGTGTCTTTGGGAAGGGGGAGGCATGGATGACAGGGATTTGGAGTCCATACTACCATCCCTAATAGGTCCCTAACCCCCAATGGGGCCTTTTAGGCCACAAAGGGGTATGACCCCATCCACTGGCACTTCCGACCCTCCCTTCTAGAATGCTGGACCAGAGATGGGTGGTACCTCTGGAAGCAAGCAAGGACCCTTTCAAGTTATTCCAAGGAGATGGGCTTGGGGCTTATAACCTCACCTTGTACTTCCTCATAGGTTCACAGGCTGTACAATATGCCCTTCTCTGTGGAAGCAAAAAGACCACTACTTAGGATGCAAGAGGCCTAGAGGCCCCTCTTCCTATCCTTCCTGCTGACCCACAGAGGCCCTGAAGCCAATGCCAGGATCTGCTGTCCTCTTGGTCCTGCCCAACTCTCAGCCACACCCTCTTCCAGAAACTTCCCTAGTGAAGTGTCATCTGTAGACAAGGAAACTGAAAGAAAGAGGAGTTGCCACCAAACCTGGGCAGCTGCCCCAAGCTGCTCATCCTAGTGCCCCCAGAGCTTTATGCTTGGGTGTGATAAGGAAATAGCCTCCCTTTTAAGATTAACTGCAGAAATCCCTTCTCCCACACCCCTGAAACATAATTTGAATTCCTAATTGGGCCAGAGCTTCAGGGTGGAGCAGTGCCTCCCTGGGGGTTCAGTGACACAGAGGTGACAGAGGTGTAAGAATACCAGTTCGGGAGGCTGTGAAACTGGGGAACCAAGATGGATGTTTCATTTCATGCTTATTATGGATCCCCCCACAAATACTAATAGCCCATGTTTAGTGAATGCTAACTGGGTGTCAGGCACTGTTGCAGCCACTTTACATGTATTAACTCACTTAATCCTCACAACAATGCTATGAAGCAGATAATATTTTACTTGCACTTATAAAGATTTGAAAAAATTTTTTTTCAGAGCCAATTCTTTATTACTTCAATAAATCTAAACATACAACAGCTACAGTTTTACAAGATTTGAAAAACTTTTATGTTTAAACCTAATGTGGAAATTTTTAAATGTATATAAAAGCGGAGATAATGCTACAAAGAATCTTCAATTACCCACCACCCAGCTTCAACAATTAGCAATTCATGGCTAATCTCATCTCATCTTTATCCTGCATCTGGATTATCTTGAAGCCAATCCCAGATGTCATATTGCCCCCATTTTACAGTTGAGGGAACTGAAAGGTTAAATAACTTGACAGAGATCACAGAGCTAGAAACCCTCAAAGCCAGGGCAGCTTGTTGGAGCCTCCATCTGAAACCACTACAAACACTGTTTTCCATGCACAGGTGAGCTCTGCCTTGTTTCCCCTGGGTCCCCAGGGCCCAGCACTTAGTAGGCACACAGTAAATCCTGGCCACATGAAACAAAGATGGGCAGCCAGCCTTCTGTATGCAGGGAATCTCTTGGGGAGATGCTGTTCTTAGTCTAATGAAAGAAATCTAAACTCTTAGGGCAGGCTGTCCAATGTTGCATGTGAGACCCCCTGGGACTACCACCCATGTCCTCTCCAGTAAGGCCAATCCGAAAGATCTTTGGTATTCAAGGCTCCCTCTGCCCTCCTCACCTTCACTTTCCTATCTGTGATGGTGAACTCCACTTCCTGCCGCACCTTCTCATCCTTCCACTCCTGCAGCTCCTTTTGGTGTTGCTTTAAGAGTTCCTGCCGGTATACCTGTGACTCAGGACAAGGAGAGGGAAGACCAGGATCTGGAGGCCTGTAAATTTTCCAGGTGCTGGACCCTGCCTCTCTCTGGTCTGGGGATCTCAGGGCCCACTCCACACCCCAGGACCGGGAGATGTGCTCCATCCCAGCTTCTCTCTGGGGCTGGTCCTACCTTGCATATCAGCTCCATGCTGTAGAAGCTGGCATGCACTGAGGCCTTCAGGGTCACCACAAGTGGGATTGTCTCTTCAGGAGCCACCTTCCCTCTCATGGGATTCACAGAAACCTGTTGATTTGGGGAAGGAGTCTCTTCACAGGGCTGGGGTGAGATGGGACTAGTTGGGACATCACCGGGTGGTGGGTCTGGAGCCCTGCTTGAGGGACATGGGCCTCTCACCTCCCCAAAGTCTAGAGGTCTCTGCTGCCAGTCGAAGACAACTGTCTCATTCTTGGAGATGTTGTTGAGGAACAGCAGGCGACTGCACTTGCTCTGCACAGGAATGTTCCCCAAGGAGATATGGGACTGGGACAGGAAGACGTTCTGATAAAGACAGAACAGCAGCTTTGGGGGGTGAAGAAATAATGACCATGGCAACCATTACCAGTCACTGAGCACTTACTACAGGCCAGGTGCCAAGGGAGGCAATTCATGTGCCTTTGATCCTCACAGTGGCCCTACGAAACAGGTACCAGTATTGTCTCCAGTGTGCAGATGTGCTTCTAAGGCTTGGAGAACATAAATAATTTTTTCAAATGATAAACCCAGAGAGCCTGTGATTTGGACCATTAAAATAAGCTTGGAAGGGCTGAGAAAACGAAATTCATTTAGAGAAGACAGAACGAAAGCCAACATAATTTGAGTCTTTGAAGGATGGCTATGAATTAATGGGTGATCATCTGTTGGCATCATCACTGGGCACAGAACAGGAGCTGTGCCATAATGCTGTCTGGGAAGAATGAGGCCACATGGAAGGGGCACTTTTTCTCTGTCCAGACCCTGAGTACTTCCAGGGCTGGGACTTTGCCTGGCTCTTCTTTGTGTCCCCAGCATCTCCACAGTGTTCATCCTGCAGTAAGAGTCCAAAGAGGGTAGGAGTGGGAGGCTGGACAGGCAGAAGTGTGGGTGGATAGTACCTGGCCGGGTGCATGGGAGGATGAATGGAGAAGTGGGTTGGTAGATGGATGGATGGTTGGAAGGGTGGTGGATGGATGAATGAACACATGGATGAGTAAATGGGCATGAGGGTCAGTGGGAAGATGGAAGGGTTGATACATGAATGAATGGGTCATACTTCTCAACAGTGAGAAGTATGTGAAGTAAAGATGGTATTAATGACCCTGGATATCTTTTAGGAAAATCGATCTAGGTTTAGGGGAGGGGCTGTTCTGCATGAAAATAATACCTTAGAGCCCAAGAATGAGAGAGCTGCTGTTTACCCCCTTTCAATACCCCCCATCCCAGTGCCCAGAAACGGAGGGATGGAGGGCTCTGCAACAGGAGTGACTCGAGCAGGAACACCTGTGGGCACTAGGTGGCAGGGTAAGCCTCTCATGGAGCTGGTGCTGCCTCCTAATCAGGAGGGAGGCTGGTTCCAGGCTTCCCCTGGGTGTCCCTCCCTTCTCAGTACCATCTCATTCCCTTCCCAGCCTCCCCATCCCTCTGCACCAACTATCCTGGGCCCTAAGGCTCCTCCTAGGCCTCAGGCCTTCCCTCCCCGCTACCTGTCCAGGAATCATCAGCCTAGAGTGAATGGAGCTGTTGTCCCAGGTGGAGATGTTATGGAATGGGGCTGTGTCCCCCATGGCATGAGGATCATAGCCCAAGCCCTGGAAGCGGATGATGGCTGAGTTCCATCCCAGGATGTGTATGGGCACATCCACCTGGCAAGTTAAGAGGGTGGGGACAGGGACTGGTCAGAGCAAGGCCAGAGGAGGCGGCCGACTCCAACCCACCCCATGTTAGCCCAGGCTACTGCTCACTGTGTAGGTCTTGGCCTCGATCGGTGAGAAGATCCACAAGACACGAGCAGTGGTGCCTGGCTGGATCTCCCCTTGGGGGTTGAGACAGCAGAAGATGGGGTGATCAAAATTTTTTTCCTGAACCTCTGACAGGATGTTGGTCTGGACCTCATATGTCACAGGCACCGAGCCACCATTATACAGCTCATAAATCTGCAAGGGGCAGGAATAGGGAAATCTCCACACCAGCTCAGGGCTGCAGTGCAGAGAGCCCAGGATTCTATGTCCACTGTAGGAGGGCAGGTTGATCACGATGTCACCCTTATAGTCCCAGTGCTCCCCTAAATACTGCTGATTTCCTTATGGCTTGATCACCTAGGAAGTAGGTAGCCATATTTTCAACCTGTGACATTTTAGGATAATCTGTAATCCTTATTTCATTTGCTCTCAATTTACCTTGTCAAGACATTAGGGGACACTAATGCCAGTGTCCATAGTGTGGGGATTTAGGGAAATGTCCGTGCACGCACCATCCAGACCCTTCATCATTTTCTAGGCTCTCATTCTAACCATCTGTGATGTGAGGCAGCTGCTTTCCACATCTACCATGAGAGGCAATCCTGCTTAAAGGCAGGTAAGGGAGCAGAAGGAAGATAAGAGGTCCCCCAAGACTAACTTCAAGGTTTGAAATCACAGAACAGCCTGGAAGAAACCAGAGATCTGGTCCAGTTCTTCATTTCAGATATGAGAAAACAGAAGCTGGAGAGAACAGAATTCATCTGGATTTATACCCAGCCCCATCAGTCTCTCAGCCCCCACTCCTGAAAATCTGATTTTATTTCTCTAGCCTGGACCACCCTCTGAGCTCCAGACCTGGTATCCAATTTCTGCTTGACAACCCTTCTTAGTTGTCTCACAGGTATCTCAAAGTTTGCCAAAATCAAATTCTGCTCTAAGACCTATTTCTCCCCCAGCTTATCTCCTCTCAGAATATGGCACTACATATTCCCAGTAGTTCAAACTAGGAATCCAATACATCTGTAATCCCTCCCTTTCTCTTACTTCCCAGATCCAATCCTCAGCAAGTCTCAATGATTCTGCCTGCAAAACTGAAATTAAATCTGTTCACTTCTCTCCATTTCTACCACCCTCTTGCAGGTCCAAGCCACCATCTGTCAACATCTCATGAAAGAAAGGAAGCATGGCCACAGTTGTGGAGTTTGGCTGGAGCACAACTGGGTCTCTTGGCTCCAAATCTGAGGGCATTTTCCACTGTCTATGTCCATAGTGGAGTACTCTGGTCTCTCTGGGAAGGTGTCTGGGGATACATGAGTCTTTGCCTTCCTTTTTGAGGGTCTGGGCCTCTGCAGGCTTGGGAATGTGGCCTCTTGGAAGCCATGGGTGGAGGGTGGCATAGGGAAGTGAGCAGAGATTAGGGCAAGAGACCCCCATCAGGTCCAGGAAGCCCATTCCCCTGTCTTTGGCTGAATGGCCAGAGGCCCCTGCCAGAAACACAAAAGCTTCTAAATGATTAAAAATTTCATATCTGTGAAATATTTGGGAAAATATTATGTCTCCCACTTGAAGTTTTCCAATGTACATTTTCAGAGCAAAGGAAGCTGATTCCATCCAATTAATAAAGTCTAGAGCTCCATGAGGATTCACACTCTAATTTTTCATGCTCTAGAAAGATGCCCTTCTTGGAGCAGTGATTTCCAAACTGTGGCTAAAACCTATTTAAAACCAATTTAGTGGATCATGTACAGCATTTAAAAAACAGATCAGAATAAAATAGAAAGAAGGACATCAGAGTGCTTTGCGTGTAGTGGTGTATGCGTTGGCTTGCAATGCTTTTGTTCCAGTCTGTGTATATATGCACTGATTATCCAAATACATTAGTGTGGCTCAAAATTAAAGAGGTTTCAAGAACCCTGTACTAGAGGAAGAACCCCATGCTTCTGCATGGGAACAGGGACTAGCAAAGGGCTTAGCTCCAGGCACTGGGAAGCTGAAGTTTCTTGTTTTGGGTCTTTTCCAGTTGCCCGATCGTGGGGTTCAACCTGCAGCCCCACCTCTTAGAGTGAGGGCCACTGGAGGGAAGGTTCTTTGTCACCCTGTCAAGGATTGATGCAGATACACAGAGATCAGTGCTTAGGCCTCTTGATGACCAGGGCAACATAGAGCACTGACCTGCCTTGGGGGCAGTGTGTCGCCAATGGGGACAGGGATGAACTGGTGGCTAGTGGAGGTGAAGTGCACATACTTCTGCTCTAGCTTCACTGTCACACCTACGAAATTTAGCTGGAAATAAAAAAGCCCATGAGTAGCATCCTTCCCTGGGAGGAACTGAAGCACCCAGCAGAGATCATTGGACTCCCTCCCGGGGGGCATGACTCCCTGCTCCTCTCTCGGTTGTCCGGAACAGGACCAGTCCTGGGGCCTCACCAGGATCTCCCGGCCATGGGACACTTTGAAGAGCACCGGGAGGCGATCAGTGCCAATGAACAGGTGGCTGGAAGGGAGGAGACAAGTCCGGGAGGAGTTATTGAGCCTTGGTGCAAGTGGGAAAACAAATGGTCATGGCAAGCCTGTGGCTTTGAGGTGGCCAACCCTTGGGAGCTTGTGGAAATCCCTAAGTTGGGAAGGGGCAAGAGGAAAATCAAACATCCCCTGCAGCTGGCAGGGCGGGGTTCTCTCAGGGCGGTGGCCACTCAGGGTACCCTGAAAACACACAGCGTAAGACCAGGCTCCTCCGGGAGCCAGGGGGTAGGGGGTCTCCAGAACCGAAGTGCAGGGTGGGCAGCGGGGGAGCACCTGTATTTGAACTCCACCATCTGTTCTTGCCCAGGACTCAGGCTCCCAGCCTTGGGGCTGATGGAGAATATGCAGTTGTCTTGTATGCGCATTTGGTGTAGTTCAGTGCAGTCGAACTCTGCCGGCTCTGCCCACAGCTCCAGGTCGATCTGCTGGTCATTTGGAAAGAGGAAGGCCCTGGGGGAGGGGTACAAAGCAAGAGGAGTGGAACGTCTCAGTCAGAACACAGAGGCAGGAGCTCTGAGCCCCAGGGGGATGGAAGGAGGCTTCCTCTTGTGCCTCCCCCATTTCATGCCCCCATTTGGCAAGCTGTCCCATGCGAGGCCGAGCAATGTGGCTGTTGAAGATGCTCATTTCATAATGACCCCAAAACTGGGGAACAGAAGCAGGGCCCTGGTGACTAAACAGAAAACCGGGGATCCTGTTGTGGATGCCAGGTGGTGGGGTGCCACTTGTACATTTTGGCCACCTTGAGCCAGCTACTAACCCTGGAGAGGTCTGTGTGACAGAGCTCTTAGGAAGGGCCTTTTGGGGCACCTAGGAATCCCAGCAGCACCAACCAGGGCCCCTGGGCAGATGCCAGCTGGACTGGCACTCTTGAATCTGAGGCCAGGACAGGCATAGAATTAACACCCTGAAATGCCTCTCACTGTAGGAGAGTAGATACTGCACTCTAAGTGGCTGACAAAACAAGTGATAGAGGGAACCCAAGGTCCCAGTCTGGAAAGGAGGACCCCTCACTCTCAGAGAGATGGCGCAGAACTGGCCTCAAACTGGGCAGAGGGTTTGAACATAGAACAGCCCGAGGGGGAAGGAAAATGGCACGCATTTGAAAGGGCTCAGCAAGAGGCAAGGAGCTCAAAACTCCTTCTAATCAATCTTGAATAGTTTTACATTGGAAATGTGAAAAATTGTTACATCGAATGCTGGTAAGTTTAGAAAGAACAGATGCCCTTGAAAACAGGTTGGGAGACAAGGAACTGCCACTACCTTTTGTTTAGGAATTTTGACAGCATCTTCTAGAATAAAAAAAAACGCATATGCCCTTTAACTGAGAAAGCCCACGTTGGGAAACTAACTTGCAGGAATAAAGTGTGTGTGCACATGTGCACACATACACTTGGACATTTGTTATAACTTCCTTTGTAGTGGCAAAAAAAACCAAAATACAAAAAACAAAAAAACAAAAAACCCCAAAAGCACTGGTGGCAACAAATATCATCCAGTAGAGTGGTTTACTAACTTAAGGGTCATTTGTGTGGAATATTATACAACTATTAAAAAGATGGAGTTAAATCTCTATGCATTGATGTGTATCCATCTGAAGGGGATGTTATTGGTATAGTGCTGAGTGAAAATATAATGCCGAGTGAAAATGTTACTGATGTAATGCTGAACAGAAAGTAAGATGAATAGTAGGTGCCATTACTGTAAAAAAAAAGATAAGAAAACAGAACAACCTTGTAACTGTGTCCACGAGCTGAGAGAGGACACATACACCAAGCCCTCCTCACCCCTGCAGAGTGGACTAGGAGAGGGAGCTGAGAGTCAATGATCCGTCTTCGATCACCCTGTCCTTTGAATAAACTGCTTTTGTCATTTTATCCAAGGGATACGGATCTGCAGCAAAACTAGAGATCTTGCTACTTCAGGGTTGGCTAGATAGTTGCAACACCTCCATTTCCCTCCCCTCCCTCCCCCAGTCTCCCTCAAATAATTTCATCCCCTCTTCCCTGCTGGTCCTCCAGTGTGGATAGCCGTCTGGGGACTGCAGTGGCCTCCCAACTGTCCCCCTGCCTCAAGCTGCTAATCCACTGCTCTGCATGAATCCCCCACGCCAGACCAGAGCAACTGGTCTTGAAAGTGAATCAGGTCTTCGCCACCCATCCCAGCTCACATGCCCTCGATGGCCTTAGGAAGAAGTCCAAACTCTCTGAGGGAGAAGGTTTCCAACTGCGTGCCTTGGCCCCTGCCAGCCTCCCAGCCACATCCAGGCGCCTCCCGCTCTCCCTATCAATGTTCCACCTACACTGTGTCCTTCTCTCTTACGCTGTACATGGCAGGCCCTCTGTCTAGCTGGCTCTTTGCAGCCTCTCTGCCTCCTCTCCTTAGACTGTCTAGTGGTAGCTTTCTCCAAGAAGCCTTTCTGATGGATGGCACCACCATATCCAAAACAGAATGAATGACATGGCCTTTCAGGGTTGCACGCATCCTCCTGTACCCAAAGGCTGGGCTTCCCGAGACTGCCCGCAGCTGGAGCACAGGGCCTGGGCACATCAGCACTTCTATTCTGAAGGGAGGGCCTAATGTTTAGCCAATGCCTTAATGAGTGCATGAGGGAAAAAATGATATTAACCAGGAATCTCCCCTTAAATGCAAGACCTCACATGACCCTGGGCCAAGAGCAGAGGGACCAGAGAATGCCTGAAGAGAGCAGGCACGTCTGTGCTCCCTGTTCCTCCCGCTCCCCTCCCACTCAGTTCTCCTCCACCTGCCTGCTGCTGCCTGCAGGCCAAGTCCACACTCCCCATTTCTTACTGGTCTTGGCAGGAATAAAACTTTCAGTCTGTTCTCTATGAGCTCAACAAAGACCGGCTAGAATTTTCAAAAATAGCCTTCTAAGAAATTGAAAGGAAACAAAAACACAAAAAGCCTAGGAGAGTCAAGCGTTCCAAGGAAGGTTCCTTGTGCTTGGAATCCTGGAAGAAGCATGGACTGCCTTCCTGAACCTCAAATGATCTCCTGATGGATGGGCCCAGCTCGGCAGGCACTCTGCCTGTTTCCTCCCGCGTTGGTTTCCAGCAACCTGGACTCTCTCCACAGAGAGTGTGAGCTGGCTTGCTCCGACACAAATACACATTCATGTGCAATCTGCCAAAATACCCTGCATTTCCATGCCAGGATACAGACGAGTGCCACTTTTCCTGACCTCGCCTCCTGAGCCCTGGCTCCTGTCCACTCAGCCCAGTGACTAGAGGGTCCAGAGCTCAAGGCGGTTCCTGGGCCCTCCCCCAGGCCGGCAGCTCCACTGAGCTTCCCCAGTCACCCAGGGCTGGCGGCCCTCAGTCCTGACCCTTCTCGCACAGGAGCCACCTAATGAGCCAGTTTCCCCAGCTCCTTCCTGCACAGCGGGGGAGCAGGGGAGGCAGACAGTCCAGAGAGTAAGGGGCGGCCACTGCCTTCTGGTGATGCAGCTCCTACCCCAGCTTCACCCCCACTTACCCCAAGACCCTGCTCAGGCAGGAAGCTTCCTGAGATTAGATGCCCAGGCATACATATTTTCACCTTTCTTTAACCACTGTTGCAGCCAGCCTGGGCCCCTGGCTCTCTCTCCCAACCCTGATCCACATGGGGACACTTCTTTCTCACCTCTGCTTAGCCAAGCAAAGTTGGAAGCCATCAAAAGAAAGTTTACTAGGAAATCAAGGCACGTGGCAGAGGCAGGGAGGAAGAACGAGAAGAAGCCCTGGCATGGAAACAGGATGTTTACTGGGCAGAGGTTCAGGGCTCCAGGGGAGCAAAGCTGAGCACAGGAAGGGCCAAGCTTGGCAAGCTCGGGCCTCCAGGCCGGGGCCATGTGACTGAAGAAGTGTGGCCTGCTCTGGAGCCAGACTCTGCTCTTTCTGGACACTGGTTTTGGCCTTCCCTGCCACAGACTCATCTCCATGTAGGCTCAGCTTCACTGCACTGGGGCTCTGTCAGGGGTGCACAGTTCCTGGAATGCAACAGATGCTCAATGGAGACTTCTTGGTCATTCCGCTGAGATGACCATGCCAGTCTCCTACTGGGGTGATTCCACACTTCTGAGCCTTTTGAACATCTCAGCCAGTGATAAGTTCCATGTCCTGCTGGGCCATCCCAGTCCCACCCTGGCCTCCATACAGCATCAATGGGGGCCCGATTTTCACAGACACCAGACAGCTAGGTTTACCGCCACCAAGAGAAAGAATCCAGCCCATCTCCCAGGCCTGCCAGCATACCAGTCCAGGGCAACCACTCCACTGTTCTTCAGGGCCAGAAGCACCACCGATGGTGGGGCCTCAATCGGCGCTGCCCCAAAATTGAAGTCAAGCTTCAGAGGGGTAAAGACAGGGGGGATCTGTCTGGTGCTGTGTGGAGCAGAGAAACGGGTTCAGAGACAGGGATGGGACAGGATGGGGCCCTCCCAGGGGTGGCTGGCTTGGCATTCACTTCCCTACAGGTGGGATGTGGAGAATCAGGGGCAGGGGCAAGCACAGGCTAACATGTCAGACCTCAAGCCAATTCCTGACTTTTCCAGGCCCCTCCAGGGATGGTGAGAATTTGGGGGCAGATAGGGAGCCACTTCTTGGATAGGGCCTGGTGCTGGGGCTGTGGGCAGAGAGCTCCAAGAACATCCCTAGAGAGGCCCTGCCACTCCCCCAGGCCCACCTCACCTGTGCCGGGTGGGCACCTCATAGGTGAGCTCGCAAGGGGTAGGGTCACGCTCCAAGTAACTGTTGAGCATGTCCAGGGAGAAGAGGCGCCACAGGTGCTTCCGGGTGATGCCCTCGGCGCTGCCTGTGGGGTGGACATCCAGGATGGAGAGTAAGGGGTACACAGCTGTCAGGAAGACACAGCACAGCTCCTGTTTTTCCCCGACCTTGTTATCTGAGGGAAGGAATGTGGAAGAGAAGAGCGGGTTCACCTCACAGGTTCCTGGGGTGGGTGTACAGGCTGACAACCTGCCCCAGGAGCATCCCGGGGCAGCAGGTGTCTCTGGGCTCTGGGACATCGCCAGCCCGACTGATACTTCCCACACTCTGGGCACCATGTCAGAGCTTCACGTCCATCCCCGCATTCAGTGTGCACCGAGATTTGTTTTCAAACTAATCTTGCTAACAGATTTTTTGAGATACAATTTATATACTATAAAATTAACCCATTTAATGCATACAAATCAGTGAGTTCATCTATTCACACAGTTGTGCAATCACCACTACTTAATTCTAGAGCACTTTCATCACCCCCAAAAAGAAACCTGGTGCCAAGTAGCTGTTGTCACTCCCCATTCATTCTCTGCCCCACCCCTGGCAATGACTGATCTGCTTTCTGTCTCTATAGATTTACCTATTCTGGACGTTTCACATAAATGGAATCATACAGTATGTGGCTTACTGTGAATGACTTCTTTCACTTGGCTTAAGTTTTCAAGGTTCATCCCTGTGGTACCATGTATCAGTACTTCATTCCTTTTCCTTGCCTGTGCCCTGTTATTATCCCCACCTTATAGATGTGGAAACTGAGGCATAGGGACATTCAACAACTTGCTAAGATTACATGGCTCACAGGCATTGGGCCAGGGTCCAGTCCCAGGCAGTCTGGATTGAGTCCACACTCTTAGCCACTCTCCTGGGCTGCCCTGGATTCCTCCCCGCTGGCCCAGAGAGGGCTGGTAGCAACTCCATTTTACAGAGGAGGAAGTCAAGGCCCAGGGTGGCTGGGGATTTGTCTAAGATCACACAGTAAATCAGCACAGCTTCAAACTCCTCACGTTGAGTCCTCTGCAGTTCAGGTGCATACATACGGCCACCACACAGACAGATGTGGTTAATAAGAGGCATGCACAAGAGGTACCCAAAGGCACACCCTGGTATGCTCATACTCACTCTGTTAGTTTTGTCTGGACCCTCAGCATCCACCCCCATCAAGTACTGCTCACACACCACCCCGCTGCCCCCCGCTTCCCTCCCTGGCCCTGACTCTCCATGCCACACATCCCAGATACCTCTGTGGGAGAGGAGAGAGTAGCTGATGGTCCAGGAGTACTGGGACCGCTGGTTGGGACAGGCAGTCAGGCAGATGGTGTCCTGGGACCGTGGTGGCATGCTCCCCTCTGTGCGGTCCAACTGCAAAACTGCTCAGGGATGACCCGGGTGAGGCCAAGGGCAGAGGAGGCCCTCAGTACAGGCCAGAGAGGCCCAGCCTCTCCTCCTGCTCCTTCCCAGACACTCTCCCATGGACCAAGAGAGCACTGGCTAGAGAGCAGGCCCTGAGCCAGTAAATGGGGTGAAGAGTCCCTCCTCCCAGAGGGGAACTGTCTGTGTCATTGGCACCTGCAAAGCCTTTTGCTCCACCTAGCAGCTCTGAGGTAGGCGCCAACAGTGTGATTTTACAGATGTTGTACAATCACCGTTTTAGATGAGGAAGCTGAGGTTCAGAGAGGACAAGTGCCCGCCCAATGGCACACATCTAGAAAGCGGAGCAGCAAGTGTGAAGCCTTGCTCTGCCTACCCTTGAACCATGGTCTGGTTAACCAGTCTTAACTTAACCAATGCCCTTCATTGCCCACCTCCCTGGCCCCAGCCCAGGCCCAAGTACCAGGAGGGTCATTGCTGATGACCTCAGGGCTACACTGTTCCAGGGACAGGCGATAATAGAGGGTGCAGTTGCCATCATTCAGAAGCACCAGCATCCTGGACTGCTTGCTTTTCACCAGCATGTTCCCAAAGTCAAGTTCCTTTTCCTTTGCCTGAGGGCCAGAGTTAGCCAGCCCAGGTGCAGGCTCCCCCAGGCCCACGGTCCTGGCCTCAGAGAATCCCCAAGGAAGGCAGTCCAGGGTATGGGCCGGGGAGGCCAGAGGATCCCATCCCCTGCCCTCTTGGAGATGGGCACCCTGGGCCTTCCCTCTCATCTATGCCCTGGCCCCGCATCTCCCATCCCCCACCCCCACTAGGGTCCTCCCACTCACAGAGAGACTGCTGGTGATGCCCAGGCCCACCAGCCGGAGTACGTAGTGGGTGGTAGCAGGAGGCTTGACTTTTGGGGGTAGGCCAGCTTCCCAGACCCACATCCCCACTCGGAACAGGTACTTGGTCTCCTCCAGAGGACTGAAGGTCCACATGAGTGTCTGGAGTCACAGAGATTATCTCTGATGGGGGTTTCCAGCAACCCCCTGCCCAGGCTCCTGGATGTGTGAAGTCCTATTGCAAGATTATCAAGCTATGATAACCCTTTCTGAGTGTTTACCCTGTACCAGGCACTTCACACACATTGCATATTATGTTATTTCCCTAAGCCCCTCAATCTTTTATCCCCACAAAGTAAATGGTGTTATTTTAGTGCCTCGTTTTCTGATGAGAAGGTGGACACTCAGAGTAGTGGGGTAATTTGCCCAAGATCACACAGCTGTTGAAGGCACTTGGTGGGAGCTGGGGTGTGAACTCCTGAGTCTGTGTGGTCTCTCACCTCCCTGATTACTGCCCCAGGGTTCTTACAGACACTGTGTGTTGGTGGTCCTTGGCCCAAGTTTGGCCTCCCCAAGCAGTGTATAGGGCCCTACACTGGGAATGGAGCCTAGCTAGTCTGGATGCCAGCCGATGCCCCAAACTCCAGACTACCACTGGGATCTCTAAGAGTCACTTCCTTGCTCCTTGATGACAGCCACCCATTTGGCCCTAAACCCAGCTGCTCCAAAGCACCTTCCAGTGACCTCACAGCTTTGGGTACCATGGATGGAGAGTAGACTGACCCCTGGGCACTAGCGTCAGAAACCCTGCTTCAAGTCCCAACTCTGCACCTCCTAATTTATAATCTTAGTAACTGGCTTTTCCTTCTCTAAGTCTCAATTCTTCCTTATAGAATGGGGGTGGTGATAACAGTGACAATCATGCCGACCCCTTAAGATTGGGTTGGTGATTACGGGTTGGCACAGAGGAAGCCTGGCCCCTGATAGGCATGAGTAAGAGAAGATAGTGAAGGTGAGGGTGACAGGCACTCTCCCCTCCAGCCCTCAGCACTGGGGAAGGGCACTCACAAGGCTCTCATTGGGCTGGATAATCCCCCTGGAGGGCTGGACGGCCAGCACCTTCTGGTACTGCTGGGAGACCCTCCACTCAAATTCCAGAGGCAGACGCGAGGGGTTATGAAAGGTGAAGAGACTGGTGGAGGAAGAGCTGACCCAGGTGGGCTTGAAGAAGATACTTCTGTCAGTGTCCAGCTGCAGCTGCGGCAGCTCCTCCCGGCTCTGCATGCTCACCTCCTGGGGCCAGAGGGCGGAAGGCAGTGCTCTGTCCTCACCCCACGGCCCTGTATCCCTCTAAATGTCCAGGAAGCCATAGGTGGGGCAGCATTTGCCCCTTGAAGAGGACAGCAAAAGGCCCTCTGCCAGCTTGGGTATGGGGAGCTTCCATCCAAGTCAGAGTAGGTAGTGACCAACCAAGAAGATGGTTCTTAAAAAGGACTCAGGAACTGAGCGGAGATATATAGACCATTTCATGGGCCAGACCTGGGTCCTCCACGCCAGATACTTTGCCTGGCCTGGCCCCAACACTCTTTACCACCTGCAGATCTAAGTCTTATGTTGCCCCTGCTTTTTCCTTTGGAACCTTTGCACCCCTTTTCTTGTCCTAGCCCCATGAGGTAGACAGGCAGGGCCCTGAGGGGTGGGAGAACTGTTCACAGATGTGGTCAAAGGGTCCTTTCCCTGCTGTGCCACTTTCTGGAAGAGGGCCCACCCTCAAGGACCCAGTCCTCTATCTCCACCTCCTACCTTGAGATACTGGGGGCACAAATTGAACTGCAAGTAGAAAATGTGCTGTTTCCAAGAATTGCCCTTGGGGTAGGTACAGATGAGGAGGATCTGGTGGGCTCCAGGGGCCACAAGGCCTGAGCTGGGCCGTAGAGAGATGTCTGAGCTGCTTTGGGGGGCCAAGTTGAAGGTCAGCAGCATGGAGCCTTTGTTGGTCAGGAGCAGGCTGCGGTAGGCGGGTTCACTAGGGGACACTGCCGGAAATAGCTGGGGTGCGAGAGAAGAGAGACCAGTCCTCAGATCTATGTAAGTGCCACATGTCCCCACGGGCACATACTCTCAGGGAGTCTATGTGGGCTTGTGAGGGGCCATCTGCAAGGAGATCCAAGACACCTCTGTGCTTCCCAGTCAATGCCCTGGGATCAGAGCATGGGGGGACACAGCCTGGCACCAAAAATGCTTCTGCCCTCCAGAGACCTCCAGACAGGGAGTGCAGTGGCCACAGGAACTGGCCCTGGGAAACTCAGGCATCCCAGACCCCACCCAAGGTTAATTAAAATTTCTTTCATTTTAGGGTGCTCTCAAATCATCCTTTGGAGAACCCACTTTCAAAGACCCTGACCCCAAAGGTCTGAGGTAAGTAGTACCTTTTAAACGATTCTCATGTGGGTGACTGAGGGAACCCCACTTTGAGAAAGTGAAAGCTCCAGCAATCCCAGCTTCCGAACATTCCCTAAGCATCTAGGGTGCGGCCAGAACCAGGCTAAGAGCCGAGCAGGCTACAGAACAGAAGGCCTGAAATCACTGACCGGGTGCCCCCCACCAGCTGGAGAACAAGTGCATGTGCATGAGGGAGCAGGTGGGTGTCTCAGGCCCGCCGGACTTCAGCACAGGCCACAAACCACTGGGAGGAACTGGCCAGGGGAAAGGAACAGGGGCTCAGTGAGGGAACACCATGCCGTCAGAGGGCTTCAGGAAGGGGCACCCTTGGGCTGAATCTCAGGGGTGGAACAGGTTTGGGAACAGGTCTGGGGGGACAGAAGTTGGCTGGTAGGAGGGAGCAGGATTGCCCCGGAACACATTGTCCCAAAGCAGCAGCACCTTTCCAGCAATGTGAGGCTGGAGAGCTGCAAAGATGATGAAAAGACGGTTGATGGCAATGCAAGCTGGGAAGAGGCATCCAGGAGAAACCAGAATTGGAACGGGGCTGTCTGGCATCAGGGTGCGTGCTTTTCAGCCTTATGTCATCCTGCTGCTCAGGTCAGACAGTGCCTCCAAGGGCCCTTCAGAGAAGCCTGGAAACTACACCACCCTGAGGAAGCAGTTAGGTCAAGGGGTGGGCTCTGCAGCCCCACCTCAGGCCGGGCATCCCCAAGCGCAGGGGCTCAGAGCAGGGCGGTCATGACCCTAGCGGGTGCTCAGGAAACACACAAATGAAGGTGCTGGAGTTTTGCACCTGAGTGTGAGAAGCTCAGGGAATAGTTCAGATGGAGCAGAGAGGAGCCGGACTTCCCAGCGCCTGTACTGTGGCCCAGAAGAGAGTCCTCAACTGGCCCAGGGCTCCAAGGACTGGCGGTGAGAAGTTTGGGATGGCCAGTGGGGTTGTTTCTGAGGCCAGCAGAGCAGGAAGAGGGATCTGCCAGCCAAGGCAGAACCAGCCTCCCTGTCCCACCTCCCGCTGCTGCTGGGGCCACGCTCACCTTGGGGGCATCCAGGGAATACTGGGGGATGTGGTGCTCCATGGCAGCACCATAGCTGTGGCCTCGCACCCGGAGAGTCAGGCACCAGGATGGGCACACGGTGCAGTCCTCCTCAATATCATTGTAGCACTGCAGGACCTACATGGGAGCCAGACCCATGGACAAGCTCAGAGTCCTGTATCTGACACTGTAGGGCACCCAAGCTTGACCTCCTGTACTGCAGAAATTCTACACGGGATGGAGAAGGGAGGAGCTCCCTGGGAAGAGAGGGCTGAGAGCGGTGAGAACGGCCTCCCGCTGCGTGCTGGGCCTGCTCTGAGCGTTCAGCAAACATGCTCTTTAATCCTCACAGCAGCGCCTGCCCAGGCTTGGGCTGGGATGTGAAAACAGCATTTATCCTGCAGGAATTTGCCTAGAGAAGAGCTGGCCAATAGAAATATAATTTGAGCCACAAATGCAAGCCACAACCATAATTTTAAATGTTCTAGTAGCCACGTTAACAAAGTGAAACATGTGGAATTAATTTCAATAATGTGCTTTATTTAACCTAAAAGGTCCAGAATCTTATCATTTCAACATGTAATTAATATAAAAGTGATGTGGGAGACATTCTACATTCTTTCTATGCTAAGTCTTCAAAATCCAGTGTGTCTTACAGGACATCTCGGTTTGGACTAGCCACATTTCAAGGGCTCAGTAGCCACCTGCGGCTGGTGGTTGCCCTATCAGGCAGCACAGGGCTAGAGCCTATAGCCTGATGGGCCCAAGCGTTGACAAAGCCTGGTGTCCACAGCCTTAATCCTACAAACCTCCACATTCTCCTGCTGCCAAGATATTGGAACAGAGGTAACTAAAGACTTGGCTTTGGAGAGCCTTCTCAAAAGTTCGGGTATAATGCCAAATTTATCGACTATGAGATTAGGGCTCAGGGGTTTTAGGAGACTTGCCTAAGGTCACACAGCTGGTAAATGACTCTGATCTTGATGGCACCCCTATTCTTCTCTCAGCCCCTGGGCTGCTGGGGAAGAAGAGCAATGTGGCAGAGCTAATGAGGAAGGGACAGGGCAGGACCAGTCTGAGATCAGGGGGGGAGCAAAGTGTGCCTAGGACCAAAAGGCTGGGCTGGGGACAGCCTGCACTCCAAGTTCCCTGGCCAAGGGAAGTCGTGCTGGAGGCCACTCCACACACATACTGAATTACCTGGAGTCTCTGACACTGCCCCTCAGGCCCTGGCTCCTTTCCATGGCTCTTTCAGAGGGACCGCTTCCTACTCCCAGGACTAAAGAGAAGCCAGGAGCCCCCCTAGCTAGAAGCCCCAGAGAGCTAATCTCTGTGCACCAAATTTTCCCAAAAGATTTGACCCCAGATGAGTTCTCCCACTGCAGGGAGCAGGAGGCCACATATGATGAGACATCATCAGGTGGACCAAGAAGTCCCTTGGCCAAGGCAGGCCAGGAGCCTGAGAGAAGACAAACCACTAAGGATCATGGCCTGGTGGAGGAGAAGAGCCTGGCACAGAGAGGGTGGATCTGACTGTACGCCTGTCACCCCTCTGTCTGCCCCCAGCCATTCAGGCTCCAGGGCAGGTAACTTGCCTTCCCAGCCTGCCTGCACTCACCTTATAGACAGCGAAGGCTTCAAGCTCCATGGCATGGAGGCAGTTGGGGTAAGGTGGCTGGAAGTGCAGGCGCAGGGCCATCGACTTGAGTGGGGGCACGTCGCAGGTGTCTGGGGTCACCCAGAAGGGGCAGTCAGACCTGCGTGTCCAGACCACAGTGATCTTGCCCTTGGTGTGGTTCATCAGGCACAGGGGGACAGGGTTGGGGTCCACGGGCCTGGAACAGGCACCAAAATCCACCTCAACAGGCTCTATACTGACAGGTGGGGGGAAGATTGCCATGTCGTTGGAGCCATCAAAAAAGTACTCAGTCATGGGGGGGATGAGGGGGTACTGCGGGGCTGGCACGTCCTCCAGGTCCTGTGTGGGGAGAGACAGGTGAGCAAGGACCAAATGCCATCCTCCCGCCACTGCCCCTCACCTGTGTGCTTCTTTCTGGGAAAGCCTACAAGAGCTCCACACAGGCCACCCCCAGCTACTAATGGTGCCCACAGGGCCCCCAGGAACTGCTACAGAGTGGGGCACGAACCCAGGGAGGGTGGCCTGCCCCAGGGGGCCCAGAGGAGCACTGCCAACCTCAGTGGGAATCATGAGGGCTCCGTTCTTATCCTGCTCCAGCTTCTTCTCTCTTAGCATGATGCCCAGAACGTCCGGGGGGTAGAGGGTCAGGCCCCGCACCAGGTGTGTGCGGTACCAAGCAAGATGCTGAGGTCTCAGGACAGCCGGCTTGGTTTTGTCTGAATGGCAGGTCCCAATCAGGTCCAGGAACAGCGGGTCCTGTGACATTTGCCATGTTAAGGTGGGTTTCAGCCCACCCCTTGCTACCTTGGCCAGGCACCAGCTGGTCGGCACAGTGTATGTGACCTTGCCCAGGCCATGGGCTGGGGGCCTCACTTCAAGGCTCTCTGCCCTGTACATGCTGCGTGGGGTGAGGTCCAATCCTCTCTCTTCCCGGCCCATTAGCAGCAGCAGCAGAAAGTCTCCACCTGGCAGGCAGGCTAAGACCGGCACACACACCTGGCTCTCAGTGGGCCCTCACGTGCCCCTGGCCATGCTCTGGCTCCATATGCTAGGGGATGATCCAAGCAGACAGCCCTAGATAGTCCCTGAACACAGGGGAATGACCTCCAAGCATTATATTCATCACTGGGCCTCAGATTGGCCCCCAGGACCTCCCCAGAGCTGGCCTACCCCACAACCACTCACCTGGTGGTGGATGAGACAGGCCACCCGCCGAAAGTAGATGATGGGGTGAGTGGGCTGGAAGGCACAGTGCAGGGTCATGCGGGCCTTGCCCACCAGGGTCCCAAAGGTAGGTCTGATGCTGAAGACGCTCTCCTGGCAGTCAATGGCAAACTGGAAGTGCGCTGTGCAGTCTGACTTGTTCTCAATCCAGAGGGACTTCTCTGAGTGCTCCCCGAGGTTGACCCAGCTGAAGTTGACACAGTAGTGCTGCAGGGACACACCAGGACCTGGGCAAAGTTGATGGGGTTCTTGTGAGTAGGCTCTGCCACCTGGTTGGGGCCGGGGTATCCATTTCCCCGAGGGTGTCTCAGAAAGGTTCCCACTGATGGGAGGGGCTGCTGTTTGGAGACAGAAGGCTGGGTCGGAAAGGCCTGGAGCCCCAGCAGCCTGAGCAGACCTCCAGGTCCCAAGGCGGGAGCATTTTCTCCAGGTGTCTGCAATGATTCCCCCGATGAGCCACCAGGGGGCAGCAGACACCCAAGCTGAAGGGCAATGAGGCGTCTGGCCCTTAGGAACAGGTGGGGAGTATTTCCCTGGCCTAGGCGTGGGCTGCTCCTGTCCCCAGGGGCGGTGCAGTGTCCTGCAGTTGCCAGTACCTCTACAGAAACCAACGAGTTTGAGCAGGGTTTGGGAGGCACAGCCAGAGGGCACAATGGACAAGTAGTCTGTAGTTCTGATGTTCAAAGTTTCTGGGCAGAAGAAGACTGACACGCATTTCTTCTCTCCTGGGGGCACGATGCCATGCGTTGTGGGGCATGAGAAAGCCAGGTCTTTAGCCTGCATGTCTGGGGCCACTTTGATCCTGAAAGGAGCACTCACCTGTGATGGGGCAGGAGGGGGCAGGTCAAAGGGTGGAGCAGACTGTCATCACCGAGGTGCCCAGCTGAGGGGCTGAGGCAGCTGGCATCCAGCCTGTGCCTCACTTTTCAGCTCTGAGCATGGGATAAAGCCGTGTCCACCAGCAGGAAGGATGAGTTCAAGCCATGTACCCTGCACTGGGACCATAGGGGGGCTGGGGAGAACATTATTTCTTTCCCTAAACGTACCATAAATATTAGCTGTGGTCCTGGAGTCAAGACAATCTTAGTGCTCCTCTGGGGGCACTAACCCACAGCTGAGAAGGGGGGGGATGCCTGTGATGCTGATGCATGTGGTTATCAACAGACAAGAGTTACACGAAGCTTAGGGCCAAAGAGATGGGAAGAGGGGCACTTTGGTTTTAGGAGCACCCCAGCCCTGTGGTCCCTGAGTCCTGCCCGGGCTCATACACAGGATGCATACTACCACATACACAGGACGGGTTATATAGCGTGATCTGCCTCTTGGCGGTGCAGCCCACAGCAACAGAGCCAAAGTGTAACACTTTCTGGACGCCCTCGACATCCTGGTCCTCTGGTCGTTTCTGCTTTATGCTCACCAGCAGCTGGGCACATTTGGCTGGGGCAGAGAGGGGAGTCTTGGGGAGAAACCCACAGAGCCACTTTGGCCCCAGCTGAACAGCCCCTAGAAGAATGCAGGTGTCCCCAGGGAAAAATCGAACTGCAACTCAAAGGAAGGCAAAGAAAAGGTAAAACTTGCAGAGTTGGGGGAGGGCAGGAGGCTGGTAGAGGTCTTGGGGGGGCCAGTAGGGTGGTGGGTGAGGGGCACAGTGAGGCTTTGAGGCCCAGGAAGTGCAGCAGGGGGCTCTGGGGATGGGTGGGAAGTGGGGCCTCACCTGCAGCCTGCAGCTGGATGCTGCTCCTCTGCCTGCTGCCCTCCCCATACAAGCACATAGCCTGAACTTGGTAGACGGTAGCCATAAGGGGCTGAACGGTCACCTGGATCTGGCAGGCCTCACCTGGCTCCAGCAGCCTCTTTGTGGGCAGAATCTGGAATGGGCTGGGGACCTCCCAGTTGAAGAAGGTGGGTAGGTCCCTGGAAAGGGTGCAGGTCAGAGCCACAGGGCTTGTTCTGACCACTGCCCCTGCTTTAGAAGGGCAGAGACACTGGGCAGCCCTGTTACTCCCCCCACCCCCTTCCCCCACCTGACATAAACCCTCCTTACAGTTCTCACTGCCCACTTCTGGGCCTCAGGCACTCCCTCACCCCACATTGTCCAAGCAGAACCAGGCCTCAGCCGTGTCTCCCACGGCACACATGGGCAACTGCAGAGATGGTGGGCAGGCCAGACTGTAGCAAGGCAGGGTGGCCCTCAGGTCCACACAGAACATCCCCTCTGCTTTCTCAAACCACAGCTGGTCCACGTAGTCCTTCTGCACCACAGGATGTTGGGGACAGAGGGGAAGAGGCAATTGCTGAGCAGTGGTACCCAGATGGCAACCAGGGACCACACCTTGGCCATCCCCCCAACACAGCCACTGAGGGTGGGCTGGGCTGTGACTCTCCCTGTCAGTCTCCACAGAAGCACTGGTTACTTGTGTTCCAACACTGTCTTGGTCTCAGAGATATGGGGCCTCTTTTGTGAGGAACAAAGGATTTGGGGGGACATCCTGAGAGCAGAAGAGGCCAAGGGATCTAGGGTTCTCTGAGGCCAATAGGAAAGTATCACAGCCTTTAGTGTCCAGCATCTAAATGGGATTCTGCTCTAATGACTTTAGGGTCTGAGCTTCTCTAGGGCTTTCTAAGCTGGAGTTTTGCTGCAGTTGGTGGGATGTGTGTGGTCAGGGAACTCCTCACTGCTCTGCCCTGCCTCCTGTTCCAAGGTCATTGTGTCTGTGTCCTGCTCTGCCTTCTGTTTGCAGTGGAAAACCTCACCTCCTCCAGGGGCCGGAAGATGATAGGAAGCATGAAGGTTATGCCTGGGCTCAGGAAGATGGGCTGAGGGATGACTGTGAAGAAGAACTTGGTCTTGGGGGGCCTGCAGGAGACAGCCAGGGAGCCAGCATTCAGGGCTTAGAAAACCAGGAGGTGCAGAAAGATGAGGGAAGACCCTGGAAAGCTGAGGGGGCTTGATTCCTTGGGACCATGGAAGGGAAAACACAGGGATCTGTCGCAGGACTTGGCTCCCTCATCTCACTACTTCTCCTTCAGGCCTTCACTCCAGGATGTCAGAACAGTGAACCAAAAGATACAAGACCGAGGAAGCAGCACTTGCACCTTGAGGCATGTGGAGGATCACTGGGGACTGGGATGGGGAAAGTTGCCCAGATTTAACCAAATCTCTGAGCACTTAGCTGGGGGGAAGCAAAGCTGAAAATGGAGGTGCTGGGATGCCTTTCCAAGCAGACATATCAGCAGATCTATAGAGCTCTGGAGTGGGTCAAAACTGTAGATCCTGCAGACCTCAGCACTATTAATAAGAAGGTGATATTGCCAACAACTCTATACCAATAAATATTAGAGTTTAGATGAAATAAACGTTCCTAGGAAAGTATACCTTGCCAAAACTGATTCAAGAATTATACAACAAATTTTATGGCCATTCTACCTGAAATCATCAAAGAAATTGAGTAGTTGAAACTCTTCCCACAAAGGAAATGTTAGGCTGATGGCTTCACAGCAAGTCCCACCAAGTATTTGATAAAGAATAATTCTAGCTTTCTCTTTCCAGTAATATAAAACGAGGATATACTCCCCAGCATATTCTATGATCCCGCCAGTGTTGTTACCAAACCTGACAGAGGCAGGAGAAGAATGGAAAGGTACAGGCCAATCTCACTCATAAAAACATATTAGCCAAAAGGATTTCTCAATCTATAGAAAGAATACTTAATCATGACAATGTTGGGCTTATTCTAAGGATTCGTGGTTGGTTTAACATAGACAATCAACATAATCTATCATATTAACAAATTAAGAGAGAAAAAAATCAAAGTAAAATATTAGATCAACTTCAACATATGTTTACAAGAAAACTCTCAGCAATGTAGGAATAGCACAGAACTTTCCTAGCCTAATAAAGTGTGGAAAAAAAAACTACAGGAAACACACAAATTAATGGTGAAATATTGACATCTTTAACTTGAGATGATGAGCAAAACAAGGATGCCCTCTATAACCACTTCTGTTCAAGCCTTTTCTAGTCAATCAGCACAGTAAGGAAAGACAAAGAAACAAAAGGTATAAGGATTGGAAAGGAAGAAAGAAAATTGCCATTTCCTTACACAATATGAATGTGTAACAGGGAAAAAAAGAATTAGCAAATATATTATTAGAATTTATGAGAGGAGTTACCAAGGTTGCAGATACAAGGTTTTGGATATATTTTAAAAGTTACTTTCTGAAAAAATCAACAAGCAGAAAATGAAACAACTTTAAAAGATATTATATACAACATCATCAAAGCTATAAAATACTTAGTAATAAATTGACGTAAAGATGTGTAAGACATCCATGGAGAACATTTTACATTTGATTGAGAGACATGAAAGAAAACCTAAGTAAATAGAAAGATACATCATGTTGATGAAAGACCCAACTTGTAATGATGTCAGTTCTCCCCAAAGTGATTTTTAAGTTCAATAAAATTCCAATCAAAATCTCAAAAAGTTTTTTATGTGTATGTGAGATAAGCTGGTTTAAGATTCATATGAAAACTTAAAGGGCCACAAATAGCCAGGACAATCTTGGATAAGAGTGAAGTTGTAGGACTTATATTACTAAATATCAAGATTTACTATGAGAGCTAATAATTAATTCAGGTTGATACATTTGATTTCTTTGAAATCAAAAACTTCTATTCTTCAAAAGACATGATAAAGAGAGGAAAGGACAAGTCACAAGGTGGGAGAAGATATTCACAACACATAACTGACAAAAGATTAGTATCCACAATAAGAACTTCTACACAAAGACAACCTGACAGAAAAATGGGTACAGACTTGAAGAGAAATTTCACAAATAAAATGGTCAATAACAGTGCACCCCTATGTTTATCGCAGCATTATTTACAATAGCCAAGAAATGGAAGCAACCTAAGTGTCCATCAGTAGATGAATGGATAAAGAAGATGTGGTACATATACACAATGGAATATTATTCAGCCATTAGAAGAAAACAAATCCTACTATTTGCAACAACATGGATGGAGCTCGAGGGTATTATGCTCAGTGATATAAGCCAGGTATAGAAAGATCAAGTACCAAATGATTTTGCTCATCTGTGGAGTATAACAACAAAGCAAAACTGAAGGAACAAAACAGCAGCAGAATCACAGAACCCAAGAATGGACTGACAGTTACCAAAGGGAAAGGGACTGGGGAGGGTGGCAGGGGGGAGGGATAAGGGAATTAAAGGGCATTATGATTAGCAAACACAATGTAGTGGGGGGGCACAGGGAAGGCAGTATAGCACAGAGAAGACAATTAGTGACTCTGTAGCATCTTACTACACTGATGGACAGTGACTGTAATGGGGTATGTGGTGGGGACATGATAATGGGAGGAATCTAGTAACCACAGTGTTACCCATGTGATTATATATTAATGATTCCATAATAAAAAAAAGAAAATAAAAAAGAAAACACACAAAAAGAAAAGAAATGGTCAATAACAGGAAAACATTTAACTGTATTAATAAGCAGGGGAAATGCAAATTAAAACAACAAATTATCATTATAGGCAAAAATTTTAAATCACAACAATAGAGATGTTGGTAAAGACATAGAGGAATGGGAATTCATATGACTAGAGTGGGGATATAAATGGATACAAGTACTTTGGAAAATACTTGGGCTTTATCTATAAAAAGCAAACATGTACATGTTCTAAGTTACAACAATTCCACTCCTATATATATAGCCTAGAAAAACTCTTGTACTTATGCAACCAGAGATGAGATGTATACATAAATGTTAATGATCTCCAAACTGGAAAAAACCCCAATGTCCCTCAGTGAAAGAATGGATGAATATGTTATATAAGCACACACTGGATCATTATACTGAGGTGAAAAAGGGTGAACTCTAGCTGCACACGGATCTCACAAACATAACTGAGCAAAATAAAAGAATTATAAAAGTATACCATATTATTATACTTATATAACATTCATGAGAAGGTAAGGATATCATTTAGGAATGCAAACCTAGGGGGTAAATCCATTAGAGAAAATCAAGGAAATCATTATCATGGAAGTCAGGACAGTGGTCACCTTTATGGGTAGAGGAAGTGTTCAATAGGGGAGGGACACATAATGATAGAAGGTGAGGTTCAGACAGTTATTATTCCATTATTTAATCTGGTCACATGGATTCCTCTTTCAATAATTATTCAAACTGTATGTGTTTTATACACATGTTTTATGACATCTTTAAAGTTTTTTTTTTAAGTCTGCTTTGGGGACTTGAGGGCTCAGGGGCTAAGCCTCTGATCCCTCATACTGGTACCTGTACTTCATCTTCTGTATTTTCAGGGATAGATTTTTCAGAGCCAGGTTCTTGGTAATCTCCTTTCCTAGCTCCCAGCCTTTCCATTGCAGCTCCTCAGCCACCTCAATGCCCCACATGACCCTCTTCTTCACTTTGTCTTGCTTCCTTGGGAAGCACGTTTGAGTGTCCATGAAGCTGGTAGGCTGTTCGGTTGCCAGAAAGAAGGGGGAGAAGAGAGAATGAATTAGCTGGGTAGGATTCCAAGACCCAGAGAAGTGGCAAAGATCTCCCCACCCCCAGAAAGTAATGAATTACATCACCCCTCACCGCCGAAGGATGGTCTGGAGAAAGAAGGTAAGGAACAGTCAGATATTACCTCTTCCAAGTAGTAGTTTTCCAGCCAGATTCCCTGTGAGCTGCCCCTGAAGCCTTTCTTGGGCCACCCCCCTGGGACGTTCCATCGGCACACCGAGCAGTCTCAGTTGGCCTTTCCATTCCTCTGACACTGCTGCCTTCAGGTGCTGCCGCTTCCTCCCCCTCCCACCCCTTCACTACGGAAGTCGCTCCTAGTTGTAGCAGTCTATGCCAGGCACTTTTCCAGACCACAGAGATACTCCATCATTCCTTCTCCCATCCCTCAGGTGGTTGGTGGAGCAGAGAAAGGTGCCAATTTACCTGCAACCAACCTCCATCCCACGCCCTGATAGGGCCACTCCAAGCACGGCTCATAATGATGCTAGAGGTGCAATGTGCCAACACTTCCCATCTATAATGGCAAACCCTTCACGGGTTGATCCTTAACCCTTATCTATTATCTAAGGAGGGTGAGGAATGGAGAATCCCCTAGTAGCAAACTGGAGGGAGTATGAACCAGATGCCCCTTCCTGCCCCAGTCATTGCTATGAATGCTCAACTCATTGCCATTTTATTTTATCTTTGATCAAGTGTTGCTTTTATATTGCTACATAACATAAAGATATATTCATCTGTTCAACAAATATTTGTTGACTACCTATTATGTGCCAGACACTGTACTAGGTGCCAGGACCACAATAGTGAACAAGACTAACAAATCCCTTCTCTCTTGGAGCTTATACTCTGTTTCAATATTTACAGAGAGTATCAAATGGCCAATATATTTTCTTTCCTGAATTGCCCATGGAGGAAAGGTAACATGGGTGAGTGAGGATAATTTAGTATAAATATCAATTGGTGCATCAATCAGGGTCCAACCAGGAAAACATTAGCCACTCTGGGTATTTAAAACAAAGAATGTAATGCATAATGAGGGGATCGGGAAGTAGCCTAGAAGTCAGCAACATCAAGCGGCTGCTACCACACCTAGGTCAGGGGAGGTGCGGGGGGCTCTCAGAGCCCAGAGGCCTGTCTGTGGGGAATGGAGTCCTATGGAGATAAGCTGCTGATGGAGACACTGTCAAAAGCACAGAGAGAAGAAGAGAAGTGCCCTGGCTTCTCCCTTTCTCCCATCTTCCAATTTCCTGACAACTCAGAGTAGAGCAAGAAGGGCGGCGAGTGAATCTGAGGGCAAACAGGTCTGGAATGGCACAGTGGAGTGGTGAGACGACCCCCGGTCCATAGGGAGACAAATCAACCACCATCTCATCTAACGAGAGCCAAGAATCCACACACAACATGACACATGCTGCACCAAGCAGTCACACCCTGTAGTCATACCCAGACAACTGCCTTCCCCATGCCCAGCCTTCATGCTATCACATAGAGGGAACCCCCAAAGCTGCAAAAAGCAAACAACATCCATATATTGGTCAAACACACAGTCCTAGGGGCCAAGACCAGAAGAGCTTTGAGGAAAGAGAGAACTACTGGCTACTCCTTTATCCTTCGACCAACATTCCCTAGAGTTCTCCTCCCTGCTACGGTCACTCTCCCTGCTACCATCACTCCAGTTGGCTTGGTGCTCAGTCTATGTGAGTCAAGTGTTGGGGTTTAGAAGGGAGAGTCAGGTTCTTTCAGATCCCTACCTGCCCCGCTGCCCTACCACCCATCTCCTGGCCCTGACACTGCTGTCTCCTGCCCGCCCACCTGGCTGTGTCCTCACATGGCCACTGGAATTGCTGTTGCTGCAGGCACTCATTGCCACACTGCTGCCTGTGATGGTGGGAAAGGCCACCTAGCTGGCACTCAGGCACCATCAGAGTTTGTGGTGTAGTCCCTGCTGTCCCTAGACCTCATGAGGGGTTTGGGGCTGTCTGGGTGAGGGTCAGATGCCTGGAAAATAACTCCAAGGGGAGCACTCTGGCTAAGCCAGTTTGAAGCTGGAAAGAGAACAGAGGAGAGACAGAAGCAACATGAATGGAGTAGACACGCCCTGTTATCACGGAGGAGTGCCTACTTTCCAGTGCTGGAAACAGGTGTGACATGGCATCACAAAGAACAAGCCTGAATACAAGATCCAGGGCTTTGCCTGGGAACATAAAGAGACTTACCACTCAGAAAAGGCACTTGGAAGAGGGACTTGGAGATGAGGCCCACACAGCCCTGCCCTCCATGGCCACGCCTGGCAATTTCTCTGCAAACCCCCAGTGAGTGTTACCAACGCATATGCATTACCTTTATCTGGCTTTTATTCTCTACTTGTTTCCTCTGAATGTGTCTTGCCTCCTGCAAGAAGAGGAAGAAGAGGCAAAGAAGAGGCAGATGAGACTAGGGGGTTCTTGGCCTTTAGGATTTCCTCTATCAGTACATAACCCGTAGTCCAGGTTTAAAGTAAGCATGCACTGAAATAGTGACTCAATCCAAATATGACTGAGTCAACCTCAAGAGTAGAGGGATCCATGGATAGACTGCAGTTGGAAATTACATGCAAATATGTGCAAATGCTACAGACAAATTATATGCAAAATATCATGTGTATTTTCAAGTGCATTTTTCCTGGGACGATGTCCACAGGTTTCACCAAATGCTTAAAAGTATGCTTGGCCCTGCTCTAGGGGACACACAAGGGTGCTAAACTGGCTCTTGGCTCCATCTCAAATTCTCTCTTCCTTTAGAAGCCTTCCTTCAGCACGAACACTCAGGTGTGCTACCATATTGGACAGCATCAATCTATTACCTTTTTGAACATACGTGTATTTTTTAAGACTACTCAGTTTTCTTCCCAACCTCTTCAAGTAACAATCTCAAAGGTAATAACTTATACTAACATTTTACTAAGAACTTATCATGTGCCAAGCAGTGTTTAAGCCCTTCCTATGTATTTTAATTCTTAGAACAATTTATAATTAGGTATGAATTGTCTTTTGTTTGGCCTAAAATAATCTTTTTTCAAGTTTGGGGTTCAGCTCTGTATTATATTATGTATACTAAACATATATATTACGCTTAAGTAAACAATTTTTATAGTCACATTTTAGAAATGTGTACACTTCCATGAGACATTCTCCCATCCCCTCCCCACCACCCATGGAGAGTAAAAGATTCTGTTGATTTAGTTTTTCCTATCTGGCTACATCGCTAGACCCTCTAGAGGGAGCTCTTAGATTCGCTCACTTGTTCATTCACAAAGCATTTACTGAGTGCCTGCTATGTGCCTGTACTAGGCACCAGACAAGACAGGCATGGACCCTACCTTCAGTTTTAAAGCAGATGTTCAGAAGGGATCAAAGAAATGCAAGCTGTGGAGATAGAAAGGAGGGTTCCCACTACTTTTCTGCTTCTGGATGGCTTAGTCCTGCCGGTCTCATTAATACCTGTGACCTCAGGGGATTCAATAGACAGCAGCTGCCTCAGGGATCCGAAAAAGCCTCCAATCAAAACATGTAGAATAAATGAGAGACAACGGGGTGCAGACCAGGTATTAGGACTTACAGGAGTGAGCAGTGGTCCTGCAGCAAGGAAAGCTGGGTTCCAGCATCTACTCAGACTGATTTGAGACAGGCAAATTTCTCCACAGCTCCAAGCCTCCGTCTCCTACCCTGTAAAATGAGGGGTATCCTATTTTACAAAGTTGATGTGAAGCTCACATAAAATAGGGGATTTGAAAAAGTCCTAGAGAAACCTGTTACTATAATTGGCAATCATAACTTCCACATCGGCCTGCACTACTCTCCTCACAGATGCGCACATCCGCAATCACTGTGAAGACACAGGGCAAAGGAGGTGTTTTTTAATCCAACTTTCTAATCTCGAGGGATTTAAAATATATATCATCATCTTCCTTATTTGCCTAATTTCCAACCTAAATATTTCTAAAATGACCAGTGGAAGAAGAGGTGGGTGTCGTGTGGAGTGGAGGTAGGAAGAAAGAGGGAAAATGAAAAGATAAAATATACTTAGAGCTGTTTCTCTTTTCTCTAAGGGATCCCCAGGCTGATCCCGCCCAAGTCTCAGTCCCACGAGGCTCTCTGAAGGATACAGAAGAGACCCCTGACCACGACTTCCCAAAGGACAGATATAAGGGACAGATACCCTCTCTCTCTACTCTCCCCGCTCCCCAAGTCCCTGGGACCAACGCTCGGAACTTACAGTGCCGCCATGTTTCCATAGATACAGGACGCAGGATCCGGCGTCTCTTGGTATCCCAAGACAACGACGGCGACTCGAATGAGTCATGGCTCAAAGAAAGCGAAAGCGCCTCCCAACTTTACTGTAGTTTACCCCAGTTTTTATTCTCGGACTTTCCCTGCTAGTAGTAACTGGGCTTCTACCAGTCTTAACATATGTAGTCTTCTAGTTGTCGTGATGTCACCGCACCCGTGACTTTAGTCGATGAAAAATTCATAGGTAAATACGTGGACTCCTCAGCTGAGAGTTGTTCAGGTTTATTCCCTACACGTATTGGTGACAAAGGGTAAGAATCTCAACAGGAACTTTATTCTGTAACTTCAGTTATGAACTTAAAAGCAGCCCTTAGTTATTTCTTATTTTCATATTGCTATGCATATGGATTCCTTTTGCTGGTGGAAGAGGTTGTGCCCTTGACATTTTCCCCCTGCATTTCCTCCTGCCCAGCACAAAGCTTTTGAAGGGCTCTGAAGGTTAATGTATGAGAAAGGCATTGGTATACATTATGTAGATTTTTGGAAGCCCATTTGTTCATTTGTCCATATGTGCCCTGGGGGGAAGGATCTCATTGGAGAAGACTCCTTAGGTGTGTGAAATTAAAGATGTTTAATTCAATTGCCCATTCTTGGGCAATTAAAGATGTTTCACTACCCAGGACAGTGATGGGGGCAGTGCAAGGGAGAGAGACCTTAGTAAATCTAGGAGTAACCCAGAAAATAGACTCTCATTTTGGGAAAGTTGGAGTTCACTTGTGAAAGGTGAAAGATGGGCTAAGACGATGAGTTGGCCTGGGAGATCACATGGCCAAAGGCTGGCCAGACGGGAGGGGAGGGACAGGCCAGGGGGGTCCATAAGTTATGCCAGAACCATTAAGTCTAGAGTTTTCTTGGGATGAAGGAATGTGGAACTCAGTGAGCTTTTCACTGGTTTTAACATTATTCTCAGAATGTGAAACCTGCGCTTTGGACATGACGATTTCTATGCTGCTTGTAGTTTCTATAATGGTTTCCTTTCTGTTTTTCACTAAGCTCTTTTTGAAATGTTCAGCTTGACTCAGCTGGACCTTAGGGACAGGGAATGGACCTGTTTCTCCATTCTTAGGCCAAAAAGAAATAGGGAGCAGTGACTCTGGAGGCAAGGCTTGGTGGTGGCCTCAGGAGTCCCAGGGAGAGACCCCAGGGAGGTGGAAAAGCTCATGCTAGGAACTGCACATATTTGTGTCTCTTCACTGAGGTTGTGTCCCTCCAGAGCTTCTGGTCTGCCCAAACCTTGGTGAATTCTGGGCTTGGGACAATGAACGGAGATTCTTAGTAGGGCTCTTTCAGTTCTGCTTTTGTGGGGTTCCCACTGCTTCCTGGGAGCTCTGCTGACAATTGACCTTGATTGACATGGTAGACTCCCAGTGAGAGGCCCAGGCTGAACTTTGCCCCAGTAGGCAAACGACATGGAAAGGGGAGTGGCAAAGGTTGACCTGAGGAGGGGAAGAGGAAACCAGGTTTGTTTTGGAAGTCCCTTTTTTCAGGAGCCCAAAACTCATGGGCAATCATGGGTGCTGGGTCCTGGTGGCTGTATGTTCCACGGACCCAAGAAGGACAATGAGGGTGGGTGTTTGTCTCAAGGCTGTGAACAAGGGTGAGTGATAGTTCAGGAAATTCATGAGGACCAGGATGTGGGAGAAAGGGAGGATGAAGGATAGGTACTGGATAGACTCGGATCTTCCCAGCTGGACTGGGGGTGGAGTTAGTAAAGATAAAGCACACTCAATGATTTGGGCTTCAGCACACACAAAACTATTTTTTCTAAGCTTTTCCCCACACCTCTACCTTCTCGTGGATTAGAGAAGACTCTGGGCTGGGAAACCAGGCAGACTTTAGATGAATCCTGACTACGCTTACTGGCTGTGTGATCTTGGGCAAGTCATATGACCTCTGAGCCTCAGTTTCCTCATCTAATACCTGGGGATAACTATCAAAAGGCTGCTGTAAGGATTAAGCGATCAAGCATATGTAAAGTTTTTGACACTTGGTAGACAATTAGTAACACACACACACACAGAGAAAGGTCACTTACTAAGTGGGAGGTCCCTATAATTGAGCCACCTGGCTTTCTGAGCACCCTCTCATCCTACCACCTCCCAGCCTCTCTGCTGCACCCTGGAAAGGTGGAGTTTTTCTCCTCTCTGCATCCTCCTTTTTTTTTTTCCTCCAAGAAGGAGGCTGCCTTGGGTGATGCCAGGGTGATCTGCCATCCAGTTGCAAGTCAACCCCAGCTCTAGCACTTGCAAAAAGCCCTTTCACACCTTCCTTCCCCTGAAAATTTGACTCCAGTTCCAGTGTTAATTCTGAAATCATGTCTCCATCCAAACTGTACCCATCGGAAGGGAGGGAGACGAGGAAGTGGATCCTCCCACAGAAGCTCTTGACTTCCAAAATTAGTGGGGTTAGTCTTCTAAGCCAAGGTGTGGAAGAGTGAGAGAAGGCTGTAGCTCAGAGATGGTTCAGAGCTGGACCTAGGAGCAGGCATGGAGCCCTCTCTGCATTAGAATGACATGGTACCCTGAAGCTGCTGGGTGTGGGAAGGATGTGTCAGACATTGATGGCAGCTCCAGCCTGAAAGGGCTGCCAGGGCACAAAACTGGCAGCAGCTTGGAGGAAGGCTGCCATGTTACAAGACAATTCAAAGGAAAGAGTTCCATTCTGCCTGGGACCCCCATAGGGTTTTCTAACTCTCCTGTGTCAACCCAAACCTCCTAGATAACTGCTTCTTCTATTCATTGTCCCCACCAAAGTGTAGATAGATGCACAGGCCAACAGTAGGGGGATTGCAGGGGAAAGGACATGAGGCTTAATCCCAGAAGACTTGAGTTCAAGTCCTGGTTCTACCATTTAATAGCTGAGCATTTTCAGGCAAATTGTTAAACATTCCAGAGCCTCAATTTACACATCTGTAGACTGGGGACAAACAGTGGTGGTATTCAAAATACCTAACAATTGTAAGGTATGGGTACTGACCTATGAGAATGGGCACCTGATGGCCTTAAAGCCAGAGCAGTGTCCTGGGAGACCTTATTGTGCCAGACCTTAACTCTATAATTGTTGGGTAGTGGAGAAGCCTAGAGGTATGGAGAGGGGAATGGGAGAGAATCCACAGCAGTGGAGGCCTCAGTCAGTGACTATTTGCCAACTGACATCTCCAAGTAGTTCCAGATTTTAGCAACCAGTATAGCTATATTGGGTAGCATTGGTTGCAAGTCAGACCTGAGGATAAATCCTACCTCATTGGCTACTACATACAGGTATTTATTTCAAGCCAACACTTGAAGCATATCCCCCTCTAATTCCTCCTCACTGGTGGAGGATCTATCGCCATGCCTAACTGCTCTCCCCTTCTAATCTCTGCAGTGCTCCTCCTCTGTGTTAGCTGTCTCAGCTGCCTTACCCCATACCATCTCTTCTGGGCTTTCCAGCTCCGTGCCTCTCCGGCCAGCACCATGGACAGCTCCCGCTGCCCAGCCCATCCTAGACCATCCCCTTCCTCCTGCCTTCTAGCTCCTCTTCTCTGACCTACCCCACCACAGAAACCCCTAGGTATGAACTGAATGAGGGTAATCCCTGAGAAGACAGTAGAGCGGAATGGTTAAGAACGAGCTGTGGAGTAAAGCAGACTGGATTTTAATCCCAACCCCACGAGCTCTCAGCTGTAAGACCTTGTTTCTTCACTTCTATAAGACCCAGTATCTTCATTTGTAAGCAGGGAAAACTTTAAAAGCCACCTCAAAAGTTGCGAGGTGTGAATGGGCACAGTCCCTGGCTCATTATATGTTCTGCATAAATGAAGGACACCATTATTCTGTTTCCATCCTATTTAATTCCTCAAACCCTTTCCAATCCATTTCTGGTCAGAGTTCTCTCTCAAGTAAAGGTGTCATAACATGACCATTGGTTCAGTGCAGCTGGCCTCGTTGGGGTGTGGAATTTGAATTGGACTTCAAGGATGGTAAGGGAGCCCACTTTTGACTAGTTCATGAGAGTCTGTCTTTCCTATATTTTTTTTGCATGTTTTAAAAAAATGTTTGAGTTAATTTTATATACACAGAGGAGCCACAAAAATATGATAGGGAATTCTCATAAATCCTTCACCCAGCTTCCTCTTAGGTTAACATCTTACATGACTACAAAACACTTATCAAAACCAAGAAAATAGTCTTGGTACAACAAAACCTATTGATGACAGTATAGAATTTATTTAGATTTCACAAGTTTGTCCACTAATTCTTTTTCTTGTTTCAGTATCCAATCCAGGATCCTACAGAGGACATTTCCTGAATCTTTCTTCATCTTTCATGACCTTGACTCTTTTGAAGAGTACCGTCAATTATTTTGTAGAATGTTCCTCCACCTGGGTTTGCTTCTCATGATCAGAGTAAGGTGTGCATTATTTAGAAGCATGACAGAGGTATGTATCCTTCTTAGTACATCATATCAGAAGATACATGGTGTCAATATATATTATTAGGGATGTTAACTTTGATCACATGGCTAACATGGTATCTGTCAGGATTCTCCACTGGAAACTTGCTCTTTTCCCCTCTTTATTAGATTTTTTATCATTCTTCCCTAAAATAAAGGATCATCTTTTGTTTCTGTAGGATTAAGAGTTCAAAACCCAAGAATCTTGTCCTTGTAGTAACCTTTCGACCCTTATATACTCCCAACCACTCCCCCAGGCCACACCCATTCCTTATTATTTGTCTATTCACCTTCCTCTGAGTTTTCCTTAGTTGGTCATTTGGAGGCATGTGCAGGCGGCAGATGAAGACACACCTGGAGTTTATGAGGGTAATAGGGTGCTTTTGTTCATTTGCATGGACTTTCCTGTTGAGGCCCTGAGAGTTTCTGCTTGCAGGGGCACTCTGAGAAAATGTGGCCAGCAACTATCCACAGGAGGGTCCAGTCCCTTCTCAGGTCTGGCTCCAAACTTTGAGTATTTTCCTCAACGCGTAAAACTTGGGTTTTTAAAATCTCTAATAGCGTTCCTTCTACTTGGCCATGTATAAATCCTTGCTACCCATTAGCCTGCCCAGATCCATGAGCTTCCTTCCTTCCAGAAGGCGCTTCACTCCTCCAAAAGTCTTCTATCTTCAGAGATCCTACCACCAGAGCAGATTTATAACTTTCTTTCAATCGGTTGAGTGTGGAGAGATGTGCTTATCCAACCCTCCCGTTTGTCTCCAGCTCTATCTGCCCCAAGTTTATTCTTGAGTCAGTGTGTCTTCTCACACTGCCCCTTTAGAGGATGAAGAGGCATCATACCTCTCAACCTCATGCAGGCTCCATTTTTAAAGTGTGTTAAATGCCATTGGAAAGTCTCAGAAGATGCCTTCATCAATTTCTGTTCCCTTTTTACCCTTTGTTTTGGTTACTATTGCTGTTTAAGAAATTACTCCAAAACCTCAAGGTTCCATTTTATTTTGCTTATGATTTTGTGGTTCAGGAATTCAGGGAGGGCTTGCTTGGAGTTCTCACGCAGTTGCATTCATATGTTGGCCAGGGCTGCAGCCATCTGCAGGCTCCCTTGGGCTAGATTTCCAAAATGGCTCACTCACATGGTTGACAGTTGATGCTGGCTGTCGTCTGGGAGCTTGCTAAGATGCAGATAGACAAGAACCCTATCTGTAGATAGCTTTTTAAGATTGGCAGTCTCAAGGTAGAACCAGGCAGAAGCTACATGGCTTTTTCTTACCTTGCCTCAGGTCAGATTCAAGGGGAGAGAAGTGTCAAATAATTTGTGGACATATTTTAATCATTGCCACTCCCACCAAAATGGGATCCTCGCACAGCATCTAAAACATTATTCCTCCAAGACCATCTTCCCTGACAGGTTTTTGGCCACCTCCAGTCCTATCAGATCTTTAAGGCTGAGACTGGGAGTGCCTTCCTCCCATCCCTCTGGGATGTTGACTCATCAGTTCCCACCTCCCTTATTTGCTGCTGCAACAGACCTGAGTTCTGGTCTGGTCTCTGCTACTGTGTGACTTTGGGGGAAGTGACTTCACCTCCCTGGGCCTCAGTTTCTTCTCTGCAAAGTAAGAGTTAGGAGCAACTTCAGATTGCAGGCTATTAGGATTTAAAAAGATAATGCAAATAGCAGACCTAGCACAGATAGTGCTTCTGATTGTCAACTGTGGGCAATTTATTCTCCCTCTTGGAGACTTACTTTATTTATGTCTGAAACGGGAATGATTCCTTAACCAGCTTCCCCATGCAGATGAGAGAGGTTCTTAAACCAACTGCATGGAAAGCCAACCCGAAGGGTGAGGCTTCCTAACCTCTATCTGTGCACGAAGCCCACCGTGTCTAAGTCTATCTGGGGTGGACACAACGTGCGTGCGAGATGGCCGGGGTGTGGCTTGGGGGTGGGGTGGGGTGCGTGCGCAGGGCGGGGCCGCTATCAGCCCCACCCAGCCTTATCAATCCAGACTGGTCACAGCTCAGCCCACGGGAACAAAGAGGCTTTGAGAACCAGGCTGGGGTGTGTGGGACGTGGGGCTGAACCCCGTAGGCGTGTTCCATCCTGGGGGCAGAGGGCACAGGATAGGGGAGCTGCAGCTGACAACCCCTGCCAGGGAAGTTTCCCTGCAGCAGGGGCACCCTTTAAGGTGGGAAGCAGGGTCTGAGGCCCAAGAACCTCCATTCCTAGAGTCTGGCTTCTGTGGGGTGTTTCCTTCCCCACTTGCCCCCAGGTCCCCATCTCCTCCCCTTCCATGGGGTGCAGCGTTTCCCCTCCTCCACTGCCATTTTAGTCTCCACTCCTGCCACCGTTAGCTCCAACCACACCGTGATTGGCTCCCAGTCCATGAGCGGGCCCTGCACTTCTCCACGCATCTGCTCCCAGTGATCCATCCACTTACCCTTGCCCAAGTCAAACACACCCAAAAGGTCCAGCCCAAAACCATTCCCAGTAAGTCTCCAGTCATAGCACATCTCATTCCCCACCTGTCTATTTGCTCTGTGCTTCTTCCCATGTGGCTCTGTATGGAACTTCTCTCCACACTTTAATCACCCATGGAATCGGCTGAGCCTGGCAGAGACCTAGGCCCAGCAGAGCCAGAGTTTAAGGTTGTACAAGTTGTATACTGCACAAGGGCCCTAGGCTGGGCAGGCAGGTGGGGCCTGAAATCCAGAAGTGCTGCATACCCCAGTGTGCCCCCGGCACCAAGGGGTCTCTCTGAAACCAACTTCTGGTACCAGGACAGAAGAGTTGACTTTTCTAGTTGGGTCTCCTGAGGGGGCATTTTGCTGTTTTTTAATGGAGGGGTGCCCATTTCTTGGTCCCACACTAGAGCTGTAGGTGCCTGCAGTAGGTCTAGCTGCCTAAAGATGTTGCATTTTGCTCAGCGCTGCACAAAACAGCACCACTCACTGTCAGAAGCCATCCTGCAGGCAGCACCTTGAGGCGTATGTTGGAGGAGAGGGGTGAGTGCAGGCCCACGTGGCTTCTGGAGGGCTATGCCCAGGATGTTGGGTCTTTCCAAACCACAGATGGGAGGCTGCAGGGGCAGTCTGGGAATGGAAACCTGAGGAGAGGCCTCTGCACAGATCAGGGCCCAATTTTCCCAGAAAAGCTGCACGGCCCCACTGCCACTCCAAGTCTGGTCTGGTAAAGGTCTGCCTTTAGACAGTTGTCTGAATCTTTCCAGCCTCCTCTGTCTGAAGAATGAATGTGTTTCCTGAGAAGGACCATCTAGAATAGGAAGTGCGGGGACACCAAATGGCTTTGTGTCTGCAAGACAGAGTGTGCCCAGGCCTAGCAGGAGAGGCAGGTAGGCTTCCGCATAAGGGAAACTTCTCTCTCATCTTCTCTTTATCTCCCATGCAGAATGTCTACAAGGGAGAGATTTGCAAATGAATAGACAAGAGTACCTTGACATTGTGTTTCTCACTATGAGTGAGTCAATGGCCATTCTGGTCCCTGTGAGCCTGGTCCATGAGGTTCTGCCATACTTCACTCTAGGTGTACTGACAAAGCAGACTTCCAGGCCTGAAGTGCTTAGAGTGACTTTTGGAGAGGACCACCCCAAGTTCACCAAAGGAAAAGCCCTGTGATAAGAACAGTGGGCCTGAGAGCCAAATGCATGGGCTCAAATCCTGCTTCTGCCACTTGCTGTGTAATCTTGGGCAAGTTACTTAACCTCCCTGTGCTTTTATGTTCTCATCTGGAAAAACAGAAATATTATGGTATACACCACATGGGCAGAGCACTTAGAATGATGCCTGCCAATTGCTAATCTTCATTAAATGACAGCAGTTGTCATGATAGCCTGTGGGGACCTACTTCTTCCCAGATGACACAGTTTCCTACTCTCTGGAGCAATGAAGGTTTCTCTGGAGTTTTTCTCCATGGAGGTGAGGCATGGGTAAGGTAAGTCTGAGCAGTCATCCCCAAAACAGTCATCTTTGTAAGGAGATAGAACCTGGGCAGTGGTGTGCTCTAACAAGTGGCTCCTCATGGCCAAAGGAACCCTAGTTTCTAGCGTATACCAATTTCCATGGTGTAAATATTCCTATCATGGCCTATTTTAACTGACTCACGAAATTCCTGAAAATTTACCAATTGTACCACTGGACCTGGGAATCTCAGCTGATCTGTAGTGAGTACAGAAAAACCTGCCTTGGGATGGAGACACCAAGAGAAAATGAGGAAGAGGGGTCACGGGTCATCCTGTCTTGGCAATACTGGCCTCTAGACGAAGCAGTGTTTCTCAAAGTGTGTTCCATGGACCATCTGCCATGCTTGGGGTGTTTGTAAAAATAAGTTCCTGGGCCTTACTCTGGATCAGTTAAAACAATCCTAAAAGTGAGGCCAGGAATAATTTTTAAACAAGCTGCCCAGGTGATTCTGAGGTTTGAGAATTGCTAGGTTAGGAACCCCTGACTTATCCAAGAAGTCAGAATGGGCCACAAGGCAGATATCAATTCTACAGAACCTTTGTATACCATGGGCTCTTATCCACAGTGAAGAATGAGGAACCTAGGCCCTGAGATAGAATGGGTAAACAGGGAAAGCACCTTGACTGAGGCACAAGGAGGGGATTCTAGATAAGTAAAGTGACCCCAGACTAGTTACCTCAGCTCTCTGTCTGGCCCACTAGTGCTTAGGGCAAACTTTCGGGTCAGCTTATGAAGGCCCTGCCTGGCACAGAGCCCAGTTCTTTGTTGGGACCTGCAGAGCTACTGGGTAGGAAACACCTGCAGAGAGGTTTCGTCTTTCAGAGAAGGACCCACACTATCTGTGTACTGGCCTCACTCAGCATCCTAGACTCTACGGCTCTAACAACTTAAATAGTTTTTATTACAAAAGAAAGAAAAGAGCAAAACATCCCCCAAATTCTCCCATGGGCTTCCCTCTCTGTGCCAATAAATAAGGTGGGGGAGACTGACTGGAGGAGAGGGTCGGGGCCATGGTTCAGCAGAGGAGGGAGCCTGGCCTGGGCAGGGGCGGAAAGACATCCAGTCAGTCCATTCCCCTTGTCCCAGGCACTATGATCACATTGGCTGGAACACAGAACTCTGCCCACTGGCAGCAACAGTCTCTGGGTATGTCACAAGGAGTGTGTCCAGGGAGAAAGGTCATGCCTGAGGATAGCCAGGTTGGCTACCCCACCCTGCAGCCTTCTCAGTTCTGGGCAGCATTGAGTCCAGCCAGCTCCCTGCTGGCTCCCAGGGAATCTAGCAGCATCAACTGAGGTGCAAGCCCACCAAAGGGGGGCCTAAGACAGATGGAATGAGCCCCTCCCCATTAGGGGAGGCAGGTATGAAAAACCAAAGTGAGAGCTGGTCAGGTTGGGACATACCATGCCAGCCTCCAGGTCTCTAGAAGAGAAGGACAAATCACCCCCCACAGCACAGATTGTAGCTCTGTCACTACACCACAACAGATGTGGGGGATGCTGAGACAAGTGTGGGAGATACTGGCATTTCCCATCAAGTCTCAGTGGTGGGGGAGATGGTGAAACCCATGGCCCCCATGCAGGTCCCTTCCAGGGCCAGTGTCCATCTGCCAGAGAGGCCTTTGGATGTAGTTGGGCAGTTGTGGGAGGGCAATAGAGGGGTCTTTTCAGCTCCCTGGCACTGCCATGCCCAGCGAGTGGAAGCTGCCCTCTTCCAGCAAGAGCCGTCCCAGGCGGTAGAGCAGCTGGGGGTACCAGTGCACACCCTCCCCTGGGGTCCAGCTGCTCCACACCATGCTATGAAATAGTCTCAGGGGCCAGAAGGCCAGCTGAGCGAGGTGGTGGTCAGCCACGGCTGCGAAGCAGGAGGCCACCACATCCTCAACCACCAGGGTCCCGTGCCTTGTTAGTGGGGCATAGGCCCCAAGGGCCACATTTGTAGAAACAGCCACCACTTGGGCAGGCTGCAGGCCAGGCTCCCCGGCCACCAGCACATACTGGCCAGGCTGCACCTGGCTGGCAAATGTGGCCCGGAAATGGGCGGCCGGTTCTGTGTGATTGTTGGCAGTGAAGAGCAAGTGGGCAGGTGTGAGTGCCAGGCGGCGTGGGGGTTCCTGGGTCTCGATGACTTGGAAGACCCTCAGCCTATCTGGCTCTCGATCCAGGAAAATGAGCACATCACTGAAGATGGGGTTTCCATCCTCCCCCATGGCCAGCACCCGGTCTCCTGGCCTTATGGCTGACAAGGCCACATGGGCCCCACTCTCCAGGCGCACCTGGGCTCCAGCAGGGAAGCAGCCACCTGTCTTGGCCGCGGCCGAGTGCTCTGTGGGAAGAAGGGACATGAAGGTATTACTGCTACGGAGCTTGGATTCCCCATCATAGCACCCCTCCCCAACCCAGCTAGAGCTTGTCATGATCCCACAGAACCACCATCACCAACTCCTGGCCCCAGCCACCACCTCCCATGGAGCCTTGAGCCCACCCAGCCCACAATGTGATTTTTTTGTCCTCTCCAGTCCAACCTTTTGCCAGTGAGAGGAGCACACTGTAGCTCCAAGATCCAGTGAGTGAGGAGAAAAAGGCCCTCCTGAAGCCCAGGTGAAGCCCCCCATCTTTTCTCAGTGCTGACAACACTGTGAAGCAGTCAGAGAGGCCAGAGGTCAGGTGAGCCAGGCTGTGGTCGCTGTGACTTGACCCCCAAAGAGCTGCAGTCCTACAGGGCAGGCAGGCTGCCAAGCTCCTCTGTAGCCTGGGGCTCCTGTTATTTCTCATCCCTTGCTCAGACACTCCCAGAATATTGCCCTCTCAGACTGATGCCCCAAATTCTGTCCCAGAGTTGGCCCTTAGAGTCTATACCCAAGTAAGGGTTGGACCACCCATGGGGCAAATACAGGCTTCCTGGGGAAGCCTCAGAGTGAATGGTCAGGCCAGGGCACCACTCAGTGGCAAGGATGAAATATCACCATCTTCAATTTATGTGCGGTCCGTTTTCAGGGACAGGACATGGTGGCATCAGTGGGTGGGATGAAAAACCGTGTTTGGGGGTCGGGAATAATGATGGAGGTTGCCACTCTGGGAGCTCGCACCCGGCCAGTGTTTGCAGGCAAAGGGTGGATGTGACTTGAAGTAGATATGGTTGGTAGGAAAGTGCTGAGGGAAGCATTGGGGTGGGGTCACTGCTGTGTGCCCAGGTGGGGTCAGCGAGAATACAAGGTGGGCCTGGTCTTAGTGTGCAGGGTCAGTGAATACCAGCATGGAGGGCTGAGCCCGTGGTCAGGTGGAACTAGGCTGGCAGTCACGAACCATTTGAAGCACCCATGGCTGGGTTCAGTGTAGATGACAGGAATGCTGACAAGATTTGAGGAGTGGGGGGAGGCCCCAACACCTGCCAATTCGGATCAACAAGGCGGCCAACTGGGAAAATCCACTTTATTGAGTCCACTCTGTTTATTCTGACCCTCATGGCTGGCTTTGCCCCAAAATGTCCAGCTTCAGGGCCCTGAGGGAGAGACTGGGGACGCCTGCGCCCCCTGGGAGGAGCGTACCAAGTGCCCTCAAGAGCCTGACCTGCAGCCAAGTTGTGGGTTCTGAACCTCTGGGCTCCTGGCTCCTGGTCAGGCATGCTGGTGTCTAGGCACTCCCTGGCCCCTGGCCCCACCACCCGCCTCCGTTCTGAACCACGGTGGGTGGGGAGGCCATCTCTGTCACAGCCTGGCTTCCTCCATCTGTCCAACTTGCTTTGTGTTGCACCTTCTTGCAGCTCTGGGCTGTGGACAGCAGTGTTGGCACCCAGCAGTGCTGGTACAGGGCCCTGTCTCCCTAGGCTTCTGCATGGCACTACCAAGCACCAGAGGAGCAGGTGGTCACAAGCAGCAGCGGGGTGTGCCGCCGACGTCCTCTTCCCCGGGGTCCCCGCCTCCATCCCTGGGCAGGCCTCTTCACCTTCTCCGCGGCAGTGAGCCCTGCGCCACTTGCCCACGCCCTGCGGCCCCGGCCCCGAGCCCAGCCCCCTGGCAGCGGCTCACCGGACTTGACGGAGCAATGCACGTGGGCCTTGGACTCGTAATACACCCAGTCAAAGCCAGCCTCCACTGCCAAACGCGCCAGCAGTCCGTACTTATTGCGGTCGCGGTCCGACGTGGTGATGTCCACTGCGCGGCCCTCATAATGCAGCGACTCCTCCGAGTGGTGGCCGTCCTCGTCCCAGCCCTCGGTAACCCGCAGCTTCACGCCAGGCCACTGGTTCATCACTGAGATGGCCAGCGAGTTCAAGCGGTCTTTGCAGCGCTGAGAGAAGAGAGCGCCGGGAATTAGTGGGTGCAGCTGGCCTGCGTGCAGGTGGAGGCGCAGCCTGGCCTCTGGCTCTCCCACCGCACCCCCTGGAGTTGGGAAACCGGGGAGGGTGCTCTGACCCCCTTCTATTTCTAGCATCTGGCCGTCCCAGGGACAGGTTGGCCCGGTGGCGCCGCAAATCTGGAGGGCGCGTCCATGGGTGCACACTTGGGCGTCCTTCTCTGACCGTGGCCCCTCCTCTGGCGCTCTCTCTTCCCGGCTCTGGGGACCTATCCCTCTATAGACAGGTCTGCATCTTTACAGCGCCGAGTGCTCGGGTCTCACCGACGCGCCAGAGACCAGGGACCGCCCCCTGCCTGGAGGGTGGGGATGGGAGCCAGCCCACAGCCTGCGGCTGGCCTGCTAGGCGTGCAAGGCCCGAGGTAACCAGTAGGTGTCACCGTAGCCTCAGGGCTGAGGCCCGGGGACAACAGCCCCGGAGGCGTGGCAGGTGCGGAGAGCCCAGGCAGCGTTGGGGGTGTATTGGAAGGGAATCCCAGGCCTCCCTGGATCACTCCAGAGCCACAAAGTGTTTCCGCTGGGACCCTCTTATGATCCGAAACCGGCCCGCACTCGCGCCGGGGATGCGACAGTCCGGAAACCAGAAGTTGGTAGAGCGGCTAGCTCGCAGACTGACCAAAGGGAGGGGCGCGCGCAGGGTTGGTAATCCCAGGTGACGTCCTCTTTTACCCCCGAGCCCTCAGCACTCCTGCGCCGCCCCTATCTGGGAAGGGACCCGAAAAACCGAGGCTCTAATCTCAGGGAGCCAGCTGCCCACTCTGCCTCACACGGGTGGGAGTACAGCTGCGCCCTGAGGGAAGGACAGGAGTGATCATCCGTCTGTGCTGTCTCCCCGCGTGCCTGCAGCCCAAGGGACCCTGCAGCTGACTTGAGGGCGTGGCCTACGGGAGAGGGGAACCTTCTACGTTCTTGACCCTGAGGTGCACGCAGCCCATGTCTCCATTTACCCCCACCCCCACCCCTGAAGTCCCTGGGCCCCACAGACCCTTGGACTCCGTCTCCCAGGAGCCAACAGAGGCTACAAACCAAGGCCCGGCCGTTTTCCCAGGCGAGCAGCCTAGCTGGGGGAGCCTACTGCCCAGGGAGGGAGCGTCGCGTGCTCCTAGCCACCGGTCTTCTAGCCCCCCAGCTATGTCGGCACCGCGGGCCCCTGCTCCCCGCCCCTCTCGCCCCCAGCAGCCCCCGCCCTCGGGTCCAGAGCTGGGGCGCGTGCTGTCAATGATTGCCCAGCTCGTGGCCCGGATCCTTATCTGCATTCCTCGGCGCCCGGCCCGGCCCGGCTACCAGCCAACCTTCGGCCCCGACACCGGCAGGCCAGCCCCGGCGCCAGGGCGAATGCTGAGGGCCTTAGCTGCTCTTCCTAAAGCACCTAGAAAGCGGGCTGCCTGCCAGTGAGGAAAACCCCAGGAGACCCTGGGGAGGAGGATATAGGTCTCTTCCCTTGGAACCCGGTTGCAGGGAAGAGAGCTTCCCCGCTGGGCTTGCGCTGAGCGCGGGTCCTGTTCTGAGCATGCCGAGACTAGCTAGCATTAGCTCTGCTCCCTGCCTCCCCTGCATCCCAGCCCCTCTCTTTGAATCCTCCCAGTCCCTGCCGCCAAGCCCAGGGATCCCTCAAGTTCGGTTCAAGCGCCCGAAGGCCCTGGCACCCCATACTTCAACGGCAGCCGCGCCGCTCAGCTCCTGGGACAGACACGTGGGCTCGGCGGCAAGTTCCCTTTCCCACCTCGCCTCTCGGCTCAACTCTTTCTCCCCACTGGTCATTAGCCCCAGACCCAGCCAGGATGCTGTTCCAGGAGGGGGCAGCGCAGCGAACCAAGAGCGCGCAGGGAGAAAAGGCCGTGGGGCCTTCTGCGCCCGAAGCTTCTTCGCCTCAGGGGTGCCAAATGGCTTCAAAATGAAAGGGGTACAGTCGTGCGGAAGGTTAGGACGGGAGGGACTGCGTGGGTCTCCAAGGCACAGGAGGCAGCCGCGTCGAGGTACCTCCTGGTGCCGCGTCTGACCCGAGCTGCCAGCACTCGGAAGCAGAGGGGCGGCCGCCAACCGGCTGGGCTGTGGTGCTTGGCAGCGGGGAGCTCTTCTCACAGCCTCCGGAGGGGCTGGGACAATCCCGCGGGGTACCCTGTCCGGCTCATCTCGGGCAGGAGGCAGCCGGGCTTGGCGAGAGGGGCAGGTGCCAGGGGGGCGTGCCAGCCAGTGGAGAAAAGGTGCCAGGGGGGCGGGCAGGGCCAGGCAGGTGGCGGTGCTTTGGCGGCGGCGCGCTACGAGGGCGGGTCGCGCTCACCTGGGTCATGAGGCGGTCGGCGCCCGTGTTCTCCTCGTCCTTGAAGATGATGTCGGGATTGTAGTTGGGGGTGAGCTCCTTGAAGCGCTCCGAGCTGCGCGCGATCTTGCCCTCATAGCGCCCGCTGGCGCCCAGGGTCTTCTCTGGCACGTTGGGGCTGAACTGCTTATAGGCGAGTGGCACGAGCTTGCGCGGCGGCCGCCGGCGGCTGCCCACCACCCGGCCCGGCCCGCAGCCCCGCGCCGCCGGCACCGCCAGCAGCAGCAAAAGCAGGCAGAACCGCAGTCGGGGCCGGAGCCGGGCGGGAGACATGGCCGGACCGCCCGGGAGAGGCGGGCGAGGGTGCCTGGTGGGCTGATGGGTGGGCGAGTCGACGGGAGCGCCGCCGAGGCTCAGGCGTCCAGGTGGCTGTGGGGGGCTCCAGGTGGGGGCGCCATGGGCTGCGCGGCGTGGCGCAGGGCCGGCGGGACTCAGGTGCGGGGCGGGGGCCCGAGGCCCTGGCTGGTGGCGGCGCGCTGTCCCCCTCGGCGCCTCGACTCTGAGCTGCCCGGCTCGCCGGCCGCCAATAAATAGGCCGGCCCGTTTGTTTTGGCAACGCGGCGGCGGCGGGGGGCGGCGGGCGGCGGGCGGCGGGGCTGCGGGCCGGCGGGCTGGGCTGGGCTGGCCGGGCCGGCGGGCTGGCGGGCCCCGTGGTTAGCACCCCGGCCCGGCGGTCAGGCGACTCGGGCGGAGCGGGAGCTGCTGCCGGCGGCGCAGCCCGGGGCTGAGTGAGAGGGGAAATGGAAGAGATCCGGGCTCGGGCCCCGCGCAGACCGCACCCTACCCATGTCCCTGCCTCCTGTGCGCTCGACAGCGAACCTGCAGCAAGGGCAGCACAGCCTCCTCCCCCTCGGGCGGGCGGCCCCGGCACTAGCCAGCCCTATGTCCCGCTTGCTCCTCTGCCGCGCGTCCGCCCGCCCGCTGCCCTCCGCGCCCCCTGCACAGCCTGAGTTTGCCCTCCCCGCCCGGACGCGCCCCACCCCGCCTTGGCCTCGTCTCTGGGCTCCCCGCGGCTCCGGGATGCCCCGCCAGGCGCAAACCTCCCCGACAGGAGCTGCCACCCCCACAGAGACCGCAACCCACGGCGCGGCCGGACGCGAGGGGCGGGTGACAGTGGCCGACAGCACAGCCGCCTACGGTGTCCCCTGCGGGAGAGTAAACCCAAAAGGCAGGATGCCGCTCAGAACCTGGTGCCCCACCCTGGCCCAGGAGATGCTCCCTTTCAGCCTGGTGGAGCTGAATTCTATCAACCCGGTGCACATCCCACAGCAGCGGGATGCGAAGCTGGGAGTGGGGAAGCCAGCCTCGGGAAGAGTCAAATGGGGCTTTTGAGTTGGAAACACTGTAAAAAGGAGCAAGATGAAGTTGCAGAGGAATAGGCCAAGGTGTAGAGAAGAGCAGCTAAATGATGACATCAATGGATGTTGGAACCCCGACTGACCACGTTGTAGAGGGGCAGCCCAGATCTCAGGGTCCGGGGCTGGCTAAGAACGCAAAGAAGGTTCAAAGCCGCGGGCATACAGGAGCTGCCAAACAATTACTCTCTTATTTCCACTTTTCAAATTAAGAAGGACAGAGAATATGTAGAGGTAGCTAAAGAAGTAAACATGGGTTGTGCATTTTAATATGACATCGAAGAACCCTGAGTGAACTAGGATTCATTCTGCCAAAACAAGAAAAGGCAAGTTTGTTAAAAGCATACACCACCACCACCACAACAACCTATGTGATTTGGTTGCACTATGTTCTTCAAATTCAATAGAGATAAAAATTAAAGGAGAGAAAGAAAAAGGTTTAAGCATTTTCATTCCAAACATATTAATACAATAGGTACCATTTTACTGATACTTAAATCCCTGGTACATGGAACCGACTTGATGTTATTATACTAAATATTCTACTTGCATTACAGAAAAGGAATTCTAATTCCTATTACAGAAAAGGAAACTGAGGCCCACAGAAGGGAACTGAGGATGGCTCCACCAGGAGCAGGGTGGCATCCATCACTTGGAAGCAGAATAGATTGTTTTCTTTCCTCCCCTTTGCCCATGCTTCCTCCCCACATCCCATGTCCGTTCTTACAGTAGCATTTGGCTTCTGTGTCTCCCAGTCGCAGATTGCTCTCACATTGCTTCTTTTCCTTGAAAGCTTTTGAAGTGCTTTTCTAGGGTTCAAGAACTATCCCTGCAATATTCCCCATCCCTTTCCCTCTCTCCTGCTCAGATTTCTGGGTCCAACTACTCAGCCAGGTCAGAACCTTTCCTAGTTCGGACAAACAGGGGCTCCTGTGTTTTTATGGAGCTCCAAAAAAGAAAAGCCCTTAGGCTTCCAGGGTCACCTATCCCACTGTTATAATCATAATTTTCTAGAGAAATTTTTGCCTTAAAGTCAGTCTTTCTTCCTCCCTCTCTAATGCAAATTCAACTCCTTTCCTCTTTTCCTGGTTTTAGAGGTTAAAGCCATCATCCCATTTATTTATCCCACATGTATGGTCTTGAAGAGTCAAATTCACCTTCAATCTTCCTTACTCCAAATGAAAGACAATTTAAGATTCTCTCAAAGGTTCCACCTTATAACCGTTTAACTAACTTGCCATTCATTCTTCCTCTCATTGCTCCTTTAAAACTGTGATCTTGTTGAATACAAATCTCTGATAAAGATCTGATCTGTGTCAAATAAGAATCCCTTAAGCACTTCTGGTATAGCCTGGCATCAGGGTGTGTCTATTGCAGGGCAACTTCATTGGCTTAGGTTGCGCTCCACTAAGTCAAGGCTCTCCTCTGCCTGGCTAACTTAGGAGCTGTGAGCAGGGTTGTACAGGGAGAAGAAGATGGGTGCTAACATTTATCAAGTCTTTTCTCTATGACAAGTGCTGTAAGCAATTAGTAAAATCTTCACAATAACCCTCTGTGCCTGGAAACTATTGCTGTCATTTTATAAATCTAAACTCATTAACACTCTATAAGTAAAGTGGGCCTGTGGTCCCACAGTCAAGATTTGAACCCGGAGCTTTTTTTACTCCAATCCTATACTCGTTTCTCAGGACACAATGGTGGTTCAAGATCTGAATCTCAAATTTAGATCAGTGTCAGTTCCATTTCTTTCAGTGGAGAAAGAAGGAGCAGAGGGCAGAGATTGGAAGTATCATAATTTCTATAGCAGTGACCCTGGAGCACCTTTAATCCAAGTTGGGGCCTAAGAACCTTGGTCATTTCTTGGCTGCCTATGTTCTTAGCTGTTCAGTAGATGTAGGGTAGCTTTTGAATTGGGCCAATCTGTTAGAGCTATCAAACAAAGCCTGGCTCTTTTTCTGGTCACTGCCAGGCATTTACCAGCAAGAAAATTGGAGAAGAGGTATGCCACTCTAGAGGCACCAGTGGCCTGGGTCTGAGCAGCAGTGGTAGAGCCTGATCAAGGCACCTCACCTCTGAGTTCTGGGCCGGGTGGTAAACGCACTTTTCGTCTCTTGCCTTTACAGCTCTTCTACCCCTCAGTCATCTATAGTATGAAGAGAATAAAGTAAAATCTATTTCTTCAGATAATATGGTTAATATTTTTGCTTACAAGAGTGAAAGCTGAAAAAACAGCTTGGAAGGAAAGGGAGGGAAATACACCAAAGAAACAGATAATATACACATCTGTTTAGTAGACTACATGTTAGTATATTTTGTCAACCTTTGATTCAATGCTATAATACAAATACATTGTGCTTAATGATATATTCCTATATATGTGTGTATATATGTATATATATGTACATGAGTGTACACACACACACACACACACACACACTGCAGGTACACCTCTGTCATCAATTAGTCTTTTTTCTCCTTATCCACCACTTGACCAGATCAGCCCTGCTCTAAATCCATGGGTGCTAAACCACAGCCAGTCAAATTTCAGGAATGCAGTTAGTCAATATCCTCCAGTGACTCAGTGCACAGCAGCCCTGGCTCAGTAGAAAGGGCATAAGGCCTGGAGTTGGTGAATGTGCCTGAACACTGTCTTTGATACCTTCTACTGTGTGGTCTTGGGCAAGTCACTTGACTTCTCTGAATTTTAGTTTTCTCATCTATACAGTGAAAATTAGTATCACCTACCTTGTAGGGGTGTTGAGTAGGTTAAAAATACAAGCTGCAAAGTACAAATCTTAGGTGTAATTTGCTTGTATTCTCTGCAGTTCTCTGATTCCTATTACCTGTCTTGGGGAACTGCATCGGCGTGCTCATATGAGTGTGTCGCAAGACAGCAGTGGGGATTAGAAGGCTTACTTCTTCCTACTAGGGAGCATCCCAACTTGTGCATGCTAGTACAATAGGCTCATAAGGGTAGAGAATGCAGACAGAAAAGTAGAAGAGACAGTTATCATCCTCAGGGAACTTACTAGTTAATCTTAAAGATAAACCATGAAAATAAAAGGCAGTTACAAAGCCATGAATGCTACTCATAAATGAGTAAAGAATAATGCATTATATACTAGATAGGTTAATAGATAAAAAGAATTTGGTCTATAATATGGAATTAAGAAACAATTAACCTGGGTTTAGACCTCTTAGAAGAAATGTTTTGAAGGAGGGCAAGGAATGATTGAAAAGAATGAAAAGGACACTCATGAAAGGGCAGTGGTCCAGGTGCCAGGTGATGGCACTCAGAATAATGAAGAGCCATGCTGGATGCTCTAGTAAAGGGGGAAACCCTAATATTATCTGATGTAACATTCATAAAGACCTTACAAAGCTGACATCATTGTCTTCATTTTATTAATGAGGGACTGAGGTTGGGAGCTTGTAAGTGATGGAGCTGGGGTTAGAATCCAGGTTTGTTTGACTCCATAATCCAGTTTCTTGCTGAGTGATTCCCAGGGCAAGCGTGCTGGGTTGTTGGCCTCTGCTCAAGTCACTCATTTTACCTCTAAATTGAGGGGACTCTTGTTACCTTCCTCTTGGGCTTGTAAGACCTCATACTCTATTTGACCATTTCCCCAAATTGCTGGGATCACTCTGACTTGTATTGGTTTTTGGAAGAGGTTAGCAGCTTCATCAAATTTGGCCCATATGCAAAAAAGGAATCATGTCTGTCTTTCAAGCCCCAGATCAGTCCAGAAAACATTTGGAGATCCAATTAGAGGCACTCAAAACTAACAATGCTTTGAAAGCTAGCTATTGATTAGAAATGGGAATGTCAAGTTACCTTTGCCCTAACAATAAGCTCATTACAAGGCACTTCAGAGAGATTCAAGCATTAAAGACCTTGCTTTGAGGACTTTGAAAAGTCTGGAAAAAGTAGCAGAATTGGTTACAAAGAGAGTGTTTTCCCCTCAAATCAGAGACTAAAAGATTGTGGGGAACTCTTATACAGAAAGACATATAAATATTTCTGTATGTGGATAATAACATTTACTAATTAATGGGCTTTATTTCCACCCCAGTGCCTCTATTTAGGAAGCAATTTGTTGCTTAAAGAAAATCTTGGAAAATACTAGCTCAGTGACTGTTCAGTAAAGGGGCAGTGGGGGGTGCTACTCTCTCAATGCTCAAGGATGCTCTGACATGCCTGTCAGCTTTCTGTGACTGGTTTGTACTAGTCCCTCCACACCCTCTCACCAGTCTCTCTTGGTAGAGATAGGTCCCTAAGGATGCTGCAGATTTAGAGCCAAAGAAAGCAAAAGAGTATACAGTCACATGCTTTTTAATAACTTGTCTTCTTCATTTCCACAAAATGACAAATTCATTCCACTATGGTTCTAGCTAACACAGTGGTATTTAACCCACTCTCACCATATGACTGGTTGCCCCAAAGATTACATTCGTTTATACTGAAAAATGTCTAAAATCACTTCAAGATAATGCTAGTGTGGAGGGGTGTATGACAACCTTTCTTCATTTATTCACTCAACTAGTATTTTCAAGCACCTACTAAGTGCTAGATGCTACACAAGGCACTCGGGTTGTGAGAGAACAAGAAAAACAAAAAACCAAAGGTTTCTGCCCTTATGGAGCTTTATTCTAGTAGGGAAGCATTGGGAGACAATTAAAAATAAAATAAAAATAAGTAAATATATGTGTTATATGGGAATAAAGAACTATGGGCAACAGACATTAAACAGGGTAAACGCTTGGAAGTGCAGCCAGCTTGTGGGGAGGGGATGCCAGGTCGGAAGGTCTGCATCCTGCTAAGCAGGGTGGTCAGTGGAAGCCTCAATGAGATATAAGCCAAGACCTGAAAGGGGTGAGGCCTTCACCCAAGGGATTGTCTGGAGAAGAGCAATCTAGGTAGAGGGAATTGCATAGAGCAAAGCCTGTGATGTGCTTGTGTATTAGAAAAATACCAAGGAGACCAGTGCAGTCAAAGAGGAAATGGAGAAGGGGTGGGAATTGGAGTAAGCTTGATTTTCAACTTTCTGATCATGGGAGTGCTTCTCAAACTTTTTATAAAGCTCATAGTGAAGATAATTTACCCTTCAAAAAGATTTATGTATTGACATGTAAATATGGACACAACATAGTTAAGTAAAAGCGGAAGCAGGTAACAAAAGTGTTTATACATACAATTCTTTATAAAAATTTTTTAACAAGAGACGCATAGTCATGACTCTCAACTTTGTACTTCACACACTTGAAAAAAAAAAAACCTACCCTTTAAATATCGTATTTGGATTGTAGACTTGTTGAAAGCAGGAGATACCTCTCTTTGGCCATACAGCAAGTGGCATCATGTCCCTGGTTGGTGGGGATGCTAGGGAGTAAGCACGCAATATAGATAAGATTTGAGGTAATGCATGTTTAATTATTCCTGTCTCTTGTTGAATATGCATTTTTCTATTTCATTCCCAACATATTGCCTACAAACCTGTGTCATTTCTTTGAATTCTTTTTTAGTGATTTGGAATTTTCCTGTTTGACTCTCCCATTTGCGTTCAAGTCTATGTACAGCATAAGATTTAACCAACTTGGCTTCTTACATCTCCCTTCCTTGTCAGAAATGTAGCCCATTCTCTAGAGCATCCATTGGGGTTCTTTCTTCCTGTTGAATCCCCACTAGTTGTCCAAGTTGCTTAACTGCTGAAATGTTTTCCATCATCTTTAGATCATTTTGATATCAGTTTCACGCCTGCTTCAATTCCATTTTATGATTGCCATTTAGGTATTTTTGAGATTCCTATCCAGAAGCATACATGCCTCTTAGATTCTCACTCCCAGGAACCATTTTCCAGATGTCTTTCTGGTGGGAAGTTCAGTTCCAATCAAGCAGTCTCTGCTTTAAAATGGCTTTGATGAATGATCCCCAGGAACCTTGCCAGTCCCTGAATGATCACACAGCACCCTAGGTGAGAAACATTAAGTGCTTTCTGTTGTTGCTCCATCCCCACCCTATATGAACAGATTAAGTAAATATAGTTTCGTCTGGCACCATTCTACTGTTTTCATTCTTCAAATCCTAAAAATGCACATACACTTTGACCGTTCAATAGTCCACAGTGCTGGAGCTGGGGCCTCACTGCACTTCACCTCATTGACTGGTGACACCTCCAAAAGCAGTGTGGCTGCAGTTTGTGTCCAACGAGTCCTGGGTGCAGGACAGTGAAATACAAACTCGAAGTTAGCCACTTCACAAGCCAGGGACCCTAGTGTCTGCAAGAGGAACATCCTCTGTCTTTTGCTGAACCTGTCATCACCTAACCTTCCCCTTCAGCACAGTTTAGGCACTGCACATTTGTTATTCAAAATGCCATTGTATAGCTTATCTATTCCCTCTGTCCTGCTTTCCTAATTATGTAAATTACCCTGCCACATTTAATTCACACTTTGAGAGCAACATAATGGACATTACCACTACCAGAAAACCACTCGAGCTGGGGTATCAGTATCACCTTCATAAATCATCAGAGTATTATTATTAATACTGCTGTTTTACCAGGTTACTAATGAAACAGAAACCCTTGCTACCAACTCCTCTTCCCCCAACCAGTGCCTTCCTGTTCCTCTCCTATGTGACATAGGACCAACTGGGATTGTTTTGTACCCTGGAAGTGCAACAGTAAATGAAACTGTTGGTCTTTCCCTCTCATCTGGCAGCAACCTTTTTCTGTATTGAATAAGGGATCTCTTTCCCACCCAGATTTCCCACACTACTGCTCTTGACCCCTGAACACAGACCCAGACCCTTTGCAGCTTTCCCACCAGCTTCATCTGCTTCTACCATCCCCTGCTCCCCCTTCAAGGGAGGGAAAGGCAGGATGGAGTGCCAGTCAAGAGGATTACCCTTACCCTACTCCATTCTCCCTTCTCCTGTCACCAATTCTGGCCGGCTGTCGATCCTATCAGGGGTCCATAAAGCACGGAGGACTCTGGCCTGCGAGAGGGGGGTAGGGGTTAGGCAAACAGGCCAGGGAGGCACTTGGTTGAAGTTTAACCACAATATTCTTGGTCTCTATTGTTTTGAGTGAGGCCCAATATTTCCACAGCAGGATTATAGGATCTGATTAACCATGGTAGACAACAATGCCGAGCTGGGATGGGCTTCCCCTTCCAGCTGCCAACATGAGAAAGTACATACAACACCCAGGTTTCAGAAGGGACTCCCAGCAGCCCCCAGCCCTATTCCCCATTTCTAACCCATCTACTGTTTGGGGGCCCAAAGTGAGAGGAGGAAGAGTGTGGCACTGCCTGCTCCTTTAACTCCTGGCCCTTGGCCCAGCAGGACAAGTAATCCTGGCACAATCTTCTCAGGTGAGTCAATGGCTGTGTGCTCCCCACACCCTGGAGTTCTTCCAATGCCTCTTCCGGGTTCCCCTGGGCTGGCCCCGATTCTCAGGAACCCATGAGGGTTAGGTGCTGAGAGACTAGCACTCTCAAAGGGCCCAGGAGTGTGCAAAGCACAGAAAAACCTGTTGGGCTCCGGGAGAGAGAAACTCAGTGCAGACAGGACCCAGCTCGGAAGAGAGATCAAACCTTTGCAAGAACACTTTGGTGCTACTTCCTTTGTGCCAAGGTGGAGAAATGAGACCTCAGAACTGAGGGGACACAGAAAGGGCTACCGTCAAGCAGAACCTCAGGAGATGGGACAGTATCCCTTGAAGGATCTGGGATGAGGAACCAAGGAGTTAGGCTTCCAGCTCCTCTCGCAGACAGGGATTCCCCAGGCCCCTCGCCCTCACACCCAGACAAGCTACCTCATACTCATCCCTCTCAGCGTGTTTCCCCTTAGGGTGGGCTCCTCTGAGGCCTGTCCACCAGAACTCGGAAGAAAAAGAGAGCAATACGGAGCGCTTGACAAGAATACCTGGTAGCAGCCCCCAGGCCATGGCAGCGGGGGCCCTCCAGCGCCCCCTCCAGCACAGGCTCCCTTCACTCCCAGCATTTGTCTCTGTTTCTTAGTGCCTGGCACAATCCATTCCCAGTTTGTGAGCCCACACATTAACTGATGCTGGTATCAGGGACTAGGAACCAAGGGCCTTGAGCTCCGAGTTCAGTGGCTTCCTTGTAGTATGTGACTTACTCCTTTTGAACAGTTTCTTCAGGAAAATTAGAAGACAGAAAATACTTCAGAGCAGAGTTTTTAAAACCATATCCTGATTGTATCAACATACAGTTAGCATAAAGTCACACCTGTTAGTAGTAGTATGCCACCACTGTGGTGTTTTCTGAGTTAGGGTTAAAACTGACCCTATTCTCGAAGAGTATAATATAATGAAGGATGAATACAAAAAGCCACAGGAAATGTGTATATAAACACACAGCACATTTAAGAACACAAATAGTGAGGAGTCAGCAGAACAGATAAAGTAGGCTTATCATATCATGAGGAAGGGCTAATAAGAGGATTTTAGGTTTCCCCTGTACTCTTTGGGGCAAATCTTTCTTTGTAAATAGGAGAAACTGAGCGATACGATAATTGGAGAGAAGGAAATACCCATGGTGACAACGTCAACAATGAGACTAAATTCAGGACCAGGAGAGGCACAGCCTTTTCCATTACATCTCCTGCCACCTCTGTACAGAGAACGACACATGTTGCTTCTGCTTATCTCCCAGACCAGGGCATAGGAGGCAGGGGCTTCAGAAAACAGGAACTTTAAATGGCTAGGAAGGCAAGAAAAGGGTGTCCAAATGTCCCAGAGGAGAATATTAGGAAGCAGTAGGGCTGGGCATTCAGGAGATTTGAGCATCTGTCCTTCCCCTGAGTGCTCACTGCAGGTGAGCTGCGTCAGGCCTGCGGAAGGGTCCCCCGCTGACGGCTGGGTTCTTTCCAAGTCCAGAGCATAGGGACTACAGGTCTCACTCTTTGCCATCCTACACCCTAGCAATTCCAGGGCTGGCTCCTCAGGATCCAATGGGAACATGGAGACTAGAAGCTCTTTGCTGTCCTCTCAATAGCTTTACTATCCTTGGGAAACACTCCTTGATCTGGGGGACGGGCCAACTGGTGACAGGAGAAGAGAATGACCCTAGTGGGGTTTTCCAGGATCCGGCTGGGGCTCTGCTTTCAGGGCTGCTGGGAAAGCCCTCACTGAGGAAAGGAGGTGCCCAGCTGGAGTGCTAAGGGACGAAGACTTCTCTTCCAGCAAAGAGCCTGCCTGGCCTAGCTGACTGCGGGGGAGGGGTGAGCCAGCCAGCAAGGCCAAGCAGGCCTTGCAGCCTAGGTGGCGCTATTTCTCTACTTTTTAGGTCAAGTTCCTGCAGGAACTTCCTCGAGGTCCCTAGTCCTGCTCCTGGTTTGCTGGCTTGCTCGTGTAAACCACCTTATTTTATTTTTTTTTCTAAAAATACTCCAAAGCAATTGAAAGAGTCCCTTCTCCCACCAGCCAGCCCTGGCCCCAGCCCCGGCCCCGGGGAGCGGGCGGGTAGGCGGGGAGGTGGGCCACTGCTTTATTAAACACAGGGAAAACTAATATTTACGGAATAAAATTTATGGAGCAGCCACGAGAATTCGACCCTTTTATGTGCATGTGGAGTGGGGGTTGGGCCAGGCTGGGGGCCTTGGGGAGGGGCCCAAGCCAGGGGGCAGGGCTGGAATACAGCCTGGCTAAGGCCAATTTGTCAAGGCAGGGATTTCCCTGGAGTTGCCCTGGGATGAATGATTCTCAACCACCACCCCTAGCTTTGGGGGGACAAGAGCTTCAGGGCAAGAATGCTTGAGGCAGGGCCTCTGGGAGCAATGTTTCTCTAAGGATGTGTTTGGGCAATATCCCCTGGAGGCAGCAACCTTTGGGGTTAAGGACGCAATGGGCAGGGACGTCGTTAGGCAAGGCATACTCTTCCTTAACTTTTAAAAAGTCACACATTCTTTTGAGAACATGAAAAAAGTTACGCTTTTAGGATTTTACTCAAGAATTTGAGGGAATTCACAAATTCCTTATCCCCTCTGATTAAAATTGTCTGCTCTTGAGACTGTGCACTGAGGGCAGAGGGAGAAGCCTTTCCCTTTTCCAGTGGTCTCAGGTCTTGCAGACTGAAATCTGGCTATCTAAATTATACCAAAAACAAACTATAGAGCAAAGTGAGCCATCCGATAGATTGTTTTAACATAGCTCTCAGTTCATTACACTGATGGTCACAACTGTGGGGCACACCCTGGGGCACCCTGAACGGAAGGGATGGAAAGTTAGCAGCAACTGTGTATGAGCCCTGGGGGCCCTCTCAGACTCTGCCAGAGGGGGAAGGCAGTGGTCTTGGAGTCCTGAAAGGCTCTTCCCTGAAGAGCCTATGGGGAGTAGGACATCCTATTGAAAGGAAGCAGGGCCACAGGAGGATGGTTACAGTGGAGAATAGGAAAGAAGGACTTAACATCCTTGTTAGAAAATATTTTCAGTAAAGTATAAATAATACTGTCTGAGTTCAAATTCTGTCTTCTATTTATTAGCCTGTCACCTTTGATAAATCACTTATCACTCCAAGCCTTGTAGAAATAGGTTAACAGTATTTTCCTTATATGATGCTGTGAGCATTAAATGTCAGACACCTATTAGTGTACCTGGTGTACATGAACTGCTCAATAAATGTTAGCTGTTTATTATTATTGGTCTTATTATAATCATCATTATTTTATTATTGCTTGGATGGTCTTCTCCCCCGTGTCTTGACATAAGGACAGAAGTACCAGTCCCAGCTAGAGAGGATATGTGGACAAGGAGGCATCTGCTCATCCCAAGTAAGTAGACCGGCAAAGGCCTCTGTGGTTCTGCCCTGACCCTACCCAGCAGTGCCCATGAACATCTGAGTTCTCCTTTCCTTCCTATCTCTCCAAGGTGGAGTTTCAGACAGCCTTACCTGTAGAGGACAACCTAGCAAGAAGGCTACAGGACTTGGCTAGTCCCCCAAAGAGTTTGCTTCCTACTGTCTAAGATTCTGCCTTTGTCACTCAGCCTGTACATTTTTTTCCCTGCTAGGCACTATTCATTCTTCAGGCACATCAAGTTGGGCAAAGGAGAGCAGCAGCAATCAGTTCTGTCTGTGCCCACCAAGGAGAGAAGTTTTAAGATCAAAGATCCCAAATGTAGGCTTAGAACAGGTCACAGAGAAAAAGCATCAGAAGAATCTGAAGTATTGGACTAAAGGCCTAGACTTTGTCAGAGACAACAACGGGGTGGGACCCACTAAAGTGAAGTGGGTTGTCTATGCGTTCCATAGATTAAGGAATCTCAAAAGCAGGGGAGTGTGAGTGCTTTTTATTCCACTCTGAAGACAGTAGTGGGTCTCTCAGGGAACACCTAGGACTGGCTAGGGACACTTGAGAAAGGGAGACAAGGCTTCCTAAGCATATTGTGCTTTTTTGCTGACTTGCCCTATTACCTGAAGTTGCTGGTAGGATCCTAGGTCTAAAGAACCACCCCTGTAAAAGAAGAGAGTATGGGATTCCCAGAAACCGGCTTCCACTCAGATATGGAAGGTGAATGCCCTACAGGCAGGAGCCAAGATTCCTTTGGATAACAGTACCCATGCCTGTCAACATGAACTTCAGTTGTGTCGCCCTTACAATGGGGCTCTGACTGTACAACTCTGTGTCAGAGCTACTGCTGCCATGGAAGTTCCTCTCGGTAACACTAGGAAACTATTCTCCTAGTCCATCCTCAGTTGAGACAGTTGACAGGTTAACTGAAGAGTCCCCTTAGCTTCTTCCTCTTGACCTTTGATGGCTGAGGTCTCTGCATAGGGCCTGAAGTATTCTAGAAAAAAAAGGAACCCAAGTTAATAGAGGTTTTGAACAGTTCCACTTAAGTTAGGAAAGCAACTTCCTCCCTTCCATGGCACAGGTGTTTTGAAATCTATGTCAGGCAGTGAATGCGATAAAAGGCTCTATGTGTACACAGATGTGTACATCCCTTTTCCCCTGGGAATGACCATCACTGGAAGTGGGATAACGTAGGAATGGAGTCTAGGTCCATCTTCAGCAAAAGAATTGCAGAGAGGACACAGCAAGGGGAGATGCAAAAGACCAAGACTCTCCATCTAGAAACCATTTGTAATCCTGGTCACAATATCACCAATATCGTAAAGGCAGCATCACCCAGATGACAATTCCAGGGACCACTGGTTTGGGGCTATAGGTGCAAACTCCTCCAACTCTCAGAATGTCATCCAGGAAGCTGCTCATGACTCACTGTGGACTCTTTCTCAGGCTCAGGGAGCAGTGGTGCTGAGGAGACTGGCTCTTTTGGCTGGTTCAGAAGTTGGTTATCACTTCCTTGCAGGGAGGCACTGCTTGAGGCCTGAGGATCTCCTGAAATCAGAAAGATCAGGGGAAGATAGTGACAAATGTCTTTTTCTTATCAGAAAAGCATTAGCATTTATCAAGCATTCTGATAAAGACCAGACTATGGTACTAGTATATAAACAGAGAAGTAGCCATAAAGTCAACTTTCAGCTAACTCTCAGAAAGTCCTGTTTCTAGATTCCCTGTGAAGATTCCCCAGGCCCACTTTAACCAGGGAGGACAGGAGTTTCCTTGACTCAAAACAGCCAACTGTTCTTCTACACATTTCCTACCAGGTCTCAGGTAGGGAGATTAATCTTACTCCTGGTTCTCTCACTCATTCTCCTAAGCACCTAGACCAGTTCTCTAGAACTTTCTGCAGTGGTAGCTAGGACAAATGACACTAGAGCAAATGTGGCTTGAAATGTGGTTAGAGCAAATGCAGAGATGAGTTTTTCACTTTATTTAGTTTTAATTAATATAAATGGAAATAGTTACAAATGGCTAGAACTACCATATTGGACAACACAACCCTAGACCCTAACCCTAACCCCAGGGTGTCCAAGTACCTCTGGAGCTACTCACCAGTGTCTTGATCCACTTGGATCTCTTGTTTAGTGACTGCCATGTAGAGACTCTGTAGATTCATCACAAAGGGTTTTCCATTGCCAATGCTGCATGCCTCCGGTAGTTTCTACAGAGGAGAGGAGATGCTGTCATTGATTACACTGTTGCTAGAGAAAAAGAACTTGATATCCCAGTGGAACCAACCCCAGAAGAATTTATATAGAGAGGTTACATCCAATGTAGGACGTCCATAGCCAGACCTTGTTGGGACCAATTTAAAAAAGGCCTCTTGGGAGGACTTCTCTGAAAGGCAACTCCAAATGTAGATTTTTCTTTTCCCCAGTACTTAGGTCTGTTATGTTTTCTCATGGATACTCCATAGATCTCTAGGCTCTTTCTTCCAAAGGGTGACCTCTTAGAGGACTGTTTTAGGAAATCATCTTCCCTAAATTGTCTCTCAGCTGTACGGACTCCTATTTTAATTAAATTTTCTCCTAAAGTCCAACACGAAAGAGAGAAAAAGGATAAAATCCAGGAAAGGAGAGAGAGCAAAAGGGAATGACAGACTGAGAGACAAGAACAATTTACATAGCTGTGATGTCCAGTCAGAGGGGATGGGAGAAATACGGTTTGCAGAGCTGTGGAAGCTTACCTGCCATTTTATATTTCTCACTGCAACCCCACTGTGTTTTACTGTAACCCTCAAACTCACAATGGGGGTGATATTTCCCCCAAAAGGGAAGAAAACTGGTTCTTGAGAGGTGAAAAAAAATCTTACTCTTTTGAAGTATAAAGCATAGATATACATACAGTACTTAAATAGAATTTTGGTACATCTGCAGTATTAAAATTCTGAGGAGGGCTGATTAGGAAAAAAATATCTTAAAAGGATCCTTAGGGAGGTGATAATGAAAAAAGAGTTGAGAAATACTGCTATAATCACACTATACTTACCTGTTTCCTTCACTATGGAATGATGGAGTGAACTGTGGATTTATACCCACAGCAACATGCTTTGCCTAGTTCAAGTTTCAGCCATTACTTGCCTGGACTGAGTTGAAGTAATGACTGAAGACTGAAGAAAGTGAAGTAAAAGTGAGATGAAAGTGTATGGTATCCAGTGGTCCCAAACCTGACTGCACTTCAGAATCTTGGAAAAGACCCAGAACTACTTCATCTGTCACTATGCATGCAAATGGTCACGGTTCTCAGCCAAGTTAGCAGGTTGCCAAGGCAGGCCATGCCAGCAACTCACATGGGAACCAACCCAAGAATCCTGGATTGGCCAGCATCGCGTGTCAAGGCACTCCCTGTGCTACAAAGGGCATTCATTTCTGAAAGCCCACCGTGGGAGAAGGATGGAAGGAGAAAGTAGAAGAGGCAGTGACATAGTTGCTGAAGCATAGACAGGATTATATGGTTATCGTTCCTGAGTATGGTGGTACCAGAAAACCTTGTTGATCCCCAGGAAATGTAACATACTCCAACCTTATTTCCATAAAGGCTTTATCAGGCTTTGGAGTCCACTGGAAACCACAATGAATCAGGAGCCTTGAGCCCAAACTTTACTTCTAGCTAGTAGTCAAACAAGGAGTAAAACAGCCCTCTTGAGCAGCATTCCCTGAGGAAGGGTCTGAAACAGGAAAGGGAAACCAACAGGCCACACACCTCCACCTTGCTTCACTCTCTTTCCTAGCTTCAGCTCTCCAGTCCCCAAGCCATCACCTCCAGCTAAAGGTCCTCTGCTCTGTAGCCAGAAAGCCCTGACGGCAGAGAGGCCAACAGCTGTTCTCCATATAGCTTGTCTCTAGGCCCTCCCTTAGTATTGCCTAAGAAATGTGGCTTCTCTTCGGATTATCCATACATGGCTCAGTAGACACTGTGCTGTCTGTACAAATGGGCTAGGCAGCATCTATTTGGTCCAGGGTCATCTCCTCCTGCACTTTCTATGGAACTAAACAGGCTCACAAGTTTTCTAGGGTGATCTTTAGCCAGCTTTGGTATTTAGTCTCAAATTGAAGTGCCAGAAACAAAAAGCTACAGAAGCCACTGCTGCCCTGGACCTCAGTCCAAATCTAGAACCTGTATCCTAGCCCTTTCTCTGTTCTTCCCCATCGCCAAGAGATTTGGTCCTCTAGTTGCTGCACAGGTTACCCTACCTGAGTACCCATTCCTGGAAAAGTACTAGGAAGGGAATATTGGTACCTTTGCTGCCTATTTACTATATGCTAGACACTCTTCTAAGAATTTAAATGAACTAGCCTATTTTGTCTATTCCCTGCTATTTCCCTGGCACCTAGAACAACCTGACCTACAGTAGGGGCTCAGTAACTGTTTGCAAATGAGTGAACATAGTAGGCACTAGTATGGGCCCACCTTGCTGAGGTAGTCACAGCTGATAAGCCGTGGAGCTGGAGCAGGATCCAGACAGGCTGGCTTCAGGGCCCACACGTATGACTACCCTGATGACTTCTCTGAACATCAGAATTTTAGTCAAAATGGCAATACAGCCTTTCCTGGAACCATAATCTTCAGTCCCTCACATCCACAGATAATTTGCCTACATTCCCATCCAACTCACAAACAAGCTTCCTCAGGGGACAAGAGAGAAGTGAACAGATAAAAAGAAGGCAGTTGGCCCTACCTGGAACCCTCAGAGACTGAGAGGCCATACCCTTAATCCTATTCTTGCTGTTCCATCATCACTGTTTCCTTGGGCATCATCTAGGGAAGAGACATGGAGAGAGGTCCGAGCTTGGGAAGGAGAAATATTAGCTCCCCATGTAGGACAATGGTAGGGGCGAGCTGGGACGGGCAAGCAGCAGAGATCAAAGGGAGAATGCTAGAGCCAGGACTAAGTAAGAAAGGCAAACAGCAGTGCCCCTGCTATACGTATGAATGAGCCAGGAGCAAGATGTACCAGCCACAGAGCGGGTCACTGCCCAGAGCGGGGAGAGGAAGAAGAGACAGGTCGGTCTATTGTAATAATGTATTCACTTGATTAACCCAGAGTCAATTCTACTCAGCAAAAAAGCTAGTGAAATTCTACCATGTGCCAGGCAGTAAAGCATAGCTGGGTGGAGGGAGCAGGAAATAGACGCACCACTCCTTCCCTCCTCAGAACGGGACAGAGTTAGTTAAAGACAAATAAGTCAGAGTCCCTGCCTAAAAGAGTTTATATTCACATGTGGGAGATAGGCAGATTTATGGTTTTCTCCCCAAGCTTATGCTATACAGAGTTATAAACAAAGGGCAGTGAGAACCCAGAGTAGTAGAAAGTGACAAATTCTGACTGAGAGTCCTGCAAAAAGCTTCAGAGGTGGTGATATCAAGTTAAGCCTTGCAAGGCTAGACTTTGAATGTGGTGGAAGCATCAGGCACGAAGGTATGAAAAGTCAGGATACGTGGACACATCTCATGGGAAATGAAACTAGAAGGCGAAATTCTTGTCCACCAGATCACTGAGGGATTCATTTTCTGCATTAAGGATATGCCCACGGGAATTACCTTTCATTTCAAAGAACAGCTTTCTCTATGATGCAACTGCTTACCAGGGCTTCCTTGGCTCCAAACTACTACTGATACAACAATGATGAGCAATCAGAAGCTTCCTCTAGGCTTCCCTTTTTAGTCATCCTGCTACATTTAATACCTCTTCACCTCTTACTGCTGGACTGTGACTCTTCAATAGCCACAAGAGTTGTATTACTCTCCCATCTCCAATTCACTAGGACTTTGGGCCTTGCTCTACAGCCATATCAGAAGCTTTAGGGACACCAAAATTATAGAAATCCTGTAAGGTATTTTATTTCCCCTTCTTGTCCCTACTGCAGCCCATCTTGGTTCCTAGGGTCCAAACACCTCTCTCTCAGGGACACATGTCTGTTATTCTCATTATCATCAAGTCTAAAACTCACTACCAGGAGTCCAGAAATTCTTAAGACTCCCTCCTATTCTCTAATCCCAGCTGGATCTGCTGGAGCAATCCCAATTGTCACTTTCAACTAGAATTAAGAGGTTTGATTTCCCACCCCCAACTTCATCCTTCTTTCCTCTGAGGTTGTTTCAGAAAAGAAACCTTTAGAATCCGGGGTAAAGAAAGGCTGGACCTTGATTTACTGCTTACCATACCCAATGTGGGCCATAGGCTGAGGATACAGGTTTAACAGGCAGAGGAGAAAGGGGAAATGAGAAACTGGAACTCACCAGCATCAGCCTTGAACAGGCCTTTGGTTCCGGTACGAGCCCCAGAAGCTGGCACAGCCCCAAGGCCCTGATACTGACTGTCATAATATCATAACCACTGGAGCCCCCAACACATGATCTCCTAAAGGTAAGAAATTTTCTCCTCCCTCTTACAATCTGGTAAATTCTGCTGGTACTGGATTCAAATTTCCTTCCCTACAGAGCTCAAGCCTCAGTTTAGGAAATCATTGTAATTTTCATCATTAGCAACTCTGATGGTTTAGACACTGAAAAACTCTTCTAGGGTCTCACATTACCCAAGGTTACCAAAATAAATAGAAGAGAACAAGAAAAACGGCTAGGAAGAGGACTCTAATGAGAAAGACTCTTTAAGGAGTTAGACTCCTCCCCACCCCACCCCCAAATCATGCATTCAACAAATATTTACTGATCTATGGTGTTGGATGACTTAAATGCTGTGGCTACAGTATATTGAATGAAAGATAAAAATCTCCTGCCCTCTTGAAGTTTACATCCTAGAGAGGGAAGATCAACAACAAACAAATAACTTATTAAAACATATACTCTATCAGATAGTGATAGCACCATGGAGAAAAATTAATCAGTATAGGCATTATGGATAGGAGTGGAAAGTGTTACAATTTTAAATGGATGCCAAAGAAGGTCTCACTGAGAAGGCAGTATTTTTAAGAAGACCTAAAAAGAAGTGAGAGAATGATCCATGTGGGTACCTGTGTCAAAACTAGATGTCCAGTTTGCCTGAGTCCAGTCCCAGTTTGTGCTTATTGTTGTTTATTAATAGAGCTCCCATTCCCTCTTATAGGTGTCCCAATTTGGACAATAAATTAGACGGTCACCCTTATGAGAGGGAGTATCACGGGCATGTGGATATGTGCCTGTGTATTTATTTGAAATCATAAGGTAATATGGTACGTTAGCTTTTGATCTGTAAGATGAAAGGCCATTAGAGCTCATAAAGAGAAACGTGAAATGATCTGACTTAAATTTTTAAAGAATCACTGTGAGTGTTGAAAGACAGGTGAGAAATTGGGCAGATCTGCCAGGAGGCTGCTACAATAACCAGGTGGAAGATGGATGCGCTGGGCCAGGGTGGCAGCAGTGGAGCAGATTCTGGATATATTTGAAGGTGTGGCCAACAGGATTTGCTAATGAACTGAGTATAGGATGTGATAGGAGGCAAGGATGCCTCCACTTCAGGGCATAAGGTAGATGTTACAGAGGCATGATCCAGAAACCTAAAATAAAACCCCTAGATCAAAGAAAACCTGGAATGACCTTGGGTCCCCAACACAGACCCAGCTCTGGTAGTAAAAGGGTGAGTCAAAAGGAAAGGGGACTCCAATGCCCAAGAGAAGTAGCACGGTTTAAGAAGACAAGCTGAAAGTGGCTTCTAGTCAAAGAGGAAGGAGGAATATTACATAGAAATTAGGGGAAAAAAATTCTTAGACAAAAGAACATAAGTAGAAACAAGCTTTAAGTTCTGGCTTTAGAGTCTCAAAAGATTTGGACTTGTACTTAAGGTCTTCTATTTGATAGCTGTGACACTTTGGGCCAGTTATTACATTTAATAAATGTCTTATTTTGAAAGAAAGAGAAAGAGGAGGGATGGATAGATAAAGTGGGGTGAGTGGGTCATTGAGATGAACATAATCTACATCAGAGTTCATGAAAGGATTAAAGAGAAACTAGAGGAGGTACCTGAGAAATGTCTGTCCCTTCCTTTTCAGGGAACACTGAGACTTTTCTTGTCTGGCCCCAAAATCCAGTGCCAAGGAGGCTCCAGAAATGCCCTAATGCTATAGTGCATACAGAAACCAGGGTCTGACCAGTATCAACCTTTCCCCACTGCATCCCAAAGCAGGTGACCTGCCAACAATTCAGTGACAAGTCAAAACCCAGAGCAGGGAGATGTAGTCTGGACACCCTCGCTGGTGACCTGCGGGTAGTTCATGGTCTACCACTGCCACACCAGCCCACTGCTCTGACTCTGGGAAAGATCAAGGCTGTGTGGCTTTTGTGTCAGAAGGTCCTGGCTTTGTCAGTTAGCAGCTATGTCATAGACCTCTTTTACTTCTGTTCCCTCACCAGAAAAACAAGAACACCAACACCTGTCTGAAACTGATAAAGGATTACACACAATATTATCTGTAAGGCTCCTTATTTCCCCAAAGCTGCTCTGTTGCTTCCTAGAGATCTCCTTTACTCTCCCAATGCTCAGGACCTACGCGAGAGGCCAAGGTTTCACTTTCTCCCCTTGCCCTCTTTTCTGTGGGGTGGGTATAAAAGCGGAGAGTAAAGCTACCCTCCCCAGCAGCACATGAAGCACGAACAACTTACTTCCTGAAGAATTTTTAGCAGAAGCACTCCACGAAGCCCAAGTGGCCTGACAAAGCTTCAGCTAGGAGTCCTTTCTCACCACTACTTCCTGCTCCCTGATGTACCTTGTGCAAGACGCTCTGCCTCGCCATTTCCATTTTAAAGTAATATACATCAATAAAGAAGAAAAACATGACCTGCAGATACATCATTCAAATAGTTAACAGCCAAATCTTTTTTGAGTTGAAGAAACTCAGTTTCTTCTGAGCCTGAAAGAAAAGCCAATTCAGAGGACAAAGAAAAGGGATACAGTGATGACATGCAGCTTTTTAAAAGATAACCAGCTCACTCTCCTTTCTGCTCACTTCACATTTTTCCACAGCCGCTCCATTGAATGAGCTGTTTCTGAGTCTTAGGCAAGAGCTAACCCCAAGGGGTCCCTCTGTTTGGTCCTTCACAGGAACCCCTCTAAGTTCTCTCAGCTCACTGATCACAAACTGTGGTGATCTGGGAGAGAATGCAATACCCGAAGTACACAAGGTGTGCTGCCCTTGAAGAGGAAATGTGGAGTCCAGCAGACAACAGACGCCACTGCTGTGTTTGGTCTGGTTTGGCTTTGTTTGTGTCCATGCTGCACAAGACCTACCCTGACCACTCTGCCTGCCCCTGCTGACTGCACCCTGCTCCCCCACAGCCTCTGGCTCCTGAGCACACCTACCTGCTCAGCATAGGGCTCTGCTAAGGAAAAAACACACAGAGACCTGAACTTAATTTGTGCTTGGGACTTGGCAAATTACAGTTGGCCTCCCCCTGCCCCCTTTTAAAACAAAGTGGGAGAAGGGATGTTGCAGTATGTGTGTATGCAATTTAGCTGAATCACTAAATCACTTTCTTTGTGGCCCGTCCTTCGAAATGGGATAATTCTGCAGCCTTGCTCTCTCTCATAGTGCTGAAAATGCAATGGAGATAAGACAGGTGCAGAGTTCAAAACAGTTTTGAGATAAAGTCCAGTTCTACTTATATTATTCAGATTTTTCTGGTTCCACTTGAGATCCAGCTAGCTCCCTGAACTGCACAGTCAGAAAAGGAGGGAGATGGGAAGACAATAAAGAGGAGTCCAAACAGAGGCTAGAATAATACTGGGGAGGTTAACACTTTGGAATGCTTTCTACTTACTAGGTAGTAGGCCAAAGGGTTTTAATGGATTACCTCAATTTTCCACAGTGGCCCAATTAGCTAGGCACAAAAATTAGTCTCATTTTGTGTTTGGGAAAACAAAGGCTCAGAGGAGCTATGTAACTTGTCCAAGGTCACAACCAGAAAGCAGAATGGGGAAGTTGGAGGCCTAGGAAGCAGAACTCCAGAACATACACTTCACCCACTACACCGTATTATTCCTTAAAGTCACCCAATGAGACATCCATTTCTCTCTCCCACCCCACAGAAGGAGGCTGGTCCCTGCTCTGAGTCAAGTCCTACTAGAAGCAAGCTCTCACCTCCTCTCTTAAATCTCCAAGTAGCCCAAGAGGCTGATAGGAGGAATAGACAAAACACCCCCTAGAGAAGCAAAGCCTTACTTAACCCCTTGAATATCTGCCAATGGTACTAGAAAACCAGAAAAGTGGATCTCTGGTGTGGGGAGGCTCTAGACTCTAAATCTCCTTTTAAAATAAGTACAGCTCCTCAAAGCCATAGCAGAAAGGCCCCTCAGCTCTGCCTCCAAAAGAAAAATAATGGTAAAGGGAGTGGAAGTGAAGGTGGGGGCAGGGGCCGCTGCTCTCATAAGAGCCCTTTGTGGTGGCTGCCTCTGAAAGGAGGTTTTGCTAGACAAGGTGGAACTTCTCAAGGTGACAAGCAAATGGTACAGCCTCAGCTGTGACCCTCTGCTCACTCGGTAACCACCCCCTCCCCTTTGGAGGGCCAGGGTCTAAACTGTCCCCGAAGCCCCACCCAACCCCAGCACAAACCTCGGCTTTCTAGTCTGGAGAGCGCCTAACGAGCAGCAGAGGGGCTGGGGGACTGAAGTGGTTTCCTGGGGGGAGGACTCCTCAGAGCCCCTCAGAAAGTCAGTAGCAGCTCTCGTTCCTTCTGTTCTCCACTCCCACCCTTCCCCAAGAAGAACAAGCAGCTCCTGTCTGCTCTGGCTCAGGGAGGGGGCTCTGACCCGCCTATCAGGGGGACAACTAGCGTGAAGGATAGTTTAGTGCCTCTCTCAAATTCAACCACCTTACCACCCTTTCCCCAAATAGAAATGTAACAATGCAGTAAAAATGAGAAAGAAAAAAAACAGTAGGTTTAATGACAAAAAGAAAACCACAGCCACAAGGCAGGCATCTGGCTCTGGAAGCTCTTGATCCTTGCCCTGTGCTGTGAGCACTGGCGCAGGAGTGGATATTTCATTTTTTCCTGTTTTAGTACAGAAGAGAGGACAGTCAGCTGGGTCTGTAGGGGACAGAGGTGATTTAGAGAACCTGGCAGTATTCTCTCAGGACCTCTACCACCAAAGGGATTCTCTTTCACTTCAGATTACACGCTTGACAGCTGGGAACACAGCCCTGGCGGCTGTGATATCATGGGTTCCCTGCCCCCACCCCGCCTGCTGCATGCTCCCTATAGGATGACACAGTGTCCTCTCCACCCTGCAAAAAAAAATCTTACTCTAAAGGGGGACGTACAGCCTTCCTATACACACACACACACTCGCGGTAAAGGACTGATCTTCACAAACTTAGGTAGGTAAAGATTTCTTAAGAGGGCACAAATCATAAAGGAAAAAAGATTGATAAATGGGACTCCATTAAAACTAGGAAAGTTTCATCAAAAGACCAATTAAAAGAGCAAATAAGCAAGCTATAGAGTGGGAGAAGATATTTTCAATACAATAACCAAAAAGGGCTCATTTCTGGATTAGATGAAGAAATCTTAAAAATCAATAGGAAGAAGACAAACAACCCAACAGAAAACTGATAAAAGGCTTGGTCATATCTAAATGACCAATAATTACATGGAAATGTACAGAACATCATTAGTCAACAGGCAAGTTAAAACCACAATAGAGTACCACTCCATATATACTGTAGTGGCTAAAAGGAAAAAAGGCAGATAATACAAGTGTTGACAAGGATGTTGCATAATCAGAACTTTCATATGCTGCTTGGGTGAGTATAAATTGATATAATCACTTAGGAAAACTGCTTGACAGAATCTACTAAATTTAACAGATACATAACTATGAAGCAACCATTTCACTTCTAAATATATATTTATCACAAATGAATAAATAAATTGTGGTATAGCCTTACAATGAAATTTTACACAGAAATGAAAATTAACAAAGTACTGCTATACACAATAGCATGAATGAACTTCACAAATATTTTGTTGAGTGAAAGAAGTCAGACACAAAAGAGTATACCATACAATTCTACTTATATGAAGTTCAAGAAAAGCAAAGTCACTCTATCATACTAGAAGTCAGGAGAGCAGTTACCCTTTGGAGGTCACTGGTACTGAGTAGTGGAAATTATCTAGGTTCTGTCTGGGATGCTGATTACATGGCCATGTTCATTTTCTAATGCTCCTTCAAACTGTATGTTTATGATATGTGCTTTTCTGTACATACCTTATAGTTCAATTTTAACAGCTTATTAATAAAAAATAAGCCACTGTGAAAACAATTTGGCAATGCCTCAAAAAGTTAAATGTACACTTACTATATGACCCTATAAGAGAACTGAAAATATATGTTCGCAGCAGATTTATTCCTAACAACCCAAAAGTGTGCTTGGGTTATCCAACCTAAACAACCCAGCTGACCATAACTGATGGGTGGATAAACACAATGTGGTATATCCTGCCATAAAAAGGAAGGAAATACTGATGCTGCCCATGAATGAACCTTGAAAGCACAATGCTAAATGAAAGAAGGCACACACACAAGACCATATATCATATGATCCCATTTGTATTAAATATTCAAAATAGGCAAATCCACTGAGCACAGAAAGTAAATGAGTGATTCCTGAGAGCTGAGGGAAGAGGGTTGTGGAGAATGACTGCAAATGGGTACAGGGCTTCTTTGAAGGGTGATGCAAAGTTCTGGAATTAGATAATCATATGGTTGCATAACCTTGTGAAAAAGGGCAAAACCACTGAGTTGTACATTTTTGGTGTACACTTTCTGGTAAATGTTAAGGTATCTCAATTTTCAGAAAGGATTTTAAAAATAAATAAAGTCTCTACCTTTCCACTCTCCTCTGCCTGTTCACTCTGTTCCCTCCTTTAGGAATAGACTATCAGAGGAAGACAAGTAGTGACTCTACAGCATCTTACCATGCGTGGACAGTGACTGTAATGGGATGTGGTGGTGGTAGGGACTTGATAATATGGGTGACTGTAGTAACCACACTGTTGCTCACATGAAACCTTCATAAGATTGTATATTTGTGATACCTTAATAAAATTTTTAAAAAAGGAATAGACTGTCAGCTCCCAAGAGGCCTGGATAACCTGTAAAGGACTTTAACACAGTCAGTGGAACAGATTCCTGCCTAGTGACTGAGTGACCAGAGGGGGCAGAGGATGGAGAGGGAGCATGGGATCTAGAATCACACTGGCCTAGCTTTGAAAGTAAGTCCACCATTTACATATTCATTCTATGATCTTGGCCAAGTGACTTAATCTCTTTGGATCTTAATTTTGTCTCTATAAAATGAGTGAAATAATTCTTATCAGTGAAGGTTATTGTAAGGATTGTTAAATGAGATCATGTATGTAATATATTAATTCCATTCCTTTGAGAGTTTCAAGCATTCTCAACTACTTGAAGACAACCAGACGTAGCACTTTAAATTGGCAAACAGCGTATGGGCTCTGGTGTTGAACTGCTTACACTCAAATCCCAAATCCATCACTATCTTTCTAAGCCTTAGTTTCTTCAACTGTAGAATGGGAATAATAAATAACACTACCCACATTACAGAGTTATTGTGAGGATTAAATGAGGTAATGCATGTAAAGTGCTCACTATACTGACATCTAGAAAGCACTCAATAAATATTAACTGTTATTAATTCCATCGTTACAGAAAATTGTGGAATATGCCAGATAGTGTGCCGTATCCCAAGGATAAGATGGAGTTCACTGCCTTCAAGGAGCTCATAGTCTGGTCAGACACATAAACAGATAATTGTTCTTCCTGGCCAGCCACACACTAGAGCCTTTGATTCCTGGGCAATAGCACCAGGTCTAAGGCATTATAAAGCAAAGCTGGATATGTAAGCGACATGTAGGGCAGGGGCAGCAGTGAACAGACAAACCATGAATCAACAGTGAACCCTTCTTTTTCTATAAAAAGCCTACAAGGATCTAGATAAAATAGACATGCAGACTTCCTCCTCAGCATTACTGCTAACTGGCTGAAGGGCACCTCTTCTATATCTCTTTCCCTGCTCTTCAAGCAACGGGTTCTTTCTCATCTTTCAAATCTCAGTTTCAATGCCACTTTTCTGGTGCCCTGACCAAATCATCTAAAATCTTTGCTCTTATAGCATTCTAAGTTTTTCTCCTCAAAACTATCTCCAAAAAAAAATGATAATAATGCTCAATTATTTATTTGTTTACTCACTTCCTATCTCCCCTGCTAGGCTGAACTCCTGGAGTTCAGGCTCATTCAGCAAATATTTGCCAAAGGTCTACTATGCACTAGGCTCTGGCATATATGCTGGGAATTCATTTTGGGGGTACAGACATGGCCACTGTTCTCAGGGAATTTATAGTCTATATTTGCTGCAGAGCTTTGGAATGGAAGTTTATCCCAGTCCTGGCTGAGGACCCTCTTCTGACTAGCCCAGTTACATATGAGCCCTTGACTGCTAACCTGTCACTGAGTCCAAAAAGCAAGAGGCTGGGCCTCTGGGGACTTCTCAGTTCTCCCTTTTGTAGTCCTAGATTCCAATGCTCAAAAGGTTAAGCTAGGACAAACAGCACAACCTCAGAGCCATTTCTGCAAGTTCTTTCCTTACAAAGCTATTCACATCAGTTTTCTAAGAGCAAGAATAGTCAATACTGAGCAAGAGATATACTGGCTGGGGTGGGAAGTGGGATGGGAGGTAGGGGTAGGGAGGAAAGAGTCTCCTAAGTCCCATAGAGGAGGAATAACTAGACCTGGAGTGCTGAGCCCTTAGCACCTTTCAAATTCAATGCCTTGAGATTCTCAGATGGCTGCTTCCTGTAGTCTGAGCTTCTCTACCACTGAGCCTGACTTCATCTCAAAGGCTGCTTCCTACTAAAACCAGCCTGAGCTTAGGGATGCTGAATTAGACTCTAATGAAAATTTTCTGCTGCAAGCTCTCTGGAAATAGGTCAAGGGAACAGTGTTTTCCAGGACTAAGAGATAATAAAACTCAAAAGCTTATTGAAAAAGAACTGCATCAAATTCTTTATTAAATGGACAAGGGTGTACACATACACACACGGAATAAATCCTTGTTTAATAGCAGGAGATAATATCCTAAAAGCAGAATCAGGGAAAAAGTCTCAAGCCACAGAAAAAACTAGATTTATTAACTTACTTGGCGCTTTCTCTGAGCCAGATTGTTCTAGATCCGAAAAAATAAATGAATGATTGCATGTTCAACAAAACATATTCAGTTCTAGGATACAGGTCTATGCAGTCTGCTTCGAGAGAACTGAAGAAAACAGGCAGGGTTTTTCATCTTTGTCAGACATTTCCTAGCCCCACCCTCAAACTCCCAGCTCTCAGCCTACAGGAGAGGCACACAGAAGCAATGCCATGGAGTGGACCTGTAGACTGGGACTGGGGGCGTTGGGGAAAAGGTATGCCCATAATTCAGAACAGCATGTTGAGTTGAAAATAGGATGGAAATGCATGGGAACGAGCCAATGAATAGCTTCCGCCCAAATCACTGCTGCCAGATCTATCAGAATCAATGATGTGACTGTAGGAAAGCTGGCAAGGGGAAACAGTGTCATGCGGGAAATGACATTTTGCAGCTAAATCTGTGTGAGACCTCCCCAGGAAAATGAGATTCTCTGGAAATCTCTGCACTCAGCTCCAGGTTAGAAGAATATATATATGTCATTAATCTCCTTTGCCCCTCTTTGAGCAGGTAGTATCATGTTGTTCTCCTGGTATAAAGACTCAGCATATCCTAGATGAATATACAGAGCCCAGCCATGTCAAGTTCAACACGGAGCAGCCTGTAATTGGAGAAAATGAGTGTGGGAAAAGTGGCTCTCCCAGGATCTATGATCCTGTGTGGAGGGTGGGTAGAGGGGATATATGTTTTCATTCAACATCAAGACTTTGCTATTATTCCAATCACTAGCTGTTTTCTTACTTAATACTTACATGATGCTACTTAGTACCATCAGTAGAGCTCTTTCTAGATTCATACTGATCTATCCACACTCTACTGCCTGGTTCCCTTGATGATCAATAGCACATGTTTTCTAGATGAACGGCACAATATGACTGTGGAAGAAAGCTGTTCTCCATATCAAAGGACTACAAAGTAAATTTAGGTGGCCAGCTCAGTTAAGCTCCTTTGTTTGGAAGTATGTCTTATCTACAGCCCTCCTTGAAAGGGCAAGACGAGGGGGTCAAATCTGTACTATATGACCCTGATCCCCTGGACCCAACTAACTGGACAAAGGGTGAACACCTGACCCAAGAAAACTCAGTCCCTACACCAAACAGATTCTCTCCAGCAAGAATGTGACCCAAAAGCCACAGAGCATGGATTCTTAGCTTTTTTGAATTTGCCATAGACTCCTCTGTAGTCTGGGAATCCTTTTTAAATGCATAAGATAAAACATGTAAGATTACAAAGGAAACCAATTAATTAAAATGCCTTATTCAAATATTTTTAAATGCATAATAACATATGTGCTTCTTTATTAATGTACTAATTAAATTTTAAGATCTATAGTGGGCCTAACAACTACCATAATTTCAAGTAGTAATGAGTATAACTATATCTCATGGTATCTGCAGTAACTATAAAATATCTGTGATTTCCATTGTTGCCAAAGTCACGGATACTGCTAATGTCATGGTGGTTTTTACTTACATTTATACTAGAAGGAAATGCTAAATTTCAGTTATAGGTTAATAAAAATAAAGATGGAATTTATCCCCCCATCCAATTCATGAAACCCTCAATTCCAAGCATGGACCCTCAAGGGCTCCATGGAGCCCAGGGTAAAAATCCCTGGTGTGAAGACCCTCACTGGATAACAGGGGATGCTTAATTAGAAAGGTTATTTAAAGCTAGTCAGAGTTAACAACAAGGCAAGCCAAAGCCCTATGTCAGATAATAGTTTGTAGGAGCAGAAACAAACTGGCCAACAGGTCAGTTGTGAGGGGCAGAAATGAGTTCTCTTGAGATCCCAAAGAAGCTACCTTTCCAGTTGCTGTGAGGCGTGGTTAGGCATCCTGAAATTAGGTACTGAGATCTACATATGTCTTTTCAGTACATTTCCTTCTTACTTAAGCTATTGAAGGCATTTTCTTCCTTACAAGTAATTGCTGAGATAATATGTTAACCAAATACGCTTATTGAGATATGTCTAGAATATACTATGTACATTTGTGTATATTAACCTCCTACTGGATTATGAATTCTTAGTAGTTCAGAATATATACAATCTTAATTCTGCAAAGCCCATAGCTGTTGATTTCCATGAGCCCACTGTAGAGATACTAATAATGTCAAATACCTCGGGTAGGCGGGAAAGCACCCTTTCCTCTGCCTAGGTAGCTAAATCTGTCAGGCAAACGTGGGAAGTTTATGTGTAGATGTTGAGCTTGTAGGAGCCAAATGAAATGGAGCAGGATGAAAAATCGATGAAGCCCTAGTCGTAGTACTCTCTGAATTGCTGTTGATGTTTAGGCTTAAGGAGGGCAAGAACAAGGGAGTTATAAATGGCCACAAGAAGATGCCAAAGCTGCCAGAGATATTCTTGGAAGATGCATCTTAAAAAGATGTTCTATTTTATTGAAGGGGTACGGGGGCCAAGAGGGATAAACTGTGTCCTGGGCAACTTCCCTGTTGCAAAAGTAACAGCAGTGGTCAACACCTAAACTCCCACTAGGCAGATGTAGGCCTGAAGCCACCTCTATACAGAAGGAAACAGAATGACCCCAAGGCTTCTCCAGATGCTCTTGCCACCATTTTTAATCCCACTGAGGGCAGACAGGAAAGAAGAAGTAAGGGGACAAGGGACTGATTATTACTGCTAATTATTAAAAATGCAGTGAGTGGTGGATACATTGTTTCATTATCCTTTATACCTTATATATATATTATGTATTTTGTTTTGCATGTATTATATATTCTATAGTAAAAATATTTAAAGAGACAAGTGAAAACCAAATTAAATCAAACATCTAAATGAAAAATTGAAAATTATTTAATACAACTTCCACAGTGACTCCCAAAGTCCAAGCACAGCAAGTCAGTTCAAGTACGTGCTCTCCAGACTTACCCAGCGCTTGATGCATTCCCCACCCACTCACCCCCAACCCCAGACTCTGAGTTTAAAGAAAGGCAAGGTTTCCAAGGAACCTAAGATGCTAGAAAAAAAAAAAAATTCCAGATACAAGTTCACTTTCCAGGAAGTCAAGAAGACTGGCAGGTTGTGGGGTTAGGAATTTGAAGTGCTAAAGGTCAACCACTAGGTCTAAATCATCTGCTATCAGTTTAACTCAATTACAGTTCACTCACAACAGGAGACCTACCTAACCCATGGCTGCGGTGGCAATGGAGGGATGTCCAGTGATAAAATTCCCCAAAGATAAGTCTAAAAGTCAGTGCCTAGGGATAATTAAGCAGGCCTAATTAGGCATTAAAGAAATACCATAAAAAGATGGGATACAGGGAGAAAAAAGGACGAGGTTAAAAGATACACATCAAGTCATACCTCAACTCAGAACACACTGTTGGGGAGTGGAGGGTGGGTGGTGGAGAAGAGAGCTGGAGAAAAAGAAGTGAGTCTGCAGAGAACTCAAGATAGGCCCAATGAGGAGGATTTTCTAAGCAGATGTGCTCAGGATTGAGGCTAAAGCTGTTTCCTGAGACTTCTGGCCCCTTAGGCAGACCTTCTGCACTCCTTGTCCTCTCTCCTGCCTGTAGCTCAGCTAATCTAAAAAGTCCAGATCATTTCTAGGTATAGTACATCTCACACTCTTTCAGATCTAGGTTTCACTGAAGAGGAGAGAATGGCTGAGCTCCGTAATTTAGCATTTCCTAACTGATACACTCTCCACTTCCATGCAGGAGGCCATAATCTTGTGAGTTTAAGCTTCCCACTGATTTTGCTAAACCCTTATCCTCATGCTCACTTAGGAGGTGAGAACGGGCAGCCCTGACACCAGGCTGACCCTAGGAAACAGAACAGCTATTCCAGGGTTCATCTCCAGGTGAGGGGATAAAGGAAGGACCAAATCTAGGCTCTGGTTACAGGGCATCTTGAACACCTGCTGATAATAAAACATTATGTGTCAAGGCTTTGGCCCTCCACCCCACCAAAACAGAGGAAGAGGGTGGGAGAGTAATCTTATTCTCTCTGATTCCCACCCCAGGGAATAACAACTCCTCCCACCCAGCTCCACTCCAAAGGCCACTAGCCAGAATAGAAGGGCACCTAAGGGAGGGTCCACAGGGAAGACGGTCCATGGGATGTGAAAGACTGTACCAGTCCCTTCAAAAAAGGGAAGGCGTCCAGTGGACATGGGAGGGAGGTTAAGGAAAGACTTGGTCAAATGAGCTTTCTTCCTTTCCGCTTCCACTGAGTGTAACCACCAAGGTGGCTTTTGTAGGATCAGTGGACGAATGAAGCAGAGAAGGGTAAGGAAATAAAAACCAGCCACGTAGTGTGTAGATTTCTAGCCCAAGAGGCTATGTGTTCTGGTGTTGAGGAGTATATCTTTTGCTGAAAGTCCTGTTAAAAGGTCTCACTATCAGTTCTTAGCATGTGCTTCTAGCAGAAATAGTACAAGGCTTTACACCTAATGGTTACGTAATAGCTGTCACCTGCCCAGCTCATCCTCAACACAATCTAAACCTTAATCTATTGAAACTCTTTAGCCTCTGCCCACTCCTATGCCCAGGCCTGATCTTGTTCAGGAAGAACCTGACCACAGCAACAAAAGCCAGCAGCAAAGAGGGATATAACATCATCGATAGCAGAGGTGCTATCAAATTCTAAATTTCTCCATCAAATTCTTAATAGCCTGAGATCTAGTTCAGAGAGGAGGCACTATTATCAGTGCAGTCAGGGAGGCATCATTACCAGAAGAGTACAAAGAACTAAGGGGCCAGTTTCAAACCAGACAGGAAATAAAAACATTTTCACTGAAGTAACGAGAGGCACCGAAGGCAGAAAACCACCAGGTGAAAGTGATGAATGTGTCAGTTAGACTACATCTGAGTGGAGCCTAGGAAGAGAAGCTTTGGAAAATTGGCAAAAAGTAAGAGGCTCAATAAACCATAATTTAGATTGGGGGAGACAAGTGGGGACTCATTTATTAGGGGCTCCTGAGTACAAAGCATTCTGCCTGACCCAGAAGCATTTCCTAAAACTGGACCCCCAAACCCAGAAACCAAGGAGCCAAACTAAGAGGGACACCTGGAGAAGAAGGAAACATGCACTCTAAGGTGTCCTTCTTTCTAAATAAGGTAGGGCAGGAGGAAAGTGAAAGGATGTACTTCTTGCTATTTATGTCTTTTTTTTAAAACTCTTTGAAGTTTTTATTTTATAAAGTTGGTAGAATTTTGTAAGACTAGCTCCCCAGGAGGCAAATACCTGAGGAAATAGAAGAAGAATTGCTAACCATCTGGGAAAGAGTCTGTCAATTTAAGGTGCTATAGAGATATATGAAATTATTACTCATTAGACTCAACTTGTCAGTCATCTGTATTCTGTGATCATGCCAAAAACTAGATGAGTATCAATTCAACATGTATTTATTGAGGGACTACTATGGTCCAGGTACTGTTCTCAGCTATTAAGACACAAAAGTGAACAGAACATACAAAAATTCCTGGCCCCCTCTCCCCACTGTTATTTAACATAGTACTGGAGGTCCCAGCTATGGCAATTAGACAAAACAAAGAAATACAAGGAATCCAGATTGGTAAAGAAGAAGTTAAACTGTCACTATTTGCAGATGACATGATATTGTACATAAAAAACCCTAAGACTACACTTCAGAACTACTAGAACTGATATCGGAATACAGCAAAGTTGCAGGATACAAAATTAACACACAGAAATCTGTGGCTTTTCTATACACTAACAATGAACCAATAGAAAGAGAAATCAGGAAAACAATTCCATTCACAATTGCATCAAAAAAAATAAAATATCGAGGAATAAACCTAACCAAAGAAGTGAAATACCTATACCCTGAAAATTATAAGACACTCTTAAGAGAAATTAAAGAGGACACTAACGAATGGAAACTCATCCCATGCTCTTGGCTAGGAAGAATTAATATCGTCAAAATGGCCATCCTGCCCAAAGCAATATACAGATTTGATGCAATCCCTATCAAATTACCAACAACATTCTTCAACAAACTGGAACAAATAGTTCAAAAATTCATATGGAAACACCAAAGACCCCGAATAGCCAAAGCAATCCTGAGAAGGAAGAATAAAGTCGGGGGGGATCTCACTCCCCAACTTCAAGCTCTACTACAAAGCCACAGTAATCAAGACAATTTGGTACTGGCAGAAGAACAGAGCCACAGACCAGTGGAACAGAATAGAGACTCCAGACATTAACCCAAACATACATGATCAATTAATATATGATAAAGGAGCCATGGACATACAATGGAGAAATGACAGTCTCTTCAACAGATGGTGCTGGCAAAACTGGACAGCTACATGTAAGAGAATGAAACTGGATCACTGTCTGACCCCATACACAAAAGTAAATTCAAAATGGATCAAAGACCTGAATGTAAGTCATGAAACCATAAAACTCCTAGAAAAAAACATAGGCAAAAATCTCTTGGACATAAACTTGAGTGACTTCTTCATGAACTATCTCCCCAGGCAAGGAAAACAAAAGCAAAAATGAACAAGTGGGACTACATCAAGCTGAAAAGCTTCTGTACAGCAAAGGACACCATCAATAGAACAAAAAGGTACCCTACAGTATGGGAGAATATATTCATAAATCACAGATCTGATAAAGGCTTGACATCCAAAATATATTAAGAGCTCACACACCTCAACAAAAAGCAAATAATCCAATTAAAAAATGGGCAGAGGAGCTGAGCAGACAGTTCTCCAAAGAAGAAATTCAGATGGCTAACAGACACATGAAAAGATGCTCCACATCACTAGTTATCAGAGAAATGCAAATTAAAACCACAATGAGATATCACCTCACACCAGTAAGGATGGCTACCATCCAAAAGACACAACAGCCAAGAAATGGAAGCAACCTAAGTGTCCATCAGTAGATGAATAGATTAAGAAGATGTGGTATATATATATATATACACACAGTGGAGTATTATTCAGCCATAAGAAGAAAACAAATTCTATCATTTGCAACAACATGGATGGAGCTAGAGGGTATTATGCTCAATGAAATAAGCCGGGCGGAGAAAGACAAATACCAAATGATTCCATTCATCTGTGAAGTATAAGAACAAAGGAAAACTGAAGGAACAAAGCAGCAGCAGAATCACAGAACCCAAGAATGGACTAACAGTTACCAAAGGGAAAGGAACTGGGGAGAATGGGAGGGCAGGGAGGCGTAAGGGTGGGGAAGAAGAAAGGGGGTATCACGATTAGCATGTATAATGTGGGGGTGGGTGTTGGGAGGGCTGTGCAGCACAGAGAAGACAAGTAGTGATTCTACAACATCTTACTACACTGATGGACAGTGACTGTAATGGGGTTTGTGGGGGGGGACTTGGTGAAGGGGGGACCCTAGTAAACATAATGTTCTTCATGTAGTTGTAGATTAATGATAACAAAAACAAAAACAAAAAATTCCTGCCCTGTAATTCTTCTATTTTTGTGGTGGAAGACCATCAATATTAAACAGTATATAGAAGATGTTAGTTGCTGTGGAGAAAGAAAAAGAAAAGAAGAGTAGGGTAAGGGATTGGAAGTGGAGGAATGGATTGCAATTTTAAACAAGGAGGCCAGGGTAGGCTTTGATGAGATGACATTTGAGCAAAAATGTGAAGGACCTGAGAGAGTTAGCTCATGGATATCTGAGGGACAAGTGTTGGAAACAGAGGGAATACCTACTGTGAAGGTCTAAGGCAGGAGTTTGCCAGTGCATTCAAAGGATAACAGGATGGCCAATGTGTCCAGAGTGAAGGAAGGAAGAGAGAGATTGTAGGAGAAGGGGTCAGAGAGGTTATGGGGGCCAGATGATATAGGACCTTGTAAAGCCACTGTGAGGACTGCTTTTACTTGAATTGAAATTGGAATCCTCGGCAGAGTTTTGAGCAAAGAAGTAGCATCAACTGACTTAAAACTCAAAAGGGTCACTCCAGCTTCCAGGTTGAGAACAGACTGTAGAAGAGCAAGGTAGAAGCACAGAGACCAGTTAGGAGGCTATTACAGTCCCTAAGCAAGAAATGAAGGCGGCTTAGGTCAAAGCAGAAGCACTGGCAGATTTTTTATTTATTTTGAAAGAAGAATCAACAATTCTGGAAGGTTTGGATGTGGGGTACAAGAGAAAAACAGAATCAAAATATGACTCCAAGATTTTTAACCCAAGCAAGTGAAAGGGTGGAGTTGCATTCAACTGAGGGGAAGGTTATAGGAGGAACATGCTTGGCAAATGTGTGGGGGGAGAGGGGAAAATTAGGAGTTCGATTTGAATATGTTGTATTTGAGATGTTTATTAGACTTTCAAGTGAAATATTGAACAAACAGTTGGAAACACAAGTCTGGAATTTGGGAAGGTCTGGCTGGAGACAGGTGTAAAGAAGGCACTTAAACCCATGTGATTGAATGCCATGATCAACAGAGTGAATGTATGAAGAGGATAGAAGACGACTGAGGACTGAGCCCTGGAGGTAGCACAGAAAAGAAGGAATCAGCAAAGGAGACTGTGAAGAAGTAACCAAGAAATAGAAAATAAAGCCAGGGAAGTACATAGCTCTGGAAGCCAAATGAATAAATGTGTCAAGAAGGACTGGCTGACCAACTGCATCAAAGGCTGCTTGAGACCAAGTAAGATGAGAACCAAGAACTAAAATATTTTGCAATGATAAAGTCAGTGTGATCTTTTCAAGAACAACTTCAGTAGAGTCATGGGAGCCAGAGCCCCACTGAAATGGTTTTAAGAGAGAACGCAATATCCTGAGAATCCTTAAAAGCTGGAATCCCCAGCCTTTTAGTGTGCCTCCTCTCTTAGGTCACCCGCAGTCTCCTTTCTTTAAGTGCATACTTTTAAATAAAGCTTTCTCACTGCTCAAAAAAAAGAGAGAATGCAATGAAAATATACAATTCCCATAAGGAAATGCAGCAAAAGGGCTAAAGAAGTCAGGTATTAACTGGTGGGCCAAGCAGGGTATCAAGAAAAGGATTTCTAAGGTGAGAAAAGTAATAGCACATTTATATATTACTATGATAAACCTATAGAAAGCAAAAAGTTGGAGAGAGGGTAATTACTGTTGGAATTTCCTTATAGGTGACATGGAATCTAGCACATAAATGGAGGGCCTGCCTTTGGAATGGCAGATGGTTAATTTATCTATGCAAAAAGGTAGAAAAACAGTATATGAGGGTATATATGGTAGCAGTAAGTAGAAATGGTGGTGTAAGTCTGTTAAAATTCACTTCTGATTGATTCTTCTTTTTTCCCAGCAAAATAGGAAACAAGATTAAAGTGAGGGGGGCTTGAGGAAAGAGAAGAAGGTATAAAATAGCTATCTATAATGATGGGAAAGTGAACAGAATAACATCCTAGAATGCACAGGATGGCCATTGAGGAAATACTGACTGCCTGGCAGTATTAAGGGTGCATTTGAGATTCATGGTCAAGAATTTAAATTAAAACTAGTAAGCATGGTTCTTTTATTATTATTATTACATTTGGCTCCATATGCAGGTATGGAAGATGTAGAAAAGTTGGATTTTACTGTATACAACACAAGCAACAGGCAACAGAATCAAGACTGCATGCAAGGAAATGATGTAATGATCAACCAGAGAACTTGGGTAAGGAAGAGAAGAAGGACATCAAAGGAGCCAGGGCAAGGCTCCTTTGTGAGAAGGAGGTGAGAAGGAGGGCAAGGTCAGTGGCCTAGAACTCTCTGCAGGATTCAAGGAATGTTGAGTGGAGGTAGAGAAAGAAAGCTGGGATAAAAAGAGGAGGAACTGGTTGGAAAGCAGGATATATAAAAATTGAGATTATGTAGGGGTTGCAGTTATCGGAGATGACAAGGGCCAGAGAAGACTGTAGACCAGAGTTTTAAACTGCACTACTGACATTTTGGCCTGCACAGTTCTTTTTGGTGGGGGGCCATCCTGTGCACTCTAGGATGTTGAGTGGTGTCCCTGGATGTCACCCACTACTAGTAAAAGCCAGTAGTACCTCTTGAGTTAAGACAACCAAAATGTCTCCAGACATTGCCAAATGTTCCCTGAGGGCAAGATCTCCCTTCATTGAGAACCACTGCTGTATAGCATGTCCTAGAAATCAGTGAGTCAGAGAGCAGAAGTCAAGATAATTAGAGAAGCCTGAAAAAAGTGGCAGTAAGTCAGGACCCAAAGCCCTCAGGAAAGTCGGGCTTTTTGAGGAGGAGGAAGAGTGGTGAGAAAGCAGTGATCAGCTGCAAGGAGGACATGTATCCCACCTCTATACTCAGTGCCAAGAGGACTACGGGCGAAGGAATGGCCGTCACCTGAGAGGGCTGCAGAAAAAGAAGTGTCTTCAGGGGAAAGCCAGGTTTCTGAGCAAGGAGAAAGGAATGCTCAGGGAATAGACTGAAAATAAAGAAGATTTTGCTGATGATGCATTATGAATTCCAGAAGGCACAGTGGAAGGGTTCAGGAACTGGGAAAGAGTGGGAAGAGAGGACAGGATAGGGAAGAGCAAGATGTGTTCCTCAAACTGGAAGGTGGACTCCAAGAGGGTGGGTGTTTCACTAAGGGGAGTGGTGGTATAGTGGCCACAGATCTTTAAAAGAAGAGAAGGAGGAAGCCTTCTGTTATTTGGGCATAAGGTAAGTCTGCCAGGAATATGGCACATGCCACTAGGAGTTACATCGTAATTACCAACCCTAGCCTAGAACTAGCCCACACCAAAGGAATAATTTTCTAAACTTCACCAAAAAATAGCACCAGCTTTATTAGAAAGTCAACCGAATAGACACACATCTATCAGGAGATGAACAGGTCTTTCAAGGGGCCAGGAGCTAAGGAAACCTTCAAGAAGAGTGAAGCTTGTGTAAGACGGGCTTAAAGCTCTAAGTAGAATTCTTGGGGCCAATTAGGAAAGCCAATTCATTCTTCCTCATTAGAGGATAGAAATTAGGGTGACCTAAAAGGGGCAGAGTGACTCTAAAGAAGCAATGAAATACAGCTAAGAATCCAGAGGAGCTGATCAAGTCATTACACTCTAGAAGAGAATTGGATGTAAAGTCCCAGAAGGACAGAATTGCTCCCAAGCCAGACAGGGTTGAGAAAGGAGCTTGGACTAGGGAGCCCAGGCAGCTAACCCAATCAAGCTAAGAAGTGGCAAAGAACTCTTATCAGGATAAGGAACCAGTGATGTGTAAACTCATCCATTTCTTATTCTTCCTATCAAAAAATTATAAAAAAGCATACTTCAGTTTACAATTAACATTTAAGTTTAAACATTACAGAATTACATAAATTTAAAGTAAGAGACCCCCTCTCTTCACCTCCAACCCATTCCTCAGAGGTAACCACTGTGAACAATTTGGTATGTATCCCCCAGCCTTTTTTCTACTCTCACATGAACAAACATGTACAGAGGTGTTTTCCCCCCAAATGGAACCTCATTACATATATTCTTATGGATTTTTGCTGTCTTCACTTACTAGTATATCATGGCCATCTTTTCAAGGTGTTTACAGGTCTACTTCATTCTTTTTAATGGCTTCATTGTATTACATTGTACAGATAAGCCATAATTCTTCACATTTAAATAACAATGGGCATTCAAACTATTTCCTATTTTCCATTATGAACAACACTACTTTGAACACACCTGTGTATGTGTCTTCGCATGTTAATAATTTTACAGATTGCATTACTACCTGCATAATATTATTTTCCTAATAATATTATTAAATATTATTACTCCTAATAATTGTACATATTACATTCCTAATCCAGATATATCTTGGATTAAAGGATATATCTGATACTGCCAAAAACCTGTCCTCCAAAAATAATGTATCACTTTACCTTTCCACTAAAAATTGTATACAGAATGCCCAGTAGGGAATCTCATGTCTGTGTAGATTCCTATATGTAGGTAACTAAATTTTATTTTCTCCCGTTACAAAAAAAAAAGAATGCCCAATTCCCCATACTGTTGGCAAAACTAGAATAGTTGATATTAATTTCTGCCAACTAATAGGAGAAAAGGGTTTCATTTTTCTTTTTATGGGAGCTCCTTTCTGTTGTTTGTTTTGGTGGGGAGGATATGTCAGTTTAAGCGTAATGAAAACTGTTTTCAAATTTGTTTATATGCATTAACACTCAACCAAGAGGATACCATCTTTATTAAATATGCTGATTGCTAAATGGGAAGAAACATGAGAATAGTAATAATTACGTACATAACCAATACTTTTGAATGTTTATGTGACAGACACTATGAAAAGTACCTAAGTATATTGTTGTATTGAGCTCTCACAACTCTATAAAGAGCATTAATATGCCCATTTTACAAAAAAGAAACTGAAGCCAGACAGGATACATAAGTTTCTCAAAGTCACGCAGCTAGTAACTGAGTTGAACCAAGTTTTGAACACATATCATCTGACTCTGGAATCCCCATGTAGAAAAGTAAAGTAACTTGCTCAAAGCCACAGAGCTAATACATGGTGTAATCAGGATGCAAAATCAAGTCTGCCTAACTCCAGAGCACCCATATATAAGGTGTGTGTTTGTTTAACAGAACTTGTATTATGTATATGAATAATGAAATAACCATGTGGGGAAGAATTTTGTCCTATCTAAATGTTTTTTGGGTTCTGGTGTTCTATTTTGTCTAAGGTTTAAAAACAACAACATTGACTTGGTTGGTAAGGCACTAACGGTATAGGGTCACTGCATCTGTTGACTCCAGGGGTATCAGACTTCATGTGGCGGGAACTCACTGGAGTTGTGCAGCATACAACCTTCAGGGCCAAATGTGGTGGCCCCATGACCAGCACTGACTAAAGGAAAAGGCAGATTTCTCCCCACTATTAGGCCAAAAGAGCCAAGGGAAACAGAGTGTCCCCTAGTGGTTGAGAATAGTGCTGACATCTGTGAAGTCTAGCTAGAGCTCTCCAGACCAGACAGAAGTAACTGCTGAAGTGAATTCAGGAGACATGAAAACTAACCACTGCTCTCTATGTAGTGTTCCCTCATAAGAGAATGCAAGAGACATCAGGACTACTCTTTAGAATATCAATGGTTCCCCAGGAAACAAAGGGGAACAGAGGATAAGTGCCACTCATAACTCAGTCTCAAGAATAAGATGCCTACACAGTATATGAAGAAAGGAAAGGAAAATGATCTTACTAAACTAGAGAAGGTGGTGGAGAAGGAGGGGATATACATAAACAGACTCAAGACTAGATAATCGGTCCTGGAAACTTCTTAGTAATCGTCCAAAGGCACCCCACCGCCACCACCACCAAAAAAATGCACTAGAAAATTAGGAGAACCTTGGAAATGTTCTCAAGGGGGAAAAATGATTCTAAAAGAAACCCAGATGTGGTGAATACAAAATGAATGGAATTTTGGATTCATTCCTACTGTCAGCCTCTCTTAGAATTGAGGCAAAGGCAATTGCAGACTTGGGAAGAAAGGCTTAACTTGACCAAATTAAAATGGCCTAAAGCCATGAAGAGACCATGAGTAAAACAGAAACACATATCAGCTGGGCAGAAGAAGGGCCCTGAGAGTCCGCACAGCAACTGAAAGAGGGTTTAGCCACAGTAAAGATGATTATCGTGAGTGCCAATTACCTGACTGACTGAGAAGGGAATATTCTGGTTAATCACATTCTCTAGTTTAACATTTACTGTTTGTTACTATATAGATTATCAATTTTAAAAGAATTTGAAAGTTTGTTATAAATAAAAATAACACTAAGACACAAGATACCCCAATCTTCCAATGAGAAGGAGTGCTTATCAAAAGTATCGATTGTCACTACTATCTAAGGTTTGTGCAGAATCAGGTCTCAGCTGCTGATCTGTCAAAAATCTGGCTAAGAAGAAATAATCTAGAAAGATGTGGGTGGCACAAAACAAGGAGATGTCAGTGCCCAGAGAGTTAAGAGACATTGTTTTTTCTAGTTCAAAGGACTTAGTACAGTAAGAAGTATGGTAAATGATTATGATGATGGAACAGAGGAAAAAAAGTGGCACATTTTGTCAACTCACTAGACAGTATGTGCTCAGAGAACAAGGACTCTTGTTTTGATCATTGCTTTGTCACTGCACTTAGAACAGTGATCAGCACATAGTAGGTACTCAAAAATACTTAAAGAAGAAATAGTGTTGTTCTGGTTCATACCTTTTCCCATTTCCCCAAAAAGTATTTCTGGAAAGAAAGAATGAATGCTGTTCATTCTAATACCCTTTTCACTTCCTCTACTTAGGGAAATTCTTATCCTTCACAGTCCAGCTCAAATTTCTTCTGTTTCTCAAAGTCTTCCCTGATCCCTTCCTGCTGCCCATACCTCATCTCCTTCAAAAAGCCAATTAAACCCTCTTTATTCTTTTCCTCTGATGCCCATTACTGGGATCTATATATGCTCTCATTTCACCCTGCACCGCATTGTGGTACAGGACTGACATGCCTGACCCTTCTACTGGGTTATAAGTTCCTTAAGGACAAAGTTCTGGATGAGTTATTCTTGAAACCCCTTCTTCTAACATAATGCCTTGCAAATAGTAATTTCTTCAATGCCTACTAAGTTTAATATGATAGAATTATATTCTTGGCATCTAATTAGAAGCCAGCATATAATAGGTGCTTAATAAATGCTTATTATACGAATGAAGTAAAAGAAAAACAATAACAATAAAACTAAGTTCTTTGCCTCAAATCCCAGAACTAGGAGGCATTATGCCTTGAAGACAGAGAAAAGATCTCTTTTCCTTGGTTCTAAGAAAAACTTGACTGGCTCATGTGCCCAGTATCAGGCACATTGGCACCAAAGCTGAAGAGATAAGTTTGAAGGAGTTCCAGAAAGGGTAACATAACTGACTTGGGGTGGGGGGAGGAAAGGTCAAAAAAGGAGGGACTGGGGCTTAAGCGAGGCAGATGGCCTAAGTGACGTCTGAGACTAGACATGATAACCTTCTGCTAACACTGGGAGAGTGTAAACACCCAAGAGAGGAGGAATTGTTTAGCCTGGTCCAAAGAGCTAAAAGTAGAAGAAAGGATGAAACAAGGGATGGCAGATCAAAGCCCTGGGACCAGAAAGCCACCAGGAGAGACACTGCTTTCCTTGGACCTGAAGAAAACAATGTCATATACATTTTCACAGATCTCAACAAGTGCTATTATCCTCATCTTCAGGCATAAAGGAGGCCTACAGACAGATGAATTACTGAAAATAGAAGGACTGAAACCTAATCCAAGGAGCCTATGCTTGGAACAGTCCTTTTACCATTATGCAAAATCGACCCCCATACTCAGTGTTGTGAAAGCAATGTTCAAAAACACCACTGAGTCAGACTGTACCTATTAGTAAAAGCAACTTCAAGAGAAGATGAAAAAAGGAAAAGTAGGGAGAAAGAGAATCAGCAAAGCAGTGGGCCTGGAATCCCACAGTTCAATAAAATGCATGAAATCTCCCCAAGTGTTCTCATTTGCTGTTTTCCATTTTACTCTAATAAAGGTACCTCACAAAGTGGAGTTTGCTGAAAACATATGCATTTCTTCCTATTTCCAATACCACTCCAAGCCTGCCCGCCTGCCTCTCAGGAAGTTTAGTGGGCTTCAAGGTACCTACAACACTAATAGCAAGCGCTGCTGAGTGGTAGAGCTAGAGAAGATATGGTGTCCTGCTTCAAAGAACTTCTAATCTACTTGGAGAGACAAAATATAAATATGTGAAAATAGCAAGAAAATAATTGCAGAGAAACACATATGGTATATTCAAGAGAAAACAGGAGAAAATTATTTATATAACTGCTAGTGGCCTATGAAGTAAGAGGAAGATAAGACAAAACTGATAACTCAGGGGAAGGCTTCCTGGCAGAGGTGAATTTTCTTCCTGAAGAAGAAAAATAGAAATAGCCTGATTGAAATCAATTTATGGGTTTGTAAAAACTAGAAGGAACATTGGGATGTATTCTATCAAAATTGCTTGTTGACAGATGGATTAAACAGAAGCCCAGGGAGCTTAAATAATATATGCAAGTGACAAATAAGTGGAAGAACTGGGATTCAAATCAAAGTATTCTGACTTCAAATCCAGGGCAGATGACAGAACAAATGCAGAGAAGTGAGGATTAGCAATGCCTGTAAGGAAGAAGGTGAACAGACAGGCTTGGTTGTGATGGGTGAACTGATTCACAGAGTACTAAGAAATCAGAGGCCCCAGTCTACACTAGGTCATCTGAAAGGCTCCATGTGAGACTCCCCTTCTCTCCCTCTCCAGGAACATCCACCATACCTTAGTGACCGGGCCCTGCATTTCCCACACCACATGTCCTGCTCTGAGACCTTACCTCCTAGCAGCCACCGTTCTTACTCCCAGATGCCTCCTATTTGTAAGGACCCTTGAAGCGCCAAGATACACATATGGCAAAACTAACCAAGAAGCTTCTCCACACATGAACTCTGGTTCTGCTCACAACCTCACCCTCCTCCTTTGCTTCCACCAACACTGAGGAAACCAGATGTACAAATGGTTAACAGAGGGAAAAAAAAAATCCCACCCAGACCACTTGAAACGCGGCTAGTCTGGCTGGGCTTCGAGTCCGCTCAGCGACTGCTTCATGTCTGCTATTTATAGCCTATGGGTGCCCAGCCCAGCTTCCAGGTCACTAATTGTGGCCCAGCCCCGAGCCAACCCCCACACCTCCTCCCCCACCCTGCAACACAGGGAACAAGAAGCAAATCCAGCTTTGTTCAGCCCAGGAAGAACAGCCAGGAGGAAGATCTGAATCCAAGACCCTAGTTTATGCATCTGTGGAAGGCATCAACTATCCCGAAGTACCACATATCTTAAAGAGCTGAGCTGTCCCTTCCCTCTAGAGCATGCACCCTTTAGTGGATTCTTTGAGTTCACTCAAAGTTAATTCCTGAGTCCAGGCCAACCCATTCAAATACTGGCAAGGGGAGATAGAGGTTTGGGCCATCGAGGACACCAGGCAACAGTACTGTAATAGTACATCTCTTTGTGTAAATGTCTAAGGATCCACGGCTTGGTATGCTTGCCCCTTCTTGGGGTCTGTTTGTCAGATTACCTACCCACTTATTTGTACTATAACTCCACAACAAGAAAAGTACCTAGGGAAGAGGCATGCTCAGAATTAAACTTCTAAAAATCCTTTTCTAGCACCCACAAAATACATTTGAAATCCCCTACATTCTTAGTTTCAGACAGAGGCCCGGAATATGATAGTTTTATTAGAATACTATAAATAGTCTCTTCTGATTCCAAGATGCTATTATTTGAGTATAATTCTATAATACTGTTTTCCCCCAGGAATGCAGATGACTGAGATGAGCAATGACTATTTTTTCGATGTATGAGGCTTTGTGAACTTATTCTGAGTGGAGGAAAGCTTTTTTAATAAAGGCATAAGGATTAGTAGCAAAAAGACTCAGTGAAGCTTTCTCTGTTAGTCTGATATCCATGCTACACTGGGGCAACCACCAACGGCCACATTCTCAATTATCAATTCTCTGAGGTCCATCTCCACCCCAGTGAAACCTGACCTTTGTCAGTGATGCTCATATTCAGAGTGGTGGCCTGGGACCAGAGGCAAAGGAAGAGCTGAGAAGCTCAGAAGCAGAGTGAGAGGCCTCCCTTCTTTCCCGGTGCCCTGGTGCCTAAACCATGGCTGCCATTCTTCTCAAATGCCCCACCAAGTTTGCAACCTTCTAGATCCTTGTCAGATACTGCCCAGGACTACCCATCCCAATGCCAATCTTCCCCTTCTTGTTTTGGGGTTCATTTGGGCCACTGGATACTATGCCAGGGATCTTGGTTATTGGAGCCAGAATCAGAATGCTGCTGTGCTATCTCATCATCACCCACAAATACCAATTCCCAGCCCCAAATGGCCCCAAATCTTTCCTCCCAAGACCACAAGGGGAAAAAAAGTTTCCAAATTAAAAAACTAAAACTGGCAACAAAGGTGCCCCATGGCAGTAACCTTTAAAACTGGCCATTAAACTTTATAAGTCAGACGGGCACCAATGTGAACGATCAAGAAGAGAAAAACAGCCCCCTCCCTTGGGGACTGGGAGCCACAGCCTTTCCCCTAAAGCCACAGGGCTGATGTCACAAGAAGCGCTTGCTGCCGTCAAGGGCTCTCTGTGTCCTGATTACAACCACTCACAATGCAGGCAGACTCTGTGCGCTGGAGGCCGGTGGGTGTCTGGCTGAGAATAAAGGAAAAGGGAGGGGCAAGGAGGCATGAGTTGGGGGTATATAGAAGGCAGGGAGAGGTAGGAAGGAGGAGGAAAAAGAAATCTTCTAGCCATGAGGACTACCTGCAGTTCACAGGCCAGAAGGAGACAGGCCTGCCAGGCTGCCTAGGACAGTGGTTCTCAGTTTTTTTCCTCCCAACACGCCTGAGGCATACCATATATTTTCATCAGTAACTACAGGTCATTACGCAATGATTCTGAATCATCCTGGTGGGGTGGCACATATCAGAATTTTTTCTGGTAAGGGTATGAATAGTTTGAAAAGTCCCCAAATCATTCTGACCACCTCCCCTTGGGGTTATGTATCCTCCATGAAGAATCATCAGTTTAGACAGCCTACTTCTTCCCTCCTTTCCTTACTTCCATGTATTCAACAAATATGTTTGAGAGCTTCTATGTGGCAGGCATTGTTCCAGGGGCACTGGGGAGACAGCAGTGACCACTCAGACAAAGCCGTGCCCTCACTGAGAATCCATGCCTCACAGGGGAAAAAAGCAACATAACAAAAAAGTAGAAGTAAAAGCTATGTATGTTGAGAAATGATAAGTGCTAAGGAGAAAAACAGTAGGGAAAGGGGACAGAAAGTGCAGGTGGCAGTGGAGATGGAGGTGGGGATGAAATTTACATAGGAAGGCCAGGAAATCCTCAATTATTAGGGGGCATCTGAAAAAGATGAGAAATAAGAGAAAGAAGGAGCTCCATCTAGGGAAGAGCATTCTTAGCAGAGGAAGGGGCAGGTGTGAAGGTCCTAAGGTGGGGCACACGTCTGGTATGCTCACAAGAGAGTAAGGAGGTGGCCACTGGGGCCAGAGCCCACCCACCGTTGCTCATGATGGAGCTCCTCCTCCACTTCAGATCTCTGGGGAGTCAGGCTGATCACCTGCTGGACTAAAGTGGCCAAGCCAGGAACACAATCACGGGCAGAGGCAACTTACACAGCCTAGTGAAAGGGGACACACGTAGGTGAAATTAACTTAGGCTTAAAATACTTCCCTTTATTTAAACATCCCAGAGTTCTTTTAAATAAAATCTCATCCATTTCAGACAAAATCCTTAGGCAGAACAAAGGTCATATCCCCTTAACTAAGGACCAGGGGTGGGGGTGGGGGTGGGGATGATTGGCTTAAGAATAATTTTTTAAATAATTTTAAAGCTAGAAACTAGAATAGGATGCCCTCTTGATACCTAGTCCAATGCTCCATTATTCCTAAAAATCACGGACTATTAAAAGCTGGAAGAGGCCTTAAAGAGATTATTTTATTCACTCCCCTCATCTTACTCAAGAAGCAGCTGCTGAAATTAGAACCCAAGGTTGTTGGATAAGGGGTTGACACTCATTAGAAAGCAAGGCAGGGGGACAATGCAGATTTTAAAAGGGAGGACCATTTCTCTCAAATCCTGCATTCTAGAATCTCTCCTGAAAAGGAAGCTATGGTGATGGCATCAGGATTACCAAAGACTAAATAGTGTATCTGTACCCTTGGCCCCTAGAAAAAGTTTGTTATCTCCACATGCTAGGCCCACTGCCCTTTATTTAACTCCCTTCAGCCCAAATGTCCTCAGTGAGACCGAGACTGGCCATGCCTATGGGCTGCAATTTCTGAAGACCAGAACCAGGTCACAGTGTGAATACAGGTCCGCATACACACAGACGCTCACAGTCAGTGGGAAGGAGGGGAAAGGAAAGCACACACAACACAACACACCAGGGCAGCTGCAGAAAACAACTGCTTGTTAAGTTAAAATTAAACTCTGCACAAATATTGACCTTTGGAGGGGACAGAAACCGGTCCCATATTTACCAGTTTTATAAATGGGACTGACCACAGCTGCCCCACGTGCTTGGCCAGCATGATGGCAGGACGGGGCGAGGCCAGGCTTTGGGGGTGGGGGATAAATGAGAGGGGCAGGAGACATTTTAAATACTCTCTTAAATGTAGTTACGATGGTAGGTCAAAGTTCCCAAAAGCCTTAAGAGAAGAATTTCTAGGAAAGCAAATAAGGCAGTCTCTGAAAGTGGGGGGCCAGAGAAGTAGGGATAGAGAGGAAAAAGGAAGTGTCAGGAAGAAAAAAAATTGCTAAAAATAGTGATAAATACAACAGAGATTGAACCTGAATGGAGAGAACACTGGGGAGCTTATCCTTTTGAACCCTGGCCCTTGGTCAAACCAAGTCATAAGGTAGAAGACCAGGTGACCAGCTTAACCTGATGGAACAAGCTAAACTGACCTGCTCTGTGCCTTGGCTCTTTTGCTTACTTGCTAAGTAACCTTGGAAAACTCTGGGACTCCAGTTTTCTCACCTATAAAATAGTAGTAATAACACAAAAACATTGCCCTAATTCACAAAGATAGAACCCAAAGGAGACAATGTAAGTGAAAGCACTTTGCCAACCATAAGTATCACACAGATATAAAATCATTATTTTTTAAATTCCATCCTAGCTAATTGTGCACCTTTAAACTCCAAACTGGCCAATGAACCGCAGTTTCTCTAAAAGAAAGCCAGGGGTCAGAAGGGAGAACTTGGGCTTCCTCTGAACTCCTTAAAAGCCTCCTAAAGACAAACACCTAAATTCTTCCGTTGCTGCAGGAGAACAGGGAGGCCTGCTTGCTGAAATAGGCCCCAAAAGCCATACTGTCAGCTGCAAAAGGTCCAGATACCGAAGTCAAGATAAAAGGTCATTAATACTACTTCCCTGAGAGTTGATCTCTAGCAACCCCTGGTTGTTCAAGAACAAACATCACAGGTGCTGGGCAACTTAATTCTGTTCCAAGCCTCTTATGCTTTTGCCCTCTTTAATACTATCCTTACACTTACCACTTTCACTATTAGTAATAATAAGCATAAAGAGGTCTGGGTCCACTCTCTACATGGTAGGGCACGCCAACGCCCATCCCCCTAGCCGTGCCACCAAGAAGCACAACCTGAAAGTATTTCAAATAAAAATACATGAAAAGACACTGCCGAAACCAGTTACCCAGTTTTACAGAAAGCTCCCGTGCCTTTGCGCGTGCAGTACACTGTTCACACTTGCCACCTTAGAAGCATGGGGTAAGATAAGCATCTATGGCACAGGAAAGACAGTGAAGTTCAGTCTTTTACCTCCTCGGTGCTAACCAAACACGTCACTAGTATCTTTTGACTCTGCTTCACTTGTTCAATGTTTTACCTTAATATATTACAGTTTATATTGTTAAACGTGTGCCATAAAATATGAGCAATGTACAGCACAACCGTGTCAGCAATTCAGGAAGAATTCCCAACGCTGCAGTCTCTGTGGTCACAGGGCAAGAAGAGGTTTTGCTTTTGGTGCATCAAGCATGTGCTGAAGCACAGACTCCCAACAAGTCGGGGAGGGGGAGGGAAGAGAATGGGAAATTATGTGTGGGGAATGAACTTCCTTGAATTTTGATCTAAGAACTTAGTTTAAAATGTAATCATGATTAGACAGTGACTGCAATGGGGTGTGGGGGGGACTTGATAATATGGGTGAATGTTGAAACCACAATGTTGCTCATGTGAAACCTTCATGAGATCGTATATCAATGATACCTTAATTTTTTAAAAAATTTATCAATTAAAAAAATGTAATCAAGATGTGTTTCCACAGCCCTCTTCCTACAGCTTTATCCTTCCTTAGAGGCTCCAGAGAAGTGAGAAGCCTCCAGGTTCAGCCACTCAGGGCCTCTAAGGCTTTTGTTTTTCTAATATAGAAAGAGTCCTCTCCACTGCCATCTTTCCTGTGAGCGAATGACCCCCCTCCACAGGTCTTCATTCCATCTTCTAGAAACTACAGAGAAACTCAGCTAGCTGGCCTTTCCTGTGTGAGCTCAAGTGCCTTGCCAAGCTTATTAAGCTATAGCCAGAGCTGATAGTACTTTCAGGTATTCCATACTTCTAGAAACAGGGAAACAGAGCCACCATAATTAAAATTGCCATCTATGTCATACTCCAGAAAAGTTCATCCTCCTCACTCTAAGCCCTAGCTCACAGGAGACGCCTGAACAGAACCTGTCAGTCCACCACTTTCCCAGACCCTCCTCCCACCATGTTCTTATCCAAATAAAATCAATGCCTCAGTCAGGAAGGTTTCTAGGCTAGGAAAACAGTGCAGGAGCTGAAAATGGAACATCTTCAAAAACAAAATATTATTAAGGAGAAATTAATGGCTAAGGAAATCTCTGAAAAAAACCAAGAAAGCCCACAATGAGACAGGTGATTATCACCCAGCAATTAGAAGTGACATGTCCAAGGACACTTTGCCTATGCAGGGTCTCTTGACCCTCTACCCACAAGTGGCATTTGTGAGACTCCACTGATACCCTCCCACATTAAATTCAGCCCTAAATTCCACAAAATGTAGCAAAATGCAGCCCCACACAGGACTTCTAGTTGAATATTACTTGTTTCAGTGATCTGCTCTCTCTAAACCAAACTGGTAGACTGAGCTCTCAGAGAAGTCCCTAAGCAGGTCACATGCTGGACTGATTCCTATTCAGAATGCCTTGACCTAAGCAAGCAAATTGTTTTTGGCTTCAAGGCAGAGGGCACTTTAATATTAAAGATGAGAGCAACATAAACACTCCAAAGGCCTACAAGAGGGAATGCTTATAAGGCCTAAGAAACAGAAAATGGAAGCCAGGGTCCCCAGAAATGCCCCGATTAACCCAAACAACTGAGACAGCAAAGACAAGGCGACTTGTACACAGGACTGGCTAAGGCTGGGAGCAGAGAGAGAGCACAAAAGGAGAGGCCCCTAAACCTGGAGAGCATCCCCACACACAAGTGCACATCCACTTTATACCTGAGGCCCAGACACTGCCCATGTTTTGTTTGTGTAAGAAGTACGCATGTAATCCAGAAACTGAATTTCAAGCATATGAGGAAGCATCCCTCCACTGTGACCTCTGAAGCCCCAAGAGAAGCCAACAGGGCAACAGTGCTACCGGGGAGCAGTGAGGGCTGCTGGCTCTCCAGCCCTAGGAAATGTCTGAACAGAGTCTTATTCAAGCCAAGGGAAAACGCTGTTAAAACACACAAAACTCCTTTGACTAATGTGAGAGGGGGAAAGAGCCTCTATAATTAACAGAAACTGTCACAGGCACTGGGGGCCTCCACCATGTACAACGCAAACCACTTGAAAAGACCCGGTCTTCGAGGAGAAGGCTGGGGTTTGTGAGGAGGGCTCCAACAGGCTGGGGAGAGTTTTTCCAAAAGAATCCCACCATATTTTTTTTTTTTTTAAAGAACAAGTAGAAGAACAAGAACAAGAAAGAGAAAAAAGTCGGGGGGCAGGAAAAACCCCAACCTCAGCTGAATGTTTTTCCACCACTGGAACTAAAAAGCAGAACTGAAGAAGGAAAGTCCAGATGCAACCAGTTTTCAATTAGGGCCTAATTAGAAAGAAAAGTGGCAGTGCTATTATTATAGATCTGGGGAGAAAGAAATGCAGTCAATGACCTGAGTTTGGGCTGAGCCATCCACTTGAAAGCTGTGATGATTAGAGGGACAATTTATGGGGAGAGATGCTGCAGGGACAGGAGGAGGAGGAGGAGAAGGCCGAGAGGCTGGTTGATGGTGCCAATCAAGAGCCAAAGAAGAGAGTCAAAAACACTTATTGATCACCCACAATTTGCAAAGCCTTCCACAAGGGGCTGTAAGGAGAAACAGAGACTGTAACAGACATAACTGACGTGAAGAGGCTTACAAACACTGCTCCTGCCCTGAGCACCCACTCCTTAATGCTCAGCCACTACATGCACATGCACACGTCTTCAGAGAAAACATAACCTCGGCTTCTTTTTATACACAGAGTCCACTATGATCACTCCTGTGGCTTCTCTCTGCATTTTCCTGGCTCCCTCCCTATTTCCATACATGACACATGGAGACCCCATAAGAAAAAGATGCCATCATCAAATGTAATTCCTGAGGAAAGCCATCTGAATTTGCCTCGGCCCTCAAAAGCAGCCGGTCAAGTCCTACACCCTGGCTCAGGCAGGTTGAAACCCTACATCAAGATGAGGATCTCAGAATAGCTGGAAGGGCATTTTCTGCTTTCTTTATGATCCCAGAGAGTTCAGGTCCATTTTCTAGGTAAAGGCTGGAATACATGAGAACGAGCAGAAAGGAACTCAGGATGGACACGCTCATATGTGACTATAGGACAGAAGGGGTCAGCCACTTGCATTCCATATTTGCAATAAAACAAAGCAGTTTGATTGAAGTACTTTCTTCCCTTGCTCTGGGGTACCCTCTCCCTTGTTGATTTAGTTCAGGCAACTTGGAGAGACAGGAAGGGCTAGGGCAAACGTGTCACAGCCTGCAGTGAACCGGGCCAACAGAAAGGAGAGGCAAAGACAGAGCTGAGAGGGGAGGAAAAGAGGAGAGGCCTCTCTTCCCATCCCACAACCTGGGCTCCATCCAACACAAAGTTAATTCCTAACCTCGGCTCACCACCCTGCCCACTGCTTACATGATTTATCCCCCTATCTGCTTGCATCGCCTTTACAAGCCTCCTAGCCCTGCACACCATTATAAAAGCTGTCTGTGCTGCTGGCTCGACCTGGCCTGGCCCAGGCTCCTGCCACAGTAACCCTTCCCCACCCCTGCATTTTACAAGCCTTCCGCCATCATGGAAATCTGAAATCCCACGAAAGAACAGTAAACATCACAGGGAAAAGAAAATACCTAGCCAGGCCACTCTGGACAGCAGACTCACAAGTGGACTGATGTCTCTAAGCCAGGGATGAGGCCTCTAGACAACAATAGTGAGCTGCCTTCTTGCCTGAGCTCAGCTGGATAACAAAGAGATGCACACACAAATGTGCCAATCCTCTATGGGGCACAGCCAAGCAGCCCCGTGTCCTGGGAATTCCTAGGCTCAAAGAATCAGCCAGAATGTGAGGGAAGCTCACAAGTAAACACAGGTAGCAAGTTTGGAGAACATGAAGGAAATGTGAAGTTTTAAATAACAGAAAGAGACGATACATTATTCAGACCACAGCCTAAGTCAGAATCAGCTTTCTCACCTTCTCATGGGCTCCTCAGGGAGGCAGCATGGTACAGGGGAAAGAGCACGAGCTTTGGATTTAGCTGACTGGCTTTGAAAGCTGGCTTCATCACTTATTTATTAGCTATGTGACTTTGGGCAACTTATATTCTCTGAATCTCAGCTGCATTCTCCATACCATGGGAAAACACCAATTCATAAAAAGGTTATGAGGAGTAACAACAAGATTTAACAGCCAGAGAGCCAGGTACCCAATAGGTTAAAAAAAAAAAAAGGTAACTATTATCATTATTAGGAATGTCCGACATCTTAAAATGGCCAGGGCATGATGGGAAGGTTCCTATTGTGCAAAATTTAACCTAATAGGTTCCCCATTTGAATAAAGGGGAAACTTTCTCTTTCCAAACCAGATGCCACCATTTCACCTCCTGGCCAGAGACGGAACCAAAAGGAAGTCCCCTGGGTCTGTTGGGGGGTGGGATGGTACCCACTGTCTTGAGTACCCTGTCCCTTCATCACTTTGAACTCAAAGGACCCAGTTTGTTCTATCCCTCTTCACTAGGCCCCCATTGGCTCCTCCATTCGTAAAGGCTCTTCTTCCTTTTCTTCCTATGCCTCTAGAGAACCTGCCAGTACCCACTGGGTTCCATTCTTTTCCAGAAATGCCTGACTGTGGTATTACAGCACAGTCTAAGCCAGAAGTCAGGGTTCATACCTTCCCTGACTAACTGATGGAGAACTGGGCACTGAAGAATTCTCCATGAGTCTCTGGAGTTCCAACATGCTCCGCCAATGAGTGCTCCCCAGAGCTCTGCTATTCACTTGGGGGTAGGCAGTGGGGAGCTGGAAGGGGAGGGAGCGGGAGGGCAGGAAGAGAAGAGAGCCTTGATTCAGGGGCCAGACTGAGTCCGCCACAGGCCAGGCTCCACTGAGGTTTCTCGGGTGAAACACGCTTCTGTGATGGCTGTTCTGTGAAGCGGATGGAAATGCCCATAAAGCCGTATCAAACCCTGTGCAGAGAAGGACAGGGATATATATAGAACCAGGAACCAAAGGGGCCACAGGGGATTCAGGCGGACAGCTCCGCCCAGCCCTTAAACCCGCCCCAGGGAAGGGGGGAGGCTCAAGGAACAAGCTCAAGGAATGAAGGCTGGAGACAGCCGGGCGGGTTTACCAAGGGAGTGGGGAAGTTAGGGGCCTCAGAGACAATGCTGGAAGAGAGCTAGACTAGCTGGTGGGAATCAGTCAGGGTCGGGGAGCTGTGCCTGCTCCCAGCACGGATGCTGAAGTGCCAGCCTCTGAATTCTGGCAGGTCTTGATGTGGCTCTTAACACTCTACTTTGGGGTCCTACAGTCTTGATAGTGCTCTGCTTCCTTCTAGATAGAACCAGCCTCTAATAAAGCCGCTTTGCCTCTCCTCTGTTCTCCAGGGGCTGGTGTTGTCCACTCCCCACTCCCTGACCTCCAGCCGCCCAGAGAAAACGGGGTGGGGGACAGGTGAGAAAAAGAAATTTATCCGTAGGAAAGTGTCCTGAAACAAAAAGTATCCAAAGATGGACACCTGTCAAAAGATAAAAACAAACTCACAGAAAGGAAAAAGAAGTTCACAGAATGAGGCAGGGGCCTCAGAAAACATGGCAGTTGCTAGAATCAGGCCCTAAAGGAGACAGTCATGCCAGGGACTGAAAGTGATGAGGCTCTTCCACTCTTTGATTTGCTGGGATCCCCCTCTCCCCACTAATCCTCTTGCCAAAGTAGGGCCTTGGAGGTACAGATCCTGGATGATGGGCGGCCAGCAAACACTGAGCCCACAGATCTCTTACCTGAGCAACTGCCAAGGTAGTCTGTCTCCCTTGTCCCCAATTCAAAGAGAATGCTTCCCTCCCTCCACCTTTTTTCCCAAGCCAGCAGAAGTAGGACAATGTTTTGGCGCCACCTGCTGTTCTTTCCCGGCAGCTGAGTAGACTAGATCTAAAAATGGATGGACCTCAAATTCACTTTTTTTAATTCATCATAATCCCTAAAGGAACGGAACCCAAGAGAAAAGAAACCAAAGGGAATAATTTCTACCAAAGGAAATATTCCTATGGAGTGCAATGGACTACCCAGCACTCCACCCTTCTGCTTCCTGGGACAGATGTCTTAGGAGCTCCAACTAGACAAAACCTTCTCAGTGGGTTTTTGGTTCGTCTTAATAGTCATTAGTCTATGAAGTTCCTTCCCCAAAAGTCTTGTTGATTTGAGAACTGGGAATATTCAACAAGCTCTTTCCTATTTAATAGATTCCATAAATTTTTTAATTATTTCTTGTCACACTGTCTTGGTTTTCTTTGTTTTAGGTAGAAATCCAATTTTGTACCAAGATGATGATGTGATCTTTTGTCATCAAATAGTAGAGTGAGAGCAGCGTCACCCAGTGAGCAATGACTTGGGTAGTTTACACCATTCTACCATTCCTGCGGTCCTCACTTGGGTCTGGGCAAACATTTTAATAAGCACTAAGCTCACTGAAAAGTCAGTGCATCTCACAAATACAAACATTTGTTCATCCATTTAACAAATATTTCCATAGCACCTACTATGAACCAAGCTTGAACTAGAGGAACATGGTGAATAAGACACTTGAGGTTCCTGTTTTCACAAGCCCCCATTCTGGCATCTACCTGATGTATTAAGGTGGTCTAGCAATTGCTCACACATCTTAAAGAACACTTACATGAACAGTACAGACTGAGACAAAAATATAGACTTTGTAAAGAGACAGAGTGAAGAAATGTTAAGTGGAAGGATGTACAGAGTGGGACAATGCATGTATGTAGGAAAAGAACTGTTAACATAGGACACCTGTCATTAGGGAAAGACAAAGAATTCTACACTGGAAGTTTCCAAAGCTTCCCTGGTAACATTCTAGCTAGGTAAAAAAGATTCTTCTCTCTACTTCAACTATATACCCTTATTGCTGTAATTACAGCTTATCTTTTTTTACAGTATCTTGAATGAAATGCAGAAGAGCTACTTAACATCCTATATGTGCTTATCTTTCATTTTTAAAAGATTACTCTCTCAATCTACTCTCTGAATTAAATAATCCCATTCTCCTTGGACACTTTTAAAAATCTTTTCTGTTTCCATCTCTTTTATTATTGCCCTGACTTTCCTACCAAGGCCTCACACATCTTTCAAACACCAACATCCTGAGAGGCTGACTAGGGCTAAATACAATGGGAGGGTACGCTCAGGCTCTCTTGCTCTCCTTTTAATTATACAATCTGGAATTATATTCATCTTTTTAAATAGCCAAACTATGTCAAAGGCTGTATCATGGTTGGGTGTAAGAGTAGAAGCAAAGAGTAGAAGCCACCCAAGAGTAGAAGCATACTTTATAGGAAAGCAGTTCCAGTAAATAAGATACTGGAATAGCTAAAACATCTGACAAAGGAATAGCAAGCAAGGCTGGCAAGCAGGGAGCCAGAAGGGCCTTTTTAGAGGGGCTTTACGCCTTGTTGAGAATTATTAAAGGGGGTCATAGAACATTCTACTTTCCTTTCCTTAGATCCACCCTCCTTTCGAGTGCTCCCAGGGAATCCTCTATGGGAATCCCCACAGAGGATGACCTGCCCACTTGTCCTCCCTCAGCACTTTGTCTGTCTGTGGTACAGCACTCTCACCTTGGGCTACAGGTATGTGTTCCCCTAATTGTCTCCCCTTCTCTTCCATGCGCTTTTGGGGCAGGAGTCATGTCAGTTATCTGTATCCCCAGCACTCACTAAGTACTTAACAATACTAGTGTCCTACCCCCCAGAGTACCTCCGACAAGAACTGAAACCCAGTGGTATTCAATGAACACTGGATAAGGATGATAACATTAACAACAGCCATCCAGCACAACTCCACTAAGTTGTCGGACCAGCTTAGGATATTGGCATGAAAACTCCTTTTTCCTCTTTGCCCAGACATTTACTCTTAAGGTTTGCCTCCTCTTCAAGAGACTCCAGGAAATAGGGTTAGTTTTTAAGTTCTAGAAACTCTAATCATTCCTGTTTTCTCCAAGCTAAAGGCCTAAAGGAAGACGGCAGATACCTCATGAATATTGATGAGACTCTGCGGTCACATGAATATTAACAACACCCTGTGGCTTTCGGGAACAGCAGCCTAGCTAGAAGGTCTAATATTAACCTTGGCTAGGCCCAAAAGGTGGGAACCTTGTATGTCTATACGTCTCCATGGGGAGTAAAGAGTGCATGGTGGGGTCTAGTTTGGGTTTGGCCCCTATGCAAATACGGGGCACAAGGGCAGTTAAAGAGGACTCAACATTGTGGCCCACATTCCTGGCCCTGAGGGCTCTGTTAGCTGCTACCCAGGCAGAGATCCCCAATTCTCAAGCTCTGTAGAAGTAAGGATGCAGAAACTAAGTCCTACTCAGTTCAGAGAAGAACTGGTAGGGATACCTACCCCCTGACCTAGTCCAATAGCTACAGTAGAAGGGAAGGCTCAAATTAGATCTCACTGGACAAAAACCAGAAACAAATAATAAGGCTCAATTAAGCAACAAAATACAGTTAGCAGGTCACACATTAACAGTAATGAAAGATCTACAGACTGGAGTTTCCAACCCCACACCTTCCATGAGACTAGTAGACAGAGAGACCAATGACCCAGGTTTAAGAGGAAAGATGTTCTAGGATTGACAAATCAAGAGATAGGAGGGATTAGCGTCTTTTAGCACTTACAGATTCGGAACCTAGGAGCCATCAGAAAGAATGACTGTTACTAACCATAAATTAACAAAGGAGAAGTACTGTGAATTAGTACGAAGAAATCCACGCATCCCCAGTCCTAGGTCTAAGTTTGAAACCTACTTCCCTGGTATGTGACACAACACTATGAAAAGGAAAGACAGATTAAGGGGCCTCATGCACTGACTGAAATTAATGCTAATAAATAAGGTTCCTTCTGTACTCACACACCAGGACAGACTGCACTTAAAACTAGAAAAGCACCTCTTTCCTCCCCTCGCCTGATCCTACTCAAAGGCGTTGACCCCTTGGCTCTGTCTGAAAAGCTGAGCCAGCCCCCTTCACACACACTGGAGAGGAACAGAGAGGCCTGTGGGCCTGGCCCAAGCTGAGGTGGTGAGAGGCCACACCTAGGAAGAGGGTGGGGTCTGCTCACCGGAGCTGTGTTCTGTCACACAATTACCATATTATGTAGCTCTAATAAAAAGAAATACTTGAAGTTTTACTAGTGCCATGTAATAAAGTATTTATAGAATCCGGGGGGTGGGGGCAGGCAGAGGTAGAGACCAGGAGGGAAAAAGGAGGAATCAGAATTGTTAGCAAGGGCCCTGGCAAAGACAGCCCCCAGGACTCATCACAGGGGCTACAGAGGCCTGGGACCTCAGGCTCGCTCTCACTAACCTAGATCAAGGTACATGCTGTCTGCCCCCTCTCTATAACAGTCTGCTTCTGACTTCTTCCTGGTTAGCCAAGAAAGAGATGAGAACCTGGAAGGAATAGGAAAGAGGAACAAGGATGTCAGCAGAACTGTGTGGAGCCTAGGCCTGAAAAGGGCGGCCACCAGAGAAAAGGGAATGTCAAGAGTGAAAGGAATGTGAGTTTTAAAAGGTTGCATTCTGAGGCTAAACTTCTAGGTCTTACCATCGTACATACCTGACGGTTTTGAAATTTGCCAAAACAGGGTTTTCCATCATTGCACTGGCCCCTTCTGCACACTTCACACTCCCCATTCCAACCACACTCTCCACTCGCCAGTACTGCAAGAGCAGGGCACCGCACAGCACACACCCGCAGCTTCCCCCACATCTCCCTCCTCACACGTGGTCCTCACAGCCACAGTGTCACACATACAACACGCTCACCACAACACACTCCTCCCCAGGAACACTCAGTGGCTGCTTGGATTTCCTGGGCATCCTCCCAACTTAAGACACATTCTAGATAAAAACATTTTCTGAGCCTACAACCTTCTTTAACATTTTGAAATTTTCTATTACCCAGAAAATCTCCCCAAAGAGAGAGAGCAGTGAGGGCTGTGGCATTATTACAGAGAAGACTATAAACAGAACAAATATAGAGCTGCTTTATTACAAGGCAGTGTGGGGTTGGTGGCTGGCTGATTACAGGGACACTCCCCAGAGCTCTCTGCAGTCCCAGACCTCAATAAAGGCCAGACTAAAGCTGCTTTCAACTGGGGGCAATTGGATCCAGGGGCCCCTAGAATCCCTTCAGATTCCAGTCCAGGATATGATACCTACCTTGGTTGAAGATAAGAAGCAAAGCAAACACAATCTAAGAGCAACCATGCTTGGCAAAGAGCCATCAGGCCATCTTAAAGACAGATACAGTTAATATGGTTTGTGTTTCTTGAAATCAACAGATATCAAACTTCAGATTAAAAAAAAAAACCCCACTACAGAAATCAAGAGCAAATTGAGAGATTTAAAGCCCATCCACACCAGGGAGAGTGAGGAGAAAGAATGGGTCAGAAGACAGAACGAGAATTAGCGAGGCTTGAGTGGCTAAGGCAACTCTATTACACATAAAACCATAGAAGGAAAGAGTGGGAAATCCACAAGTCCTCTCCTCAGGGCTCTGGGCACACGGCGCCCCTTCGGCACACGGCGCCCCTTCCTGGGTGACTCACGGTGGGATCACCTTCACCCCCTGCTTCATGTGGTAAGGGCCTCCTCTTAAGGAGACACACCGCGAGCCTCCTCCTCCTCCACCCCTGCGAGCCGGGGGAATTGCGTCACTGACCTCCGCATACACTCACTCCCTCCTTTCCAGGCCACCGCACAAGGGATCTTGTCTTGTGGTCCCTGAGATCCTTTCATCTGGGCTCCAAACCCACTGTCACCTTGGCCCTGAATCACTCCCCAGGACACACTGGGAAAACATTGCTGGACAAAGAGTGTCTAGGTCCTCTATGGCTAGAATTTACAGATCCCTGCTGGTGAGAGCCCAGCCATGCTCTTCCCTGCCCCAAGGCGAGGGTACGGGAATAATTTTGAACCTGGCTTTGTGGCTGGCTCTGCCTACAAACTAGGGTTCTGAGGATTTGGGTTCTATCAGTTCCCTTCAGCTCCCAAGAGGATGGAGAGGCAGCCTTAAAGGTTCTAGCTCGTCTTACCTGCTCAGTGGCAGAGGAGCTGCTAGAGTTGGAAGAGGGCCAGCAAGTATCTCCCTCCCCCACCCAGCACCCCCTTCATCCTGTCTGTTCTCATCTTGCTTGGCTACCCTGTTCTCAGGGCGGCCCCAAGGAAAACATTTTGGCAGCTGAAAATGCCAGTGTTTCTCAGATCCTTTTCCAAGATAGAGGATTCCCCTCCAACTGTGTCTCAGCTCATTTCCATGTCTCATGGTCCTAACTTTTTTCCTTGACCTTCTATGTGATGATACTCCAGTTTGGTGTTTGGCCATTTTTTTTTTTCAGACCTGTGTTTCAGTGGGCAGATTTAAGAAGAGTTACGGAATGCTTTTTCAGTCTCTCAGTTTCCTCCCTACTCAAATATATTTCATTAGAACAGAGCTTCTCAGACAGTTTGAGACAGTGGAAAAAGCTCTGTCCTAGAAAGTCAAAGGATGAAATTCTAGTTTCAACTGCAATTGCTTGTGGAACTCAAGGTCTCTTTAGTTTCGGAGACAATCCATTTTATCTCCTCTTTCTGACATGGCCCTGGTGCGGTAAAAAAAAAGCCATAAATTTGTTCTTTCTTGGTTTTCTTTTATCTGAGAGGTAATCAATACATTTGTGTTGCATTTTACTCAATGAAGCCTGTTCATTCACCAGGTAGTTATAAGAGAATCAAATTAAATATCAAATGTAAAATCTCTCTGCAGATACAAAGCACCACAAAACTTACTGAATGCTTGCATGGATCAGACAAATTAAACAAGACAGATAATCAGACAAATTAAACAAGACAGATAATATTCCTGTCCTCGGGGAACTTAGCAGCTAGTGAGGAGAGCCAGAAAAACCAGTAAGAAGTAATTGATAAGGCCTATGATACACCCGATAAACACCTAAGAAGGGTAACTAAACTGAATTCAGAGGGCTAGGAAAAATTCCCTAGAAGTGACATGTTTGGGTGTCCAAATCCAAACAACGAACAGGAGCTATCCAGGTGAGAAGGTTCGCTGGTGGTGGAAGGGGGTTTCCAGAGTGATCATCATGTGCCAAGAGCAAAAGATAAGAGAGAGAACAATGGGCTCTAGGAACTGACAGCAGCTCACTGTGACTAAAGTGTTGATTTGGGATAGAAGATATGGAGTGTGGATGGCGGAGAGTGTGGCCTAGCAGAAGAGTGGGAAATGAAGCTGGAGAGGTAAGTGGAGGCCAGATTATAACTGGCCTTAATGGTTTTATTAAGGAGTTTAGACTTTATCCAAGGTCAATAGGAAGCCACCAAGTTTTAAAGAGGGGTACATGACCAGATCTGCCTTCATCAAGAGCTGCCATCTGGTTCTTTTCCTGACTGCAGATCCCTGGAGTTAGTGCGGTGTTAAAAAGAAAAAAAGCAGCAAAGGAGACACTGGGCCTACCTGTTTTCCTTCTGTCCTTCAGCAAAAGTGGATCCCAGCAGTTCCCACTCCCTTCCTCATAGAACTCCCAGTCCTTTAAATTTTTGGCTCACTTTCCAAATAGTTTTCCCTCTCAGTCCCCTTATTTCTGTCTCTCTGGCAAAGAAAAGCCTTTGACTGTACAGCAGGGCCTTTCCAACCAGCTGTCCCATAGACCTGGGCTATTAGCCTCCTTTCTTGAGTCTTACCCCCTACTCTGTAACTGGGATTGTCAGGTAACCCTGCCAATAATCCACACTTCTAATTCAAGGCCCATTTCTTATCTCTTACTTGAATTCCACCAACTCTGCCAATATTTACTTCTCTCTTCAATCCTAGATCTCTCAACCTCTAGAAACAATCTGGAGACAAAGACAAAGACAATGTTGCCCAAACACACAACGGATCTGTGTGAAACAGACCTCAACTCATATCTAGACGGTAATGACTAGTAAGCAAACTATATGAAAATATCCAGTCCTTTTCTTTCTCTGACTCATGAAGTCCCCAAGAGCTATAGTTTCAGACTTGGAATCATTGCCCTACGGGAAAATCATCATGGCCATTAACTTTATCTCTTCGCCTCACCATTTAACCTTAGAATCACAGAACCTTAGCACTAGGAAAGAAACCTTTAACCACATCATGCAAACTTCCACCTCAGCGACAGAGCTCTTTGGCATGACTTGGCAATTGAGATCAGATTATTTCTTACTGCCTGAAATTTCCTTAAGATTTCCTTTTTCTATTCATCCCCCACTGGACAGGTTTAGGGCAGGATCTCTTTGTCCAATAGGGAATAGCTCAAACTCACTTAAGGTTCTAGGACAATGCTATTCAAAGTGTGATCAGCAAACGTGCTGGTGCACGAGCTCTTTGTTACTAGCCCATTGTGAGGTAGGTATTCACACTGCATGTAAGCATTTAAAAGCTTCTATAGCAATCTAACATTGCCATGACATCCAAACACAGGCTCAGAGGACTCATCTCTGTGAGTGGAGTGGGGTGTAAAATGGTTTGAGGATCGATGAACTTGTCACATGTGGCAGGTGATGAATGTGTGTTATATACAGTAAGTCCATGTGTGAAAGTACCTTGAAAAGCACTGTTCTAGAAGGTTTCGTATGAAATGAAGAAGATAGGTCTGGGGGTAGGAGGACTAGCTCTCTTCTTTCTTCCCCCTTCTGGGTACAATAGAGAGTGAGTCTGCTGCCTAGGATGAGGAACAGGATGCTGCTCCCACTAGGCCACTGGCTGTGTGGGGTGAAGAGGAGGGCAGGAGTTGGTGGCCCGGTTATCAGGCAATAACAAACTCAGCATCCAAGCACGCGACTTCCAGCAATGCAAGGAGTTTCCTTTGTTTTGGGAAAACAAGAGCTACAAGAAGCTTCTCCTTGACACGTTCTTGCCTGGCTTCGGGAGGAACCCAACCACCCCTGACACAACAAACAGAACAGTCCTGGCCAGTGACAGACAAGCCAATACCCTGACCACAACCCCTGTTTGCTTTTCCTTTTCCACCACTTCCTCAGTTGGAGGGCCACTGTGGGGCCATAGGTAGCTGCCACCTAGGTCACCATTCAAGAACTTCACCCCCAATGACCCAGTACCTACCCCATACAACTCTCTGATACCCCTTCTGCAGCCTATGTTCTCTCCCCAATATGGTACTTTTGGAGTGAGACCCATGGCTTCTGGCCCCTTCCCCGGACTTGCAGGTAAAGCTAAGTCTCAGAGCACCACTCTGACAAAGACCATGGCATGCTCTAGTGACTATGCTATTTTAATTCTAAAACTCAAAAGATAGACATCTATCCAAGTACCCTAAAAGAACAATATCTGAGGTTTCAACAGAATATTCTGAACAAGATTTTTTAGGTGACCTGAATAGTCCCTGGATAATATCAGATCCTCAGCTTCAAGAACCTAGTTATCATCAAGACTAATATATATAAAACACGATGCATAATGTCATCAAAATTCAACTTCTAAGTAGCTAGCTAGGGGGCATAGAACTAAAGATCAAAACTCCAATAATTCCTGGGAGCCTAGCTCTTGGGATATGAACAAGGTAAGAGTGTCAACCTCGTGGACTCACATGAAAGTGCCTTCTAAGACCAAAGACTTCAGGACATTTTCTCTAAGAGCTGAGTAGGGCTGGCAAGTCCCACTTATGATTTTACTGTTATATCAAAAGCCTTACGGACGAGCAAACCCTCCTCCCTTTCTGACTAATCAAGGGAGCTGACTCTTCACCCTGATGTCCCAAGAGCCCAGGTTTCTATGAAGACTCATTTGTCTGGTGAGGGGAGGGGGTGGGGGTGGGGCTCCCCTACCAGACCTCCTTCATGCCAAAGAAGGAGGAAACAGAATAAGCAAAATAAAATTCATAAAGCGAAACAGTAATTATGGTGTGGTCAACAAGAGGCTGTCCTCAGGCCCATCATTATGTGGCTAAATTTAACGCCCTGCGCGGCGAGGGGAGCCGTGCGCCCCGGGCACCATGTGTCCACACAGACGCCAGCTCCGCCACCTTTACCCGTCCAGCCGTCAGCACTGCCAGAAAGCAGGTCACAATTTTTTTTATAGTCTGTTTACCAAGATGCTGTTTTTACTGCCGAGGTTTCTCTCATTTTTATCTCTTTTTCCCTTTTCCCCAAACAGACTGGCCTGTATTTTCTGTCCTGGTTTTTTTTTTTTTTCTTTCTCCCTCTCTCAGTACTATTTTCAGAACTCTAATTTTATATGGTATGTCCCTTTTTTTTTTTTTTTTGGTAAATATTTGCCATGACTAAGCCAGGCACATCCAGTTTAAAAGGCTCCATCCCACAAAACATCAGGTCTTTAATGATATGCATCTCATTAGCTTGCCCCATGAAAGGGGGTATAGAAAAAAAAAAAAAGCAACTTACAGACTCTCTCACTTTTTATATCTAGAGAGAACTATATTTATATATGAGGACAAGCTGAAAACTGACATTCTGAGCCCCAATATGAGGTTGGTACAGTAGTCATTTGATTCAGGCTTTGAGGCCCCAGAAGTGGTTTTAGAAGAGGCTGTTGGTCTGGATATCTCTGCTAATGGATCCAGGTGGTTCTAACCAGGTCAGTACAGCAAGAACCAATCCTCGGACTCTAAGGTACTGGGGCCCTCTAGATCAGGGGAACAAAACTCTGGGAAGTCCTCTAACACTACATTTCCCAAAATGGGTGAGAGAAAACAAAGACCAAAGGGCACCACTACTTTTCTCCTTCTGTGGCAGATAAGTCAAAGAAACGGAAGCTGTGAGTAGAGTGCTGAGAGAGCTTCTAACAAGTTAGAGCTTCTGATGGTCCAAAGGGCATTACTGGCTGGGCAAAGCCCCACAATGGATGGAAGCATTTCTTGCCGTACATGTTAGATTTGATGAAAGGGGTTGTAAGCACACTCCGAGTACTTGTCCAGGTGCTTTTTAAAACCAGATTGAACCCTAAGGTGGTGTTTAAAACCCAGCTCAATACTGTAATAAAATGGATGGCTCACTGATTTTATATTGATGCTTATTTACCTCAATATCAGAGGCTACCCCAAATTTTGGGAGGAAACTCTGCCTGAGACTTGCATCTCCTTAGGTATCCACTAAATTTAGTAATTTCACTCTGTTCTTCCCCTGGCTGCTGAGGGCTGCAGAACACTGAATGCTAAGATGATCATCAATGATTCCTCCATTAAACTAAGCAGAACTGTCATCCTGTCTCAAAGTCCCTCCTCAATCCTAGCTTCACACACCAGTGAGGGGTGTGTGAGTACTGTCCGCCTAAGTACTGTCCACATCAAGTTTAAACTTGTAAGTAGAAAAACAAACTGAAAAGGATTCTTTGAATTAAAAGATTCTAAGAAGTCAATGTACAGCACAGAGCTGCTCAGGCTTTAAGCATAATAAGAGTAAGAGAAGCCAAAGCACTTTTGAAGGATTCCCTCAAACCACCACACCAAGGAAGGGCTTCTCAGACAGTGTAACTGAATAGAATACCTACTGTGCTTTCTTTCGGCAGCCACTCACCACGTGAAATGCTTCTGCACTCCTAGCTCAAGAGTCACCTCTTGCAGAAATACCTTACCCAAACTAGCCTGGTGTGAACCCCAGATCCCATCCAACTTAATCTATTTCTTCCCCTTCTTAGATAACATATTTTATGTATTCAGACTATTCTGTTATATATGTAAATTCCAGTGTCTAATCACCCTCAAAAGTCTATCTTTCAAGGGCAAAACCATGTTTTAAACTTTCAGTATGACTCCACGATGTTTAATATTTTTAATGGTGCTTAATAAGTACTGTCCACATCAAGTTTAAACTTCTAAGTAGAAAAACAAATAGACCAAAGATCTCCCACACAGGATGAAAAAAATGCTTCCTGAGTCTGGCAATTTCTCCCTTGACAATTCCCATATGGGAGATAACAAGGATGCCCATAATCCTGCTGTCTTGTTCCCTAAACTTTGGACAGCTAAGCTGCTAACCTACAGGACTCAATATTTGTAGAACTCTCATTTTTCAATGGGCTCATTATCTAAAAGAAGTATCACCCATAAGTGAGGGCCATAATAAGAGAGCACTTCAGGTAAAAGGTTGAAGTTTTGAAGCCAATAGATCAGGTATAGCTTAAAAGTGAGTTGTTTGATAATTCTGTTTTCTCTCTTCATTTCTATAACCAAAGACAACATTTACCAATGTGAGAGACTCCTCAAACACCAACGCCTTTAAGCTACAAGCACTCATTTCTGTGTATGTCCCATCTCCAAGGCACTGCAGTAGGTTCAGAGAAGGAAATAAAATGAGCAAGACAGTTCTGCCCTTAAGGAACTTATAACATAACAGGGCAGATAAGTATAGAAATTCAGACAAGGCCAAAGTGATAAGTGGCACAGGGAAGGTACAAAGTGTTGTGGCCATTCAGAAGAAGGAAAGAATATAGCTTATACTTTTACTTCTGTCCATTTCACCATTTCTGTCCCAACAGAAAAAATCATGTCACTATCTGATTCTTTTTTTTAAGTAAGGAGAATTCAATGTCCTTAGAAAGGATTTTAAAATCCTTGGATGAAAAGGCTACATCTCCTGGGAAAAGAGGATGGAAACAGGCAGAAATCAAGTCATCTGCTTCAAAATATTGCCCATGCCTTCATGTCATCCACAAATCCCAGAGGAAGGATTGATCCCTCCACTTTCCTCAACTCCAAAGGTCCCTGCATTCACACTACCATTTTCCCTTCACCAGCATAAGTTTCCTCTTTTACAGTGGCTTCTCCTTTGCTTTCAAACACTATGTGTTTCCCCATCTTAAAAGGGGTTTTGCTTAAGCCACTTCTAGCCGGCCAGCCAGCACTCCTTTCCTTTTCATAGTGACACTTCTCTGGTAAGAGTTCATGCATTATATCCCCACTGCCCCATCAGTCAGTCCTTCTTTGGCCCAGACATATGCTGATTCCCAAGACCACAAGCCACCTCACAATCTCTCCTCAGGCAGGCAGCGGTTACGCTTCCCCTTCGGCCCCTCTCCCGCCTGTGGGGCTGTGGATCACCCTCCTTGGCGATGCCAAGAGCGTGGGATTTGAGTAAGGACAAAGACAGGTAAATCAGCTGAGTGACCTGAAGCGAATTACTTAGCCCTTGTGACTCTGCTTCTTTATCTTTAAAATGAGGATTATATCACCAACCTCACAGGTTTGTTGTAAGGATTAAAAGTTACAATTTAGATAAAGCACCTAGCACTTTGTCTAGCACATGCTCAGTATGTACTTGATAACTGTTAGTTACCCTTTCTTGGCTAATTTACTCTTCTGTTCAGACCCTCTTCCTAGCACATTCACATTTCCTTCACTGGCTCCTATATTCCTTCCCACTACGATTGCTCCCCAAACCTCAATCACTGGACTTGTGCTCTTTCCTCCATGCTCTTCCCAGCAAAAAATGCATGCATTCTCATGTCTTCAAACATCACTACTTGGCTGCAGATTCCCAAGTCTATTTCTACAGATCCCTTTTTTCGGCCTAAGCTTCAACTCTATTCCCACACCTATTTTTTCAACTCTTTTCTGAGCACTCCCACTTGTATGTCAATTCAAATCCAACATGTAGGTGAAAAAGACTTTCACCTTATGTTTTTTAATTAACTCTAATTATAGATAAGCCAACAATTTTTAATAGGCTAAGGCATTGTTTAATAGTCATAGGTAATGAATGGACTTTTATGAAACCCTTCTTATACTGAAGGGCAAAGGAGGGTGACTCAACTAAGATAAATCATCACAAAATGCTCCAGAGGTATGTGAAGCTTACAGGTTAGGCCTAAGAGGGCTAGCCTAGGTATTTGCCAGAAATAAGACTTCAGTCATCACTGCCTTATAACTTGCTTCGGAACTAAGTGGATTTTTCAGACTGGAGAGTAAAACCAAATGAGCTAAAGAGAAAAAAACTGTTTTCATTTTAGAAGAATTGGTAACTTCCTTTGGGTGAAGTAAGATACACAGCCCCCTGGAGCAGTGTCTATTAAATTGTGCTTGCCTATCTGGGTCTAGATACAGGAAGAGTGCAGAGTTTAGTTTTCCAAAGACCCCTACAAATCTTTATTGTCTTTTATCCAACCCAGTACACAGATTTATGTTATATGCCATATAATATGTGCCCTTAGGCATCTGAGTTTGTAATACTTGATTCTGAGTTTTTTAGAATAAAAGAATTTGGAATATGATAAAATCCTTTATTATTGGGATACCCAGAATCAGAAACCTATCTTTTGGAGATGAATGATTTATCCCACTTCTGTTTTCCATATTAATTTCCTTTTTGTTTTCCCTCAGACTTTTAATACATTTTCTTTTGAAAGTATAAACCCTTATAAAGCACTGTAAAAGGAAAAGACAGAAAGAGGGCTTTTTAAACATTCTTGGGCCATAAAGGAAAGAGGTAGTGATTCCTGGTAGCAGGGATCAATCATGACTATAGGAATCACAGTGAGAAAGCCCCAAAGAGAAGGCAAAATTCAGATGAAATATAGTTGAGAAATATGTGCGGCCATCCCTCCCTCCCTGGAGATTTTCATTTCAGAGATCAAATACTGGTGGATTTGTGTTTTAAATAAGGAAAACCATTCCTTTATATGCCCAAGATTAGATTTAATGGAGCCCCACCCATGACTTTCCTAGTCTGTCAATGGCACCACTGTTCTTCAGATCACATACCCATACCACTGACAGACTAATCTTCCTAAAAGATCACTTTCATATGTCAATCCTCCAGTCAAAATGTTCAGTGATTCCCAATTTACAACAGTAATTCATAACTGCAAGAAGGCAGTGCCCCATCTCCTTCCTAGGACATATGCCCCTGTTTGAGAATCACGGCATATAATGATGTTAATAATGACTGAAATGAGCAAATAAATGGATTACAGGCAGAAAAGGGCTAGAGAGCATTTACCTTCAGAATAAATCAACAGTCTTCCAGCATGTAAGCCCCCCCCAACAACCTAGCCTCAAGCCATTACCTTGCTAACCTTCTTTTCTACTAATCCCCACTTACTCTTATTCTTAGTTTATATCTTTGCCCATGTGCTTCCCACCTAAAATGCCTTCCACATAGTTCCCTAGAAAAACTTAAAAAAAAAAAAAGTCCAGTTCAAGTCCTGTCTTTTATAGGAAGCTTTTTCCAATCATCCACTACTGTGGCCCCTATGATTATTTATTCAGCACAGTGAGCTCTTTGATGACAACACTGTTGTACCTTATTTCTCACCAGAGGCCAGCATAGTGCACATGAACTACACTGAATACCAAAAGAATGAATTAAGTGCACATTTCTCTTGATGATCAGGGGACTGACACATGCAATGGTAGGGAGAACATTCCCATGTAGGTACGTTTATCCTTTATGATGCCTATGAAGGATACTAAAAAAACATACTCTGAACCCTACATCTTCCTCTACATATGGAACCACATGTATGTTGTAGAGGAACGGCCCTTCTAACAGGAAGTAGAGCCCAGAGAGAGGAAAGACTGGGAGGAAGGAGGAACCTCGCTAGCTTACTTTTGGCTCTGTGACTAAAGTTCTTTGCAGGACTTTGGTAGGTTCTTTTTCCTTTGGTAGTTGAGATATTTAACTTCTAAAGTGGGTCTTTAAAAAAAAGAGGTTCTAAGATCTCTTGATAATAAAAGATTATAAGTTTACACTTCATCCCAAATTTGGGACTACCTCTCAGGAAACTAAGTGTCAGAGAAACAGGGCAGACAGTAGAATGGCTGTCTACCAGAGGTGCTCTCTTGGGGGAACAGTAGGGCTATCTAAGTCTCCGGCTTACATCAGGTTATAATTGCATGGCTGATTCATAAGACAGGGAAAATAAAGAGGAGTGGAAAATATGATTCCTTCATTCAACAAATATTTATTGAGTGCCAACTATGTACAGAGGCACTGTTCTAGGCACTTTGGATAAACCAGTGCCCATCCTTGTCCTTGTTGAGCTTACACAGTCTAGAAGGAGGAGATGGACAATAAACAATAAGCAAATAAAATAAGTAAATTATGGTAATATATTGGAAGACAGGTGCTATGGGAAAAATAAAAAGCAGAGCTTGGTAACATGCCATAGGAGTGCCAGGTGCAGAGAGGCAAGGATATGGCTTAACAATTTTAAATAGGATAGTCAGGGTGAACTCCACTGAGAAGGTGACAATTAAACAGACACTGTAGTCCATGCAGATATGTCCAGTATTTTTTGCCATGCCTACCTTTAAGAAATGGGGCTTAATTACCCTCCCCTTAAGTGTGACCTGGACTTAGTGACTTACTTCTAATGAAGAAAATACAGCGATATAGTAATGGGACGTCACTTCTGAGATTAGGTTATAAGAAGACTGCAGTCTCCGTCTTGGTCTCTCAGTCTCTCTTGGATCCCTTGCTCTGGAGGAAGCCAGGGTCATGTCATGTCATGTCATGTGAGCAGCCCCATGGAGAGGCCATGGGCAAGGAAATGGCACCTCCTGCCAAAAGCCATGTGAGAGGGCTTGGAAGTGAATTCTCCAGCCCCTTATGGTGACTGCATTCCCAGCTGCCATCCTGACTCCAACTTCATGAAAGCCAGAACCACCCAGCAACACCGCTTTCAGATTCCTGAGTCTCAAGCACAATATGAGATAATAAATGCTTGTTCTTTTAAGCCACTGAGTCTTGGGGTAACTTATTAATAGAGCACATAGGTAATATAGACATAAAGGAAGTGAGGGAGTTGGCCATACAAATACCTGAAGAAAGAGCATTCTGGGTGGAGGGAATAGGCAGCATAAACAGTAAAGGCAGGTGATGCTTAGAGTGTGAGAAAAACAGCAGGAGGCCAATGCGGAGTAAGGGATGGAGAAAGTGGTGGAAGATGAGGTCAGAAGGGTGATGAGGTCCAGATCACGTAGGATTTTGTAGGTCACTGCAAGGTTTTTGTAAGTGGAATGTGAAGCCAGTGAAGAGCCTTAAGCAGAGGAGTGTCATGATGTGATTTGTGTTCTAAGAAGATCCTTTTGTTGGGAGAGTGAAAAAAGATAAAAGCACCAATGGGCCAGGCCAGGAGAGGGCAAGCAGGCAGCATCAGGGATACGAGGAAGGAGGCTATTGCAAAAAAGCAGGAAAGAGACAATACTCACTCAGACCTTGAAGCAGAGGTGAAATTACAGGTATATTTTGAAGGAAGAGCCAGCAGGATTTGCTGAAGGATTAGATGTAAGGTGTGAGAGAAAGAAGTCTAGGATGACTCCAAGGTTTGTGGACCTAGGAAAGGACAAAGCTTCCATCAACTAAGATAGGAGGAGGTTGCTGGAAAAGCCAATTTGGGGATACAAGCAGGAGTTCAGTTTGGACATGCTGAGTTTGAGATTCCACTAGACTTGCATGCAGAAATATTGAGCAGGCAGTCTAGAGCCTGGGGGACATAAATTTGGGATTCATCTGCAAGAGGGTATTTAAAGCCATGGGACCAGATGAGATCCCTAAATGAGTGAGTGAAAAAAGATACAGCACCAAGGACTGAGTGAGTGCCAGGGTTCTCCAACATTCAGAGCTAAGAGAAGGACAAGCAAAAGAGTCTAATGAGCAGCCAATAAAGTAGGAAGAAAAACAGGAGAGCATGGCAGTGTGGGAGCAATGCTAACAGAGTATATTGAGGAGAAGGAATTGATAAGCATTATCAAGGAAAAACACAAATGGGAAAAGATCAGCCATCTCAATTGTCCCTTGCCTCCATATTCATTTCTGATATTCTCCCTTCCGCCAAACACTATGGCAGAGGTATGCACAGGGGGCTGCAGGAATAGCGAGATAATGTACCCATGCCTGGAAGAAGGAGAGAAGACCAAGGAAAGGAAAAATGGTCATGGAAAACACAAAAAAGGATAATGGCTGCACAGAGTTGGAAAAGTTGAATAGGAGTCTGCCATGAGGACAAGTGAGAAGAGAATACCAGGCAAATTGGTCAAGAGATACACAGGCAGGAAGCTGTACTTCAGTATGGAGTGCTATGGGGCAATGACAGAGGTCAGGCTGAAGAAGTCAGTAGGACCAAATCAAGAACAATCTTCTATGGTGTGCAGGGAGTTTGAACTGTATCCTTTCCGAAACTGGGAACCATGAAATGACTTTGAGCAATCAAGTTTCTATTTCAAAGACATCACTCTGCCATTAACTGCAAGTTCAACTGGAGGGGCATAGGGATGGATGTGGAGACAAATCAGGAGGCTGTTGCATGGTCAAACCAAAAAGAGGGAAGGGGGTGGCTGATGGAAGGCAGTGGAAGCTGAACTAGAGAAGATCAGATTCAAAAGACAGTTGACAAGCTGGGTTTTAGAAGTAAGGACAAAGAGAAAAGCGGGTAAATTCCAAGTTTATAGCTTAGAAAACTGACTGGAAGTGTTATAATTCCCCAAGATAAAGAATATGAGAAAAGAAACAGGAGTAGAAATTGGAGTAGATGATTAATTCTGGACATATTTAGGGTGTTACATGTGAGGTATTCTGGGGGAAATGTCAAATATGTAGAAAGGAATACAGCCTGAACATAGTGGAGATACAAAATCAGAACTCAGCGGTGTGCAAGTGATAGTTGACTCCGGGGTCTGGATGAGATAACCCAGAAAGAAAGAGCGAAGAGCAAGAGATCAAGGACACAATCCTGGGTGACACTAACATTTAAGAGGCACGTAAAGAGTAGAAGGCCAACTGAGGAAACCAAGTAGAAGCTGTCTGTGAATCAACTTAACAGGATAACACTTTTCAGGTTAAAGGACTCCCCAGCTTCCTCAGGTGTCTTTAATATCACTTCTAGCTTCCTAAGAGCAGCGCTGAATACCTTTGTAGCTTGAAGTATCTGCTCTAGAATCAGGCTGCAACCAGACGAGGGATGAAGATAGTAACCAAGGCTAGACAGGACATAAAGGCCAAGACTACATTTAGGATGCTGAGTCAAATCAATGTTAACTGTAGTCATATAATTACATAATAAAATTGGTTAAGGTATGATACCGAACAGATTACTTCAAGTCTTAAAAGACATTCAGAGTACCCCAATGAGAGTGACTGCTATTCTGACTACTCTCCTCTGAAGATAGAGAGAAGTGCAAAATCTTTGTCCTTTAAACATACCCCCGCTCCATCTAAGGAAGCCAATTTCATGCAACTGCCCAGGTTTTGGTGTCAAGAGCTGATGCCTAGCCAGGGGTTGCTAGATGCAGAGGGCGGGGCTCTATTTTGGGCTGCCTGCTGTCCCTGAGCCTGGCCAAGTCTGGTTTGAGCAGCATGCAGCCCCAGTGACTCACACACCCATGCAAACTGCCTGTGGCTCAGCGGCATAGCCTCGGAATGCCAGCCTTAGGCCAGCTCCCTCCTCACCCCATTACACTGGGATAAATAAATAAAGAGCCTGCCAGCAGCCACACAGCCTGATGGCAACCAGATGGAGCAAAGAAGGCATGGATAGGGCTAGGGAAAGGAACTCCCTCCGGTGGACTAGACTGAGATGGGGCTATCCCAGCCTATTCACCCTAAACTTCCTCTTTAACACAGCTCCTACTGCCATGCAATAATAGTACCCCTTCCTGGACTCATCTGTCCCTCCTGAAGGTGCTGCTCAGGCCTGAATTCTAGGAAATGCTCATTGCAGGGATCTTGCCCTCTATGAGGATCATGCCAGCAGCCACCCCACCCAGCTGATTTGCATCAACATTGCCAGTATTTCTCCCTCTAGTTAGGCCACCATTAATTGGCCCCCTTGAGCTCCCTGGAAATGAGAAATCAGGGGCTCATAGTGGGAGTTGAAAGACAAAAGAACTAAATATGGAAAAGTAACCTCTGTTCAATACTTAATCACTTTTCCTGGCCTTCGTATCCTAGAAACCTCCCTGTGCCCTATCTCTGTGGCCTCTTGACTAGCACCAGTCCCAAAGAGAATTAGGAAAAACAGATCCCAAGCACTGACCACATGACCCTCTGACATCAGCCCTGGCCCCCCGCACCTTCATCCCAAGCTCTCTGTCCCTGGTTTGTTTATCTTCCTATGTTGCTTATTTTGATGGCACATCCTTTCAGCTCAGTCTTGAGTGACCCCACGACCCTTCTGTGTCCTGTTTGTAAGACCCCAGGCAAGCAGAATAAGTGAAAAGATGAAGTGGTCATAAGAAATCCTTCAGTCCTGTTAGAAAACCTTTCAATTCTAACAGCCATACGGGATATTCAGTGATCCTGGAGGACAGTGCAGTGATCCCAGAGGTCATAAGAACCCCACAGCATCCTAGCCCTAAACTCTCCTCTAACTGGGATGTACCACTACTTAAAGCAGCAACACAAACTAAGAATAATCCTAGACCAAAAATGCAGAAGGTCCTAAACAAACACCCAGAGCTATATGACCTCCAGCAGGTCACTTAACCTCTCTGAGGCCACTATCTTAATCAATGAAATGGAAAGCTACAACTACCTATCTCTCAGGTCCTTTCCACATATAATAAAATGCTGCACGTCTCTATGGTTTGGGGTGTGACCCACTGAGATCCTAGAAGACCAGTATTCTTGAAATAGTTGGGTCCAAAACAACAGCACCCTTCCTGGGCCAGCACCTGGATTCTATACGCTTTCTCATTCAATTCGGCGGAGATTCCCCCACCCCAATAACATGGAAGAGATGAGCCCCTAACTTTACAAATGACAAAATGAAGGCTTTGAGAGAAGTGATTTATCTAAAGCTGCAAAATAAACCAGGAGGATAACCAAAGACCCCAAATATAGGTCTAACAAGCAACGCTGTATTCACAGGCCACATTGCCACTATTTTCATAAAATCACCCTTGCACAGATTCATTATATTCATCCACAAACTTATTGAGAACCTTCTACTTCTAGGCACTATGTTCAGTGCTGGGGATACAGAAATGCATTCAACATAGTCCTTGCCCTCAAACAGTCCATAGATCAGTGGAAGAGAAAGACATAGTCTTGCAGACATACAAACAGTAATATTACAAAGCTTTAAGTGGTAAAATAGAGGTACGAACCCTAGTACTCTAGCAGCAGAGAGGAAGGATTACCTTTACAGGGAGCATTAAGAAAGGTCACCCAAAGAAGCTGAAGCTGACACTTAAAAGATCAATAGATATTTACAATGTAGGTAAAGCCAAGGCATTGGGCATTCTAGACAGAGAGAACAATGTGTGTAGAGGCTAGAGAAAACAGCATTTTTGGCAGTTCAGTCATTCTATATGGCTGAAGTATAAAGCACATAAGAAAAACGTCAAGAAACCAAGCTGGATAGGTATGTAGGCACTAGAGCAGAAAGGGACCTCTCTGCTGAGCTAAGAATAGCCTTGCATTGTTTAACTAAGGGGCTGAGGCAGGAACTGGTCATTCCCAGCCTACGTCAACCTCCTTAATACCAAGCCTTATAGATGGGGGAAGCTATCTGAGAGAAAAATGGCCTAGGAAATCACTCTGTTACAAGTCTAGGTTTAATGATCTCTATTTTTTCCCTATAAAGATTTGAAACCTATCCTGCTTCAGGACTTCACAACAATGCTTTCCTTCTTACAACTGCTTCAGTAGATGGACTGAGCACTCAACTGGCCATTTTGTTGTTCTTGGTGTTTAAGACCCCAAGCATTAGGGTCATTGCTCAATGCACAAGGGCAGAACAGAAGCTTCCAAGCCAAGAACACCTGCTTTATACCTAGCCCAATGAAAAGTACTAATTTCATGTTCAAAAGAAGTATGAGTCACAGTCCCTGTCCACAAGGAGTTTGCAAATTAGCCCATGAGACAAGACAGAAATATGAATAATCTACACATAACACAGTATTATAATGATATTATTTACTTACATATTAAAGTACCAACTTGGGCAACAGATATAATTAGAAAATAGGGCAATAATACTAAGGTACTAACTGTACAACCAACAAGTCCCAGAAGAGTTAGAGAAGGAGAAGATCAATATTGACTGGTATTATCAAAGGTCACTATTATTAATACTCCCCTATTTGGCATTTAATAGATGTTTCTTTTGGCCAGGCTCAATCCTTCGAAGGGAAACATAGGCAGGAGCTTCTGACAGCCCACAATTATCTATTCCCCATTCATTTCTTTGCCAGTCCCCTTGCATAAACACTGTGATTTTCCACAGCCTACTGTGCCCACAAGACGGTCCCCAAATGGTAGCCCTACACTTTTCGCCTTCCTCTACTGTGGGCTGTTGAAGGGGCCTGGACAAGTAATACTGACTAGTATTAGATACTGACCTGTGATTAGATTTCAACAAGCAAAAATTTACCAACTGGCCAAACGAAGCTTCAGAGAATTTCAAATGAAATCCCTACGTACTTTAACAGAGATGTTTTACAAATGTTAATCAGCCCACTTTCCTTTACATTCTTTCCCTCTACATTCCCCCATTTTCCACAAGTACACCTCAAGCTTTATCAGACTTTCTATAGGCAACTTCTTCAGAGAAAGGACTTTCCAACTGTGTAAGCAACCTAACATGGAAAACTCAAGTCCCCACTCAGACACCTGGAAAGAGGAAGCAAAGAAAGTGGCACAAACAGAAGGGGAAAAACAGATACTCTACCTCTACCATAAATTTTTCCAAGAAGGAATTCTCTTCAAATGGCTTCGTCTTCAACCGATCTGTAATAAGAAGAGATAGAGAAAAGAAGTATGAGTCTTAGGATGAACTTCCTCCCTGTGAGATGGAAAGGAAACAGGGCCCGGGACGGCTTGGGGAAGAGCATAAAGATGCAACATCCAGAGGCACCCAGACCATGGAGAGAAGCAGCAGTGAGAGTGTGCAGGCCAACAAGAGGAGAAGAGGGTGATCTGCAACAAATGACAGCATCGGTGGCAGCACGGGCTCTAGTTCTTGCCAAAAGACAGAGGTCAGGCTGAATTGTTACTCTGAAGTTAAAGCTATGCAGCTTCCTGAAGTCCCAAGAACATGTTGCCCGGCTAATTTTGTATATCTACTGGCCCTTTTCCAAAGTCTTTCCATAACATTACATGGGCATATCTGAACTCAGTTACAGCTTCTTTTAGCTACTTGGATGCCAGCCAGGTATTCAAGGCAGAAAATAGTGTCACCTAGCATCAAGTCTCCCATTCTGGTCAGGACTCAGCACCCACCCTCACAGAAGCACCTCTTGAAAACAAAAGAGGGTCCCCCCTTTCCTACAGCCCTTCGATTATCTGTACCACTCCCTACCCAGCATCTCAAAGAATGTCTTCTCACCTCTGCTCAGGGTGGCCCCACTCTCCTGGTAGTCCTGGATCTCTAGATCTTTCATTCGAAGCAACATTGCGAGCTCCTTCACTTGGCACTGCAACGCCAGACTCATGCCCATCAAAGGACGAACCAAATGCTGGGAGACCTTTCATGGAAGAGATATCAATTAGCCAACAGACACTTGCAAAGTACTCCTTAACACTAATGGGAACCAGAGAAAATACTGCAGGCTAAATGTTCTCACAGGGACTTAATATATTGTTTCATAGGAAGGTAATCCATTTACATGAATGTAAATACAAATATAATTGCATAAGTATATTAAAGAAGTTCAAGGATTTTCTTTGTGACACAGATAAAAGGACAGGAATAATAAAGGAGAATACTCATGTAAAGATAACCCAGAGTTGTGAGTGAAAGAGAAAAATGTGATACAGCTGATAAGAGGAAAGTGTTGACTCAACTCAGCAGACTGTGAGACACAGGCAGAAGAGCCAAGGAACTTTCAAGAAAGTAGGTGTGGCTAAAACAGAGTATGGGGTTGGAGTATAACAGAAACAAAAATCAATAGAAACTAGAGAGCTTTGAAAGTCAAATTACTAATGAACAGCCATTTCAGGGCTGATGAGAGGCCAGAATGAGCCCAGAGTTTCAATCTGTTTCCGCAAATGCAAAAATGCCCAAGGTCATTGTTGAAATAGAAGCAAGCCAGTCACCAAGAAACCAGCCTCAGAAGGAATAAACCACCCTGACACACATCTTGCTCTTATTAAGGTAAGAAAGGAAATGAGCATAGCCACACTGCAGTGCAGCTGGGATGATATTCTCATATAACATATAGCTATGTAGAATAATCATTTAATTCACCTATGCAAGATGCCCATTAACCTTAGAAGAAAGCCTTAGCCAAAGAAAATAACTAAAATCAATAATCTATTTGTGGCTAAGGGATGTTACCAGAGTTCCTTTCCTTTCCCCCACGAAGATGAGCTAAAGGAGGCACTAAGAAGAAATGCCTTAGATTAGAGGTCAGCAAAACTTTCTGTAAGGGCCTGAGAGTCAATATTTTCAGCGCTGTGGCCCATACAGCCCACGACTCTGCTATTGCAATACTCAACTTTGCTGTTGTAGCATGAAAGCAGCCATAGACAACATGCAATAAGTGAGGGTGGCTGGGTACTGACGTAACATTACAAAAACAGGCAGCAAGCCAGAACTGACCTGCCAAGCACTGCCCTAGAACTACAAAGAACTTTCAGACAAGGCACCCCACACAGGCTTGAAGTGAGGAAAAGTTACTGGAGTGTCCATAAGATGTGCAAGCCAGACTCATCTGGATCAGGGTCAGCAGTCTGGACTCTTCAGATTTTTGTGTTTTCATTTTCCATTAATTTTCTAGTAAAACTTACTACTAAAACAACTCAGAGAGGAACAGATTTTTCCCCCATTCCTCTAAGAACAGATTAAAAGAGAAGAGACTGGGTGAGTGAGGGGGTGAAGGGGCAGTCAGGGGTGAGTGGCAGCAGCTTTTGTCCTGGCACCAGGATCCAACAAATGCAGGGTACTGGCACAGAGCGGAAAGGCAAAAATCAGGTCCAGCTATAGACACCAGTCACTTTTTTCCATCACATGGCACATCCCAACCTGGTACTATCTCTCAGCTCAGGTCCTTAGTATAAACTTAAGCCTCCAGGAAGTGCTATTCAGAATGTGGCAGAAGTTCTGCTTTGGGAAATTTATCTGCTCTAGACCCAACCCTCTTTCTTAGGCATTGTTTTGTTAATTATGGTCCTGTTCAAGGCAGATCAGGAGAAAGAACAGGTGAATACTTTCATGAAAGCAAGTCAACGTTTGGTGGGTGGAACTGAAAGTAACTAAGTGCTAACCAAGCAACATCATCATTGAGTCCGTGATAGTCAAACAGAAGCTCCTGAAGTTAATGACCAGCCTCCCTCTGGGAGGCCATCGTAATAGCAATTTCTTTGAGCGGTAAATATAACAACATGAAACATGATGAGAAACAGTTTTTAATCAATGCCATGTCTAATTAAATATGGCGATACTATACCAGATGCCTGAAATAATCTACTAGACTCGAATGTCTACACAGCAAAAAAAACCCACAACAACAACAAAAAACCCTTTTTATTAGTAAATATTTAACTTCTGAAAAAATTTCACAGGATTGGGTTATACCACTCTGAATCACTGGAGTAGAACTCATTTCGGAGTTAGATGAACACTTGCTTCAATCAGTTAATTAGAACAGACATTATGGCTAAAGTACTGGATTTCAAAGCAAAGCCACATACCCTATAAGGAAAAATCTTGAAGTATTTTAGGTCAGGGAATTCCATTCCCGAACAACTTCATTTACCAACAACAATACATGAAGAGATGCAGTTCGACAAGTCAGTTCAACAAATACCTAGTATGTGCCTACGATGGGCTCTGACCCTCTGAGGCCTCTGCCCTCAGACAGCTCACAACAGTTACCGGGGTCAGGAAACATAGCGGATATAGAAGCAGGAGTTGTCAATATACTCCAGAGAAAAAGCTGTTTGTAATTTCCCCCCACATCTTCAGGTTTCCCACAGAAATGTTCACAAGTCATAGGCAGGATAGCAGAATGGCAGTTATCAATCACAAGATGAATATCAAGCTTGGATATAGCAAAAGGACCCACTGTAATGCTAAGGTTAAGTAATATTATATACATTCTCTTAATCTAATCACCACAACTCCACAGTAAGGTTGATTGGTATCTTCATTCTACAGATGAAGAAATCGAGTCTCATAAAAATTCAGTAACTCATCCGAGGTAATATAAGTAGTCAAAGGGGTGGAGCCGAGTTCCAAATTCAACAGGTCTGCTGGTCCCAAAGTTTGTGCTCTCTCTACCACAAAAAAATCATTTGGGATGTGACTCCTAGGAATTATAAGTGGCCAAAGAGGTGACAAATTCGAAAGTCAAAATATGGAATATCAAGAATTGCATTAGGGAAAAAAATAACAACAATAACAAAGGATTACGTTAACTACTAGAAAGGACAGACAGTGGGAAGGAGGAGATGAAAAGGAGTTGGCCAGAAATGGAAATGGGGTCAGTGTTAGAAAGCAGATACCAAAAGTTTATATACTCCACGATAGCCTGCAGAGACTTAAGAACTATTAAATTACTCATGTGAATAAACTATATGGTAGCAGGCGTAGGGAAATCCTGGACGTAGGCACTCTCTTCCTCTCCAGGATGACTAGTAGGAGTTAAGCTGCATAATATCTCTGGAAGACAATTTGGCCTTACATTAGCAAGATTAAAGATGCAAATATTCCCTGATTCAACTCTTCCGCTTCTAGAAATTAACTCACACATGTACCCACTGAAAATGTAAATATAAGGATATTCACTGTAACAACAAAAGAATGGGAACAATTTAAGTATCTATTAGCAGCATATTAATGAAATATGTGTTAATATACTCAGTAGTAAAATGCTATGTTGCCATTAGAAGGCAGGCCTTCTAAATGTATTGCTATGAATGATCTCTAAGTTCTATAATTAAGTGAAAAAAGTAAGATACTGAACAGTGTAAATGGCATGCTGTGATTTGTGAAAACACATATATATATACCCAGATATGTATCTGATTGCATGAGTGTATACCTATATACATACCTATAATCAGCTTTCTTTAAGAATTCACAAAAGTCTGTTATCAGTAGTTGCTTTAGGGAAGGAAAAGGAGGGACTGGAAAAGGCAGGTAGAAAGACATATTTTTTCACTGTATATCCTTAAATTCTGTTTGAAATGTTGGCCTTTTACATGAATTACTCATTCAAAAAAAATTAGACAAAAACTATCACAAGAATGAGTAACAAACAAAAAATATGACTGTGTGACCTCACAGGCACACATACAAGCCTGAAATAGTGTCCACCTACCTGCTTGCCAGTGTTCACTGGCTCTAACTTTTTCCCTATAAACCTCCCTCAGGTTTAAGGGGTTTCCCTGAGATGCCATTCTTCTTCTCCTTTTAATAATAAATATCTTATTTTACCTTAAAGCATAATTGTTAATCAATTGTTCAATGCTAACCGCCTTCCATGGTCAACCAAGACTCACTCATTCCACTCTAAACACTGTAACCCCTTTGCTTATTGCAGCTACCAAATTAAAGGAATTTGCCTAGATGAGCTAGTTTTTTCTTCACGTATTATTCAGTTATATCATTACACAAGTGTTCTTTATTATATTTTTCTGCAAAAAAAAAAACCCCACAAAACTATTTGAGCCCAAGGAGAAGTACCTCTCCAGTTTCACTATTCTGAGTTTCCACGGCTGTGTGATGCAAAAGGAGAGTGGCTGTTGCTGGAGCTTACCAAAGGCAGCCTGAATGCTTTGGTCTTAGAACAAGTATTATTGAGGGAACAGTGCCCCCTGGTGTTACTTAGAAAAAGTTACAGGGGTTTAGCACAAAATAGGCAAATTGTCCATCTAAATAAAGCAGGATGCAAATTTTCACAAGAAATTCAATAAAAATCAACATAAATGAGTGATTTATGTAGCAGATAGTTATCTGCTAAGCACTGTTGGTAGGCCTGAGAAATTCATAGATGAATGAGTAGTAGTAGTCCTCCAAGCACTCAAGTCTGGCTTTACTGAATTCCAGATCAAAGATAACACTAGAGAATAGTTTCTCAAAAAGCACTTTGTTCCACCCATCCTACTGATGCCAAAGCATCACATCACATCTGGAAGAAAAAATAAGGGAGATAAGAAATGATGCCCACTTGTCTTCAGATTCCTCTTCTGGTAATCCTATACCCTTAGACCTCCCATAGAAGACTCTGACCTCCAATGTTACGGATTGAAACAAGCTCTGTTTACATAGAAGGGTGGAAGGTACCAGTGGTAGTAATTCCTTCAAATGGTTCCTAATGTCCATTCTCAACTAATTTCCAGTAAAAACTCCTGGGGTCTGGACACCTACAAGTGAGTCAAGGACCTTATCCTCCTAGTCTCTGAAAATGGCTCTCAAATCAGACCTAGGAGTCCAGTTCCAGCTCATTCATGTATAAGCCAGATGACTCTGGACAAATTAACTTCAACCTCAGTGTCCTACTCTGAAAAATGAGTATAATAATGCTTATCTTACAGGACAGTTGTGAGGATTGGATGACGAGATAATGCTCAGAAAGGTGCATGACACTGGTAGATAGTCCATCCTGTCGCAAGAGGGATCTTGGTAAATTACAAATGGGTTCATGTTAAACCCCTGCTTAAGTTTTCCAATGAACTCCCATTGTCTTTGGGATAAAATCCAAACTCATTAGAATTCTTCAAGATCTGGGCCATTGGCTACCTCACTTTTCTCCCTTCAGTCATATAGTTCTCCTAATTGCCCCACGTGTATACATCTCCCTGCCTCTCAAACTGCACTCTTGCCTAGAATGGCCTCTTTATTTTCTCCCTATTCATCTTCAAAACTCAGGTCAGAAACTATCCCTTCAAACAGGTTTTTTGGACCCTTCATCATCCTGGGTTTACCTCAATCAAAGAACTTACCATACTCTATCCCGTTTCCTGTCTGTCTTCTCACTAGATTATAAACTCCAGGAATAGGCTATATTGTCTTAGATCTGGATGCCCAACAGTTAGTTCAAAGTAGATGCTTAATAAATCTTGAATAAATAAAGTAATGACTAATGACACCCAATCAAGCATGTAGACCCAAACTCTGCTCCCTCTGCAAGGAAGGGATGTTCCAGTCTAGAATCCTTTCTGCCTTCTGTCCAGTCAAGGACAGTTTTTTTAATTGGAGAGAATTTCAAATGGAGTTTGCAAAAAAATAAGAGCACCTGAAGCTTCATCTCAGAGAAGCTGGCGATTCTCCTTCCCTACTCCATATTTGATTTGCACTTACCAAGGACGGGTTAGCTAGGCTGCAATGGAAATTCCAATAGAAGGGGAGACCAGAGAGTGTACTCCGCACCCGTATTATCAGTGCCTCTGCCACCCAGTCACAGGAGAAGGTAGCTTCGCCAGGGCAAGCAGTGTCTTTCAACAATGGGCGAAGCAGATCATCCAAATGACGGAGAAAGGCTGCAGGGGGAGCAGTGAGGCGCTTGTTCAGCTCCTAAAAAGACAGCAGGAGTTATACAGAGTAACGGTGCCCAAAGGAAACTGACTCCCTCATAAGTAACAGCAAAGGAAAGCTGGTTAACATGGAGACAGTGGACATGAGAGAAAAGAAGGGAAGAGAAAAACATTGGAACAGGAAAGAAGAACACAAAAGAAGAGAGACCCACTGACCTAAGAGTTCTGCCTTGGACTATATGTGTACATGCATGCATGCACGCGCACACACACACACACACACACACACACAACCATTGTGGAAGGATCAGGGCTGGGTAGAAGTGAAGAACACTAACTAGAATTGTCTCAACCTGATTCAACCTTCCTTGGTAACTTACAGGCCAGCAAGCTGGTTGACATAAATGTCCCCTGACCTTCACTGGGAAATAAATTACATCCCCTACCACTTCACAGCAGTACTTCTCTTCCCACTTACCTTGGCTCGCTGGCTGACCACGCTAGCATCCACCTGTTCGTGCCAAACCTGTTGAAGATCTGAAACAAGCAAGGCATAGCCCTCCTTGATGATATAAGCCTTGGCCAAGAGGGATTTCTCTGCAAGCTGTATCCATGCCCATGGCTGCATCAATAGGCCTTGTTCAAGTTCCTCCATCTGCAGGAGAGTTAATTTAGCAAAGTGTCCCAGGGTACTTTAGGTCTGGAGGGAGGGGGGAGGCATCACTCAGACAGTTATATATCAAATGTCTCTTGAAAATCCTCCCAAACAAAACACAAGGCACAGATTTACATTCTACCCCTTACCCCAACCTCACCCCCACCCCACCCCGCCATATATAGCCAGCTGGGTGCCAAGCTTACTACCTCTGGGGAACTAAAAATCTATTTAGAAAATTATGAGGGGTTTTTCCCCCATATTGAGTTCCTAAAGGGAGTAAAATATCTCTTCTATCTTTTAAGTCTCAGCGTATTGGTATTTAGTATTTCTGCTTTCTAATAATATGACAACATGGAAACCTAAACCATTCTTGTTGCAGTTTTATCACATTCCTAATAAATATGACAATGCTACCCTTTCCCAGAACTTCCAGAAGACAAGAAATAGTTCCTGTCTTATAAAACATCATAAGTCATAAGTGTCATGGGCAGGAAATTCAAATTATTTGATCATTATCTAAAAACAAAACTCTGGAAGCTCTCAGAGTTTCAAATTTCAAAAACACACACACACAGACATAGATATTCTATGCATATATTCCCAAAGACAGGGATTCTTAATCCAGAATTTATGTATGTGAATACTCTGGGATTATATGAAAAATTTCTGTGTTCATGCATATACCCATAGCTATCAGCAAATTCTCAAAGGGATCAATGGCAAATAAAGAGCTAATAAGCTGTGTCCAGAAGCAAACAGAAAAGTCCCAAATCTCCATTTCAAGAACCTGAATGACTAAGAAATCATGAATACAAGGCACAATACATCACAGAAGTAGAGACAATGAATTAACTTCCACTTCACTCATCCCTCACATTCCCACTATTGGGGAACTGCCATCAATACCATGCCCTCCTGCACATCCTGGAACTCCTGGAAACCACCTTTTCTAATTCAACAACTAAATTTGTAGCCTTCACCTACTGGAATGTTCAGTACCTATGGCTACTTTACAGGAAGTTTGATCATTTTTCCTGTGGGTGAAAAAGAAAGTGATAAAATTTCCTTCATTTTTCCAGTCTATAAATATAAAGTGAAGTGTGTGGGGGAGGGGAAGGGTCTTAGAAGATAAAAAAAATTATGAAATTCCTTAGAGCTCATTAACACTGTTAATACAGTTCTGTTCCTCCAGTCATTTCTCTCTCAGTCTAAGCCATTCTTTCAACCATAATTTTTGAAATGCAACCTTGTAACTACACCTAATGTGTACAGGCACTAGACAGGTGAAATATAAGTTATGATTTTTATTTGCAGCAGCATTAAAACCTTGTGTTTGGAGGATGGGACTTCAGTCACCGTTTCCCATGTGCTGTTGTTCCTACAGGGAAGAAAAAGTCTTGGAATGACTGAGCCAGTCTTCTCTGGACCAGGATTCCACAATGCCAAAGGTCACAACGAAATTAAGTTTCCACGCCCTTTTCTCCCTTATAGGTGCTCCCCAGCGTGCGCTCTAGGAGTGACCCAAGTTGGGTTGATTATACGAGCCCAACACGTCAGAAAGTCTCAGGCCCCTCAAACAGGATGGTTTTTTGTTTTGTTTTGTTTGGGGGCGGAGGAGGTGTTTAAAATGTGGTCAGGGTAGAGCCATTCAGCACCAGACCTGGGGTCAGCGACTCCCACCACGCGCGTCCTGTTGAGTCTGAGGCCTCTGTATCTCATCTTTTTTTTTTCCTTCAAGACCACTTTCAACCTGCGCATTAACCTTAGGCACCCGTTTATTACCCTTGAATGAACGGGGAAAGCGCCAAGGGCCAACAGCCGGGTGGGGTCCCCTGGAGTCCGCACCAAGTCCCGCCCGTCGGCGGTGGGCCCCAGTCTCAGCGCAGTTCCTCCGTCATCCTGTAGAGGGAAGCAAGACCCCAGGGACCTTCCGGGCCGGGCCACGCCCCGTGTCTCTGGGCGAGGACGAACCCTCGCTTCCCCCGACCACAGCCCCGCCCCAGGAGCCCCGCCCGGTGTCGTTTTCTTCTGCCTTCACTGGAAAGGCGGTCTTCGCCGTCCGCCTCTCTTTCTGCACCACCGGCTGCCCAAAGGCAAGTCCGGGACCACTAAGGGGGTAAACCAAAAGACAAACAGCTGCTTCGTCGCACTACGCAGCGGGCGAAAGGACAGCCCCACGAGCCCCGCCTCGCTGCCGGAAGCCGGGCTGTGCACGCGCGGCCCCGCCCACCCCCAGAGGCCTGCCCTACGGCTCCGGCCGCGGGAGGCCCTTCCGGGAGAAAGCGCACCTGCCTAGGCCTACCCGCAAGGTCCGAGCAGCTCCTCGCCGCCCGGGCCGGCCTTGGTTGGAGCCCGACCCCACCTACCATGAGTGGCCGCGAGAGCTCCCAACCTCCCGGCGCCAGGCCCGTCTGCCCGCGCAAACCGAAAGGCCTAGAGTAGAGGCCTTTTGGGACATGGAGGCGGAGCACAGACCCGACGTGGGCGGGGCATTAAGCCTTGAGCTGATTAAAAGGAGCGCGCAGAGCTGGGAGGCAGCTGGGGCCAGGAAAGCTACAGGCTGGGAGACTGCGGGTAAAAAGCCGGAGGGGTTAGTGGTGTTCCTTCGAGTCACGCTGTTGGAGTAGAAAGAATGCCGGAAGAGGTGCAGGAGAGGGGTTCCCGGATTTGGACTTGTCGATCAATTAAAGTCACTTTCCCCTACCTGTTCAACCTTTTTTTTTTTTTTTAAACAAAGGATTGAACTTTACTAGATTTCCAAAATCCCCTTGTCAAGGACAGCCTCAGTACTGCTGCTTTCAGAGCCTACCCATTATCCCCAATCAGAATTCATTGTTTCTTCCTCTTTGATCCCATAGCATTGTTTTAATTTTTTATTACAGACTGCCTTCTGCTTTGCATTTTAGTTAGAAATTACATAAATCTTTCTCAACAGTAAGTGCCCTGAGAGGTTAGAGACCCTGGCTCATCCATGTCTGTAGTTGCAGAACCTTACACATGGGAGGCACTCAATAAATATTTAAGTGAATGCTGGGGTTCCAGTATAGATAGTTCACAGGCAAAATCTCATTCATTCATTTATGGTCCACTGAACCATGGCCCTTGTTCTGGAACAGTTTGGGCCTAATTAGAAGAAAAGGCAAAACACCTATTGGGAAATGAAACCTATATATAGGTGGGCCCATTTCTCACACATACACACACACACCTCTTGGAGAAAGTAGTGCTTGGGAGCTCACTCTCCAGCAAGCTGGGAGATAGGGCTAAACTATCCAGGGAAGTTGTACAAGTTCTGGTAATTACTAGGACCTAAGTTCTCTGCTAGACCCAGGGCACTGCCTCCCATTGCTAGGCAGCAAGTCGGCTGTCTCTCCTGGCTCAGAGGGTGCTCCTTCCTCATTCCCAGGGTCTTCAGGCAGCGGGCAGAGGCAATGCAGGGGTTGGGGGATGCAAGGACACAGATTTTGGATGGGGAAAGGAATCTCGTACTCTTGAGCAGCCTTCTCACTGGACTTCTGAGGCATCTGAGCCTCTTGGGCAGCAACAGGAGATGACAGACTTTGACCTAGGCCTCTCTCAAGCCGGGTACCTGCAAAACAGAGCCTAGTCAAGCCATTACCCAATCCAGAGAGTGATGACTTCCTGGCTACTCCTTAGTCTGCCTGGGCCTGGCCTCAACTTACCAGGAATGGTGTTCTCTAGGAGGAAGCCTAAGAGTCCCGCCAGGAAGACCGACTCCATGAGCAGCGAGTGCAGTAACACATCCAAGGGACTCCAGCCTACAATAGATTGGGGCCAGGCAGGAGGGGAACTCTGATCCTATGCAAGGCCAAGGAGTCTTATACTTTCAGGCCTAAACCTAAGTCTTGGACTAAACATATTTCTGTATTGTCATTCCATCCTCCAATCCCAGCCTTTGTCCCTCTACTCTCCATTTCGCAGGCCCTTCCCACAAGATCCCTGCTCACCGCCCTATCTTCTGAGCATCCACATGCTCTCCAGATAGGTTCTGATAGTTTCAGGCTCACATCTCTGGAAGGTTTGATATTAAAAATCCCCAACCTTATTTCCAGCTTCTTACCTTCTATGTTCTAGCCTGGGTTTTGCAACCTTAGTACTACTGACACTTTGGACCAACTAATTATTTGTTTAATGGGAACTGTCCTGTGCATTGTTGGGTTTTTAGCAGCATCCCTCTAGCACCAAATGCCAGTGACAAGCCCCTCTCCCATTTCTAACAGCCAAAAATGTCTCTAGACATTGCCAAATATTCCCTGGGAAGCAAAATCATCCTCAGTTGAGAAGCACTGCCATTCACTAAACTGAACTAAGTAAGTTATCTCGTGCTCCCATGACCTACTCTGACTACCTGCTATGTCTACATCTTTTATGATGGTTATTCCACCTTCCTTCTTTTCCCCAAATACGTTTAAATCTTAACCATCCTTCAAGACAAGCTCAGTGTTACTTTCTCCATAAAACTCAACTGGATTATCTTAAGCAGAAACCTCTCTCTCACTGCTGAGCACCATAGCTCCTTATCTGAACCTTTTCTGTTATGTTCCTGTGTATCTCATCTCTGTAACCTCTGGAGCCAGAGTTGTATCCCAAGGAGCTAGCAGGGTGCTTAATGTTACTATACATATGGATGAACTATTTACACTAAAGCCCAGAGAAAGGTGTGGGACCTGGAATCCAGAGAGCCTTGAGCCTCAAGCCCTGCTTTCCCGCTACTGAGCAACTCTTCCCCTCCCTACTTCTCCCACCTGTGCTCAGGACAGGGGCTTCCCGAAGCCATCTTGGCAACAGCAGGGCCATGAAGATGCAGAAGCCAACAATGAAGACATTGCGCCCAGAGTCAATGTCTGTCAGGTAGAAGCTGGAGAATCCAGTAGATAGAACCACGGCCTGGGTCACCCCCAGCACCCCACCTGTCTCATACAGAAGCAATCAAAGAGGTTGGAAGAGGGCTAGCACTGCAGGGAGTATTACAGGGCAGGTGCAGGTTGTGATGGAGAGAGAAGACCAAAAGTCCCATTTCTGATTCAGTCAGAAGCCAAGATGTTGGGCTGAGAACGTGAAGGCAGATGACACACGCTTGTATCTAAGTATCAGGGAGGCTATTCAGAAAGAAAGGGTGTCAGCCACAAGCAACCACTTGAGCCATGCTGGGAGGTTCTGGTTCACTACCAAGTCCTGCTGATAGATCAACTCACCAAGCACAGGCAGCGGGATGGTGGTGAGGAGCTGGGCCAGCCTCGGGGAGAGCCCGAGCCCCATGCAGAGCAGCCCCACCAGGTGGGCCACTCGCCGAGATCCAGCCTACGTGAAGAAGAGACACTGGGAAACAGTCACCTCCTCAACTGTTCAAGGTTTTTGCCTGGCCAGCCCCGTCTCATCATTCAGATCCCAACCCAAATGTTACCCTTCTAAGAATCATCTGCGGGCACTCTACCTAAAGGGGCCTCCTTTACTCAGCCTCCATACCGCTACCCTGCTTTGTTTTCTCAATAGCACTTGTCACTCTCTGAAATTATTTACTTTTTTCTTAAATCGTCTCCCTCTCCCCCTCTGAAGTTCTCAGAAGAGCAGGGACTTTCTCTGACTTGCTCTGCACTGGAACCCCAGCCCTGGTTCAGTGCCTGAGGTATAGAAGGAATTCAGTAGTGATTTAGTGTTTTCCTCATACTCTAGCCCCTTACCACTTCTAGGCATCCCCTAACCCCTCAGATCACTGATGTCAAGTGCCTGACAGTGCTGGGCACAGCTGGCAAGAAATCAGTGTGAGTTCCTTTTCCTCTCCCACACCTCCAGACCCCCACTCCCCTGTTCACGTACCTGAATAAGACTCACTGTGCCCACATTGGGAAAGCTTGATGCAGTGCCCATGGGGCTCCCCAGCAGCCCTGCCAGCACACTGCCCAGACCCTCTAGGCTCAGGCCTCTACTGCAAGCATGCGGAGGTGGAGAAGGCAATTGCAACAGCCGGCCACACAGGGCATAGCAGCCCAGGGAGCTGGTGGAGGCTGCCAAAGCCATGGAGATGCCTGCAGCCAGAGCCCTGGGTGTCAGCAACGGCCAGTCCCACTCGGCTGGGGAGGGAGAAAGAGCCACTTTTGGGCCCCAGACTCAAGTCTGGAGCATCCCCTGCCTCCAAAGGCTGTGCCACAAGAATCCTAGAGGCCCCATTGTCTTTGAAGATAATGTCTTGGGACGAAACCACCAAACTCGCAGGATAAAGACCCATCCCTTTATCATGGTCTACAAGATCCTTTTTGGTCTGACCCTTCCATTTCTCTTTCTGGCCTTATCTCCCACCACAGTCTGCCTAACTTCCTTCGTTCTAGATATACTGGATCGTCTTAGGCCCCTATACTTGCCTTGTTGCTGGCTACCACAGGGCCTTTGCATATGCTGTTCTTACCACCCAGAATGCTCTTCTCTCTTGCCTTCACCCATCTGTCACCTCTCAGCTCAATAATCACTTCCTCAAGAATGCCTTTCCTGACCTCTCTGATACAGTCAGATTTCCCATTATAAGCCCTCATCACACAATGTACCTCCCCGTTATTATACTTATCACATAGCAATTTTACATTTCACTGGGTGACTATTTAATAATTAGTATCTACATTCCCCAACAGATTATAAGCTTCATAAGTACAGGTCCTGTTGTCTGTCATGTTTATGTTCTATTCCCCTATCATGTGCCCAGCACATAATCAGCACTCAACAGACCTTTATTAAAATGATGAGTGAGCAAATTTCATACACAATGCCTCAAAAGCAATCTTTATACATAGGTCACCAATTACAATGCCGGGGGTGAGGGGAGACAACATAATTATATACACTGGGTAAGGGGTATCAACAGGAGTGGTGGAACTTGTAGATATCTCTTAACACTGCATAGAACACCTGTGAGGAGGGGCTGGCATTGTCCCTCAGACTGGTAATTTCTCTCCCTTGGGCATTTTGAGAAAATACAGGATTTAACTCAGAAGAGAAACCCATTAAGTCTTGAATTCCAAGAAATAGACACCTTTATTTAAGTGAGAGGATGAAGGATGAAGAGAAAACCTACCTGGGTGAGGCAGCCAAAACCACGGCGCCTCAGTGGGGGCAGACAGCTCCAGAGGGGTGGTGCTGAGACCCAGAGGGGCACAGATAATCCACATGCAGGCCACTGGGATCAGCACCTGAGGGGCAAGACTGAGATGGAAAATAAGCCCTCCCCAGAACCTTCTGAGCTAGCCTGAACAAGTAGACAGAAGCCAAAAGGTGGGGCCCAAACAAGCATTCTATGCCAGCCCTCCTAAGGTCAACCCCAGCCCAGACCCCCACATACCGAGAGGAGCCGGAAGGCAGGGATGTGAGCATGAATGGAAGAGGTTGAAGCTGGTCTCCAGGGGCATGGGGGTAACTGGCAGGAGCCCAGGTGCTGAGAACAGACCACCATGAGCAGGATAAGCCTAGAAGAGAGAAGGAGCTTTCAGAGTAAGAGGAGGAGGCATCCTGAAGTGGATAATGGAGGTGGGAGTGGCAGGATACCATCAAAAGGGATCCCAGAGAAGAAAGCCCCATGAAAAGGGAAGGAGGGCACCTTTGGAGTCAGCAAGAAACAGTGTGAAAGTCAAGGAGAGCAAATGAATCCAGCAAAAGTCCTGGATTCCAAATATAAGATGTGTTGTTTCTGCTCAGATCACTGCTGAATCTGGTAGGGCTAGCAGCTCTGCCCTCCCCCAGTCCTGCACACCCGCTGGTCACCACCACATGCTTCTCAGGACTCACGTACAGCAAAGCCAGACTCCAGTGAGAAGAGCAGAACAGAGCCACCTCCCTGTGGGCAGACAGCCCTGCCACGATCAGGCTGGGGGCCAGCACCAGGGGCCCACAGTGTAGGAACAAGTGGCCAGGACCCCCCAACAGCCCCAGCGTGCCCTGCAGCAGCCCGGATACCACAACAGCCCCAGACACCTGGTGAAGTGGAGAAGACAGAGAAATTCTGCTCAGTCAAGCTGACCTCATCCTGGACTTAACTAATTCCAGGGGTGAGTCCTTCCCCTGACTCTATCCCCCAGAGCATCTCAGTCCCTGCAAAATGGAGACAAGAGTCTCCCCAATCCAGGCACCATCTTTAGCCCCCCTGCTCCCCATCTCCAGGCACTTGCCTCTCGAAGAGAACTGTTCCAGACCTCCAGGCCATGGCAGTCAGGCCCTTCACACAGGCGCAGCACAAGGGAGGCTGGGAGAAGTTGGAGGCATGGAGAGGAGAAAGGTAAATGTGATGCAGACCCATTATGCTACAGTCCTAGCTGGTGCCTGGCATAACTGCAGAGCCTACCAGCCCCATCACTGCCCAGTCTCAATCATCCACTTACCTACACCTGTATGCTAAGATTAGCACCCAACCCCTCTCACCCTGTGCCCTTGTTCTGTGCTCACAGTTTCCAGGTGTCCGAATGGCCAGAGGTAGCTTCTGGCTGGTCAGCACCATAGCAGGGACAAGGAACTCTAAGGATGGAGCCTGCACAAGAGGTAGCCTGTAGGGAACATGGGGCAGCCCAAGGACTCGCCAAGCCTCCCCTGACCCTGGGACCCTGCCCCCTTCTCACCAGGGACCTCCCCTCACCTGCTGCCCATCCAAATTTGCAGGGCAGTAGACACACCACACGAAAAGAGGCTGGAGGCCAGGAGCTGGGCAGGGGAGTAAGAGAGTCCCCCTGGGGGGAGACTTTGAAGCAGGAGCAGGTGGGAAACACAGAGCAGAGAAGCCAGGACCAAGATATGCTGCAGATGGAGGAATGAGAAGGGGCGGTCTTCAGAAATAGGTGGAAATACTTATTTCCAGAGGATTTCTCATGCCACATCTACTTCCCCCAACCACTCCTTCAGCCAGCACCAATTTCTGCACCTCCGCCACCTACCTGCAGAGCCAGAACACAGCTGAGGCCCCAGGGAGGAGGCCCACACAGAGAAGCCCAAGAGTGAGAGGGATTTTGAACAGCAGGCAGTGGCAGGGGGGCCAGGGCATCCTGTGAGCCTGTGGATCGGAGTTGGATGGGATAGGGAGGTGATCGGCTCATGCTGCCCTGCCTTTAGTCTTGTCTTGGCTGCCCTGGGCCAGAGTTAAGTAGCAGGAGTAAGAGGTCAGAGTTTAGGTGAAGTTAGCTGCCTGGAGTGGGGAGGAGGTGGTGGTGTCAATGAAGCGGAGAGAAGGGATGAGGGATTTGGGGCAGGACATGGCCCTTTCACCTTTGCCCAGCTCTTGTGCAAATTCCATCACCCATTAACTGGGGAACCATCTTCTGGACCCCTCCCCCCAAGAATGTCCATCTAGGCTCTGGAAAACAGGATGGGGGAAGGGGCTTACAGCCTGTATACCCTCCACTCTACCACCACTTGGAACTATCAATGTGACACCACAGTTCTCAACCCTTTCAGGGTCAAGCCTACTGGACTACCTCAAAAGGAAATGCATGGGCAATATCCCTATGTGACACAAGGCAACAACGACCACCACTCCACAGTGTCCTCACTGTAACATAAAGGAGAAATAAATGGAATATACTTATATAACAAGTATTTTAGTATGTGAAAGCCTGGGCCCAACTCAACCAGAAGACAGTGAAGCAGTCCAGTGCCCACCCCAGCATACAGAATCACTGTGGATGTGACAGCTAAAGTCAACTGATACTGTTGTTTGCTGGCTATTCATACACAACAGGTGGTCTTCCCATTGGTGACCTGATGCTCCAAAACAGTGAAAAAGCTTTTGGTGAAGTGCTGAACAAAGCGAAGTAGAGTTTTAAGTTACATGGTTGTACACTGACAAACTGAGTCTTTCAAAATGTGCAAAAAGTATTTTGTGATTATAAGACTAAGATAGTTCTAGGCTCATATAACACGCTTTTCATATACATGATGTGCAATTGGCCATTTAAAATGTATTCTGGACAGCAGAGGACACAGGCTCCACAGGGTGAGGGAGGGGGGAGGGGATTGAGGGGTATCATGATTGGTACACATGGTCTGGGAGGGGTCACAGGGAAGACAGTGCAGCATAGGAAAGCCAAGTAGTGACTGTGTCATCTTATTACACTGATGGCAACTTCAGTGGGGTATGGGGGGGACTTGATAATATGGGTGAATGTAGTAACCACGTTTTTCATGTGAAACCTTCAAAAGGGTGTATATCAGACACCTTAATAAAAAAATAAAAATAAAAAGTGAGGAAAAAAAAAGGTGTTCTGGAAATTCTTCATTATAAGGGGGGTCTTAGTATTTCAAGATGTCTAGCATCTCACCCAGGCCAGGTAAATGCTGTAGTATCCCTTCAAATGTTTGTGATAATCAAAAAACACCCCCTAAATTTTCAAAGTTCCCCCTAGGGGGCAGTACCACCCCAGCCGTGGATCATCTTAAGCAGCAGCACATATCCTCAGTTCAGCTGCAGGAAGATTTCCTTTTTTCAATAACCCAGCTTTGGATTTCTGAACACTGATCACCACCATGTTTCAGACAGGATTGGAAGTCAAGATAGAAACAGGTGTCCTCAGGGTTCTCAAGTCGCTCATGTGGCTCTGTTGGATGTTCAGCTTGGCCTCTCTCCACAAGATGTGCTTCAGGATCCACAGGAATGGTGCTCACCCAGAACTTGTGACAGGGCCAAAGGGCCAACTCCAGGCATAGTACAGTCACCATCTGTGCCCCATGGCACCCGAGCCAAGCAGTGCCAGGGGCCCCCAGGTGCTGGGAGTTGGAGAAGTTTGAAATGGGATCCTGTGACAGTCAAAGGGATCCTATGACAGTCAAACAGGGAAGTTCTGAAATGGGGCTCAGAGTTGCAAGATGACAGATCAGGAAGTAGGGAGGCTTAGAAGGCAGATATTGGAAGGAAAGTTCTTTGAAGGCTGCCGCAGAAGGAAAAGTCCAGTCCATGCAACGGAAACTGTTTATTGAAATTTCAGTTCTACAAAAGCATGAAAAACCCAGATACAAAGCAGTAGCCAGAGAGGCCTGTGAAGAGAACACCCAGGAGAGGAATCAAAGAGGGAAACCCAGAAGCAGGGTACAGAGAAGGCTGGAAGACAAAAGGACAAAGGGGAAAGTCCCAGCAGTCTGTGGCCCTTTACACTACATGAAAGGGCAGGTGGAGAGGGTTTCCCACCTTACCCCACCTGCCCACAGTAGCACCCACCTGGCCCTATCAGTCCCTGGCTCTCCTGCTGAGGGACATCACACAGACCCCGATCAAAATTTCCTCCCTCCCTCACCCCACTTCTCCCGTCTCCCACCTTAACCCTTCCATCCTAGGGAACTCAAAAGCAAAAGTCTAGAAGAGTCCAGGGGAGGTGGAAAGACAGGGGCTTCTCCTCTGTCCATCTGTGACATGCCTCTGGTCACCAAGCTGAAACTTTCCTTGGCACCATCACTGTCCTAGCCAGCCAGCCAGCCACTTAGGTCCAGGAAAGTAAGTGACCTTCGGCCCTTCTGCCCTATAACCCCTTAAGATCCATCACCTAGGAGGACAGGGGACCAGCCAAGGACCCAGAGGTAGAGAGGATCTAAATCAAACTTTCTCCCCCAGGGTCTCGGGGATGCCCAAATCCTCTTAATGCACTCCTTGGAGCCCTTCTAGCCTGGGAAAATGAAAGACTTGAGACGGGCCAGCTCCATAACACTGAAAAGAGAACATTGCTGGGGCTGGGGAAGCAGAGGGGGTGTTGGGCTCCAGAGCCAGGGTGGAGCCAGACCAGGGGAGTGGTACCAGGGGCTGGGGGGCCCACTGGGGACTGTATGGTTGGGGTGATGGCAGGTGCGGCAGGTTGGGGAGTCTCTTTGGGGCTTCTGGCAAAGGGGACAGTTATGGAGAAGAGTGGGAGGGGAAGGGGGCTCTGGGGGAGGCAATGGTGGGGGAGTCAGTGAGGCTAGAAGATTGCCCCAGAGTGAATGCAGCCCTACGTCGCCTTCCAGGCAGCTGGAGACATTAGCAGGAGATGGCAGGCACTGTGGCACAGGAGAAGGTATGCAGAGTTCCAAGAAGCACCTAGAGGTCAGTCCAAGGTCTGGGGGACCAGGTGTGGGGCTGCAGGACAGCCCCAAGGACTGGTGTATTACAGCCACCGTTGCCACAGCCAGGGCCACGCTGCTCACATATGCCATAGCTAACAGGCAGGACAGCTGCAGAAAAGAGGGTAAGAAAGGTCAGGGCCCAAACACCCTTCCCCCAAACCTGCTTCTGACTGTCTTTAATATATCCAACCTTTGTCTCTGGAAACTTATATTTGAGTTAGAGCTCTCCATCACTATCTATTTTCAAACTCCCATCTCCTGAAGCCTTTTAGCATTTGCTTTACATCTTCCCACCCTACCAGCTATTCAAGCCCCCTAGTTTTCCTGACCCCTCCTCACCTTTGCCAGCCTATGGAAGAAGGAGCCCAGGGCCATCTGCCAGGCTGGCTGCTCCAGCAACACACACAGGTCTGTGTAGGTATACCAGCCCCGCCGCCGTCCCTGCTGCTCAGCCACACTGTCAGAAGGGGAGAAACAACAGAAAAGGTTTGCAACTCTGGGGCAGCCAGCCCAACAGCACCCTCCTTCCCCTAGGGAGCCACCAGGAAACTAGCAAAGTTGTTAAATGTAAGGATTCCTAGGCTACCCATTGACCCAGAAACTGAGAGTGACACCAAGATCTGTATTTTAAATATGCTTCTCCCATGCATCCAAAGGAGATCACAGAGAGGGCAGACAGGTGTGTGAACGACTACCTTGGGCAATTCTCTTTCCTGTCTCCTCCTTCCCTCCAGTTACACAGATCCTCATCTCTGTTTCATTCCTGCGGCTTACACCTCAGCCCCTCTTCTCAACTCCTAGAACCTACCAGCTCTCAAGCCAGCTCAGCACCTCAAAGATCTCCCGAGGATCAGTGTAGAGATGCCAGTCCTGTGGGTAGGAAGAGAAAGGTACCAAACCAGGTTCAGAAATAAGCCATAGTCATTTAATCAATAAGCAGAGCCACAGCACTAACTACAACCACCACTACAGCTGACGCTAACTTGTGCTTACTGAGTGCCAAACACTGTTAGAAGAGCTTTTAGGTATTAACTTATTTAATCACATATCCCATTATATCCTCCCTTAGGGGCAAGGGTAAAGAAACTCCTGAGAATGGTTCATGCCCATAGGGAGCTCAGAGACTAAGGGGCAGAGAGTCTAGAAGTAAATAATCAGAACCCAGTAAGATGAGCTCTGACTCAAGAGTGATTTTATTGGGCTAGAGGAATGGTGGGTGGGGCATGCTCCATTTTTGGTCCCATCATGCCAGGAACCTCCAAAAGTTGTGGTTAATCCAGAAAGGCTAGGAAAGGAAGATGCTAACAAGGAAAGACAAAAGGGAACAGGCAGAAAGAAAAATGACGAAATAATAGAAGACTAAGACAGAAGAAAAGGGAGGAAAGGAACATAAAGATGGGTCAGAGAAGAGAGCAAGAGAGAGAGGAGCTACTCACCATGGCGCTCAGGAAGCCCCTCTCCAGGTCATTGAGAGTAGGCACGGCCACACCCCCTGCAGCTCCCCATTCATCGTTAAAAACCTCCTCCTCCTCCCCTTCATCATAGAGGTACTTACTGGCCACCATCTGCAGAGGAGTCAGAGGTGGAGTCAGTAAAGCTCACACTCAGCTCCTGGCTCATCAGGGAAACAAAGGGGAGAGGGTATCTTACCATGGAAATCAAGAACAAGTCAGAGGATGACACATGCTGTAGGTAGTCAGGGTTTCGATGTCGGAGCCGCTCAATGTACACTAGAGCTAGCATCATAGCACACGGAGAGATGCATGCCTCGCTGGATAGTGAAAAGGGTCAGTAATTAAACCCAAGGGTCCTCAGCTCTTGTAACTCTTAGGATCTTTACAGCTTCCCTTCAGAGATAACAATTTCCCCTCTCTTCGGCCCAAACACTTTCATCTGACCCCCTCAATTCCAGGCTCACCGGGATACATGGGCTACATATTTCTTCCGGAGTCGACGAATAGGGCTGGGGGCTGCCTTCTGGAGCAGTTCCACAGCAATGTCTGCAGGGGCAAAAGGCAGGCAGACTGAGCAAACAATTCCCCTGCCCCCAGCTAGTGTGCACTGTCAGCAGCAGCAGACCCAGATCTGTAATTAGAGGCCTGGACAGACCATAGTAACAAAATAGAGACCAAATTCTTCCACACTGACAAAAACAAAACACTCCACATTTGAATTTCAGCTCCATCCACCAGAAGACTTATTTCCCTACCACCTAAAATTTGTTTTCCACTTGGTCCACTTGTTCCCAAATAAACATGCCTTGTTTATTTGGGAACATATGATGAAAAGTTGAGAAATTTAGTTTCTGATACACAAATCAAGAGTGATTTAGATTTCTAAGACACCAATGTGTTTTACTCACTTGAGTGACAGAAATGTGAAATATAAGCCAGTCTTTATGCCAAGTATCTAAGAGTTAGCTATGGCTCTCATTCTGGTGGCTGCTGACAACCCCACACTCGTGCTTCTCACTTGCCAGGTCGCACAACACTATCGAACCTGCCACGGGGCTGGAAAGCTCCTCCAGGTTACAGTCAGCTTCCCAATCCCAGCCATAGTAGAGTCTCCTTCGGATCCGGGCACTCAGCTTCTGGTGTCCTGGGAGGAACTGAAACGGCGGGGGTGAAAGCTGAAGGGCAGGGAAGGGTACGAGAGAGCTCCTGGCCCCAGGCTGGAAGAGGGGTGCGAGGCAGCGCGCCCGCCTCACTGCTCACGGGGCCATTGCCCCACCCAGCCCCGCTTTCTCTGGATTGTTTGCCAACGGCAGCCTGTCCCTGGGGGGCGGCATGATCCCCAACTGAGGGCTCCCCAGGAGAGGTTCTCCGAGAAGAGTCCCGGCTGGCCACCCCCTGCCCCATTCCTGTGCACCGCGGCTTTCCCTCAGGCCCAAGCAGCCGGGGCCTCGAGTAGGCATGGCCCAAACGGCTGCTGCCAGTTCGGGTACAGGGTTGTCAGGCGAGCTTTCGGCCCCATTCGGGCCCCGAGAGCAGCGCCCGGGGTCTCCGCTCCAAGCGCTGGGAGGCCAGGGAGGGGGCGGGCCGCGCGCTCACCGTGAAGTCCTGGAAGCCAGTGAGGGAGAAGGTGCCTTCTTCGTCCAGCAGGAGCCCGGCCAGGTCCATCGCGCCACCAGTCACGGCCCTGCGAAGGTAGTAGGGAAAGGAAGGAGTTGTAAGGGGGCCGCGGAGCCGTCGCCTGCCCGCCGGCCTCCTCTGAACGGCCGCCGCCCTCGCCAGTCAGCCCCCTCCCCTCGCGCCAGCGGCTGCAGGCGGGGCCCGGGCGGCGGGCGCCTCTTCCTGTTCCGCCCCGGGCGGGGCTCCGGGCCTGAGCGCCGGGCACTCACCTCGCCAGGTAGAGAGACCCGGCCGCGACCCGTGCGAAGCACGCTGTGCCACACCACGCGTCTGTCCCACGTTTACAAGACGCGGGGGTGTTGCCAGCGAGTCGGTGCCTGGCACTTCCTGCCGCCCGCTGCGTCGAGCCGCAGGCCACCACCGTCCGCAAGGAGCCGAGCTCGAATTCTTGGTAGCACTGAACCTGGGCAAGTCACCAAGTTGAGCCCCATGGTGCCCTCGTCTAAGACACAGGGACAGTTCCTGGGGGGCCATGCGGAGGTTTCCAGCTGACCCTTCCACAAGGACTATATGTTAATGTGAATAAAAGAAAGATGTAGGACAAGAAACGTAGTGGGCGAACTGTGGACAAGGTGACAGGGAATCTTAGTTTTTGCTGTATGCATTTTTTTAGTAGAGTTTGTAATTTTTAATCTAATTAAATGCCTATTTTATAGGGTGCAGAGATTAAATGATCTCAAAGGAAAATAAAGCCCCCGTCAATAACCGGTGTTATGTCCCCAAAGAGTAAACCGCACGTAAACAGGGCTTTGGTTTTAAACTTACCTCGCGACCCCAATTTCGCTGATAGGTGGAAGAGAGAAAAGTTTACAGAAACATGAGATGGGCGGAAACAAGTTTTCAGAGTAAGTGAAGCTGTTTTTGAGTCTGTCGAGTCACGCGCTGGTGTTTATTTGCTTAAAGGAGGGAACTGGGGGGACCAGTACGTCGAAGGTTGAGTAACCGGACGGCCGCCGCCCTCCCGGAGCAGAAGCAGATCCAACCCAGGTATACTGGCCATCAGGAAGCCCACTTCCTGCCCCTACGGTCCCATCACACTGGGAATACCACGCCAGCACCAGACTCCCAAGCCGCCCTGCCTACATCGGGAGAAGAAAACGGGCTGGGGTGGGGAAACGCAGAAACACAGTCACCCGGTCAGACAGAACCAGACACGCTCCGACCACTACCCAGGTTCAAGACTTCAGGAGCCAGAACACGCTCCTGCGTAAGAGGAGGGTCACTGGTAGCCGTCCGCGCGCGCAAGCGCGGGCCCCTCCTATCCCAACGGTTAGGATGCGTCACGTGAGGGTTCGTCATTCCTCCGTCACGTGACGCCCATCGCCGGCCTCCGCGGCGATCTTGTCGGCTGGCGCCCCCTTCCGTCTGACGCGCCCCCAGCGGCGCTCGCGCAGCCCTGGCTCCTTGCGGGCTCGGGCGGCGGCTGCGGCGGGGTTATGGCGAGTGGTGGTGGCGGCGGTGACACCGGCGCGGGTGGGGCCCCGGGGCTGGGCCTGAACCTCGGCCTGGGCCTGGGTCTGAGTCTAGGCATGGGTGAGACCACCGGTGAGGCGGAGGATGAGGCGGCCACGGCCGAGGCGGTGGGACGCCTGGCCTCGACGCTGTGGCTGCGGCTCCGCGGCTGGGAAGCAGTGCTGGCGTCAGCGCAGCGGCTGCTGGTGTGGGAGAAGCCGCTGCACAGCCTCGTCACCGCGGCCGCGCTCAACGGCCTCTTCTGGTAACGGCCGCGGAGGAGGGGGCGGGGCCGGGCTGCGCCGGGAGCGCGGGGGCGGGAAGGCCTGGGAGCACCGTTCCTGTTCTTGGGGTTGACACTTGACTTGGTGGAATG